>NW_020455865.1:3033-361324 GCF_003342845.1 Nothoprocta perdicaria
TCTTGCAGTACCCATTTTCGGACACACGATGGCAGCAGCGAGCACTCCCGACCGGTCTGCGCATGCTCGCTCCTTCCTCCTTCTTGCAGTATCCATTTTCGGACACACGATGGCAGCAGCGAGCACTCTTGACCGCTCTGCGCATGCTCGCTCCACCCCCTCCCTCTTGCAGTACCGTTTTTTGGACAACGATGGCAGCAGCGAGCACACCCGACCGCTCTGCGCATGCTCACTCCYCCCTCCCTCTTGCAGTATTCATTTTCGGACACGCGATGGCAGCAGCGAGACCGCCCGCGCGCTCTGCGCATGTGCACTCTCCCACCTTCTTGCAGTACCGATTTTCGGATCCGTGATTGCAGCAGCGAGGACTCTCGACGGCTTTGTGCATGCACGCCGCTCTCCTTCCATAGGAATACCAATTTTTTGGCACTCGATAGCAATTTGTACATTCGGTCCTGACCCCCCCCCCCGTCAGAACCCTTTTCCAGTATGAATTTTCGGACAAGTAATGGCAGCAGCGAGCGCTCCCCCCACCCTTTTGCAAAACCGATTTTCGGACAAGCGATTGCAGCAGCGAACGCTTAAGGACGGACTGCGCATGCGCGCTCCCCCCCCACTCTGTTGCAGTACCRAATTTTGGACACGCGATGGTAGCAGCGAGCTCTCAAGGACGCACTGCGCATGCGCGCTCCTCCCCTATCTCTTGCAGTACCTATTTTCGGACCCGTGATGGCAGCAGCGAGCTCTCAAGCACTCACTGCGCACGTGCACTCCCCCCACCCTCCTGCAGTAACGAATTATGGACACGCGATGGCAGCAGCGAGCGCTATATGCCACACTGCGCATGCGTACTCCCYCCACCCTCTTGCAGTACCGAATGTTGGACACGCGATGGCAGCAGCGAGCTCTCAAGGGCGTATTACGCATGCGTGCTCCTCCCACCCTCCTGCAGTACCAAATTTTGGACACGCGATGGCAACAGCGAGCTCTTAAAGACGCGCGGCGCTCCCCCCCCCCTTGCAGTACCGATATTCGGACAGGCGATGGCAGCAGCGAGCTCTCAAGCGCGCACTGCGCATGCGTGCTCCCCCACCCTCCTGCAGTACCGGTAGTACTAGTTAGTAGCGGCTAACACAGCGGAGCGCTCTATGTATGCACCTCCTCCTCAGCACTACAGTACTGATTTTCCAACACGCGATGGCATCACCGAAACGCTCAGCGTTGCAATACACATTTACGGACACGCAATGGCAGCAAGGAGTACGCCCTAGCGTGATGGCAGCAGCAAGACATTTTGATCTGTGCATCTCCCATACCCTTGCAGTACCAATTTTTAAGCACAGGAGGGCATGCCAGAGTAAGACTTACGTCTGACCCTTTTGGCTACACTGCTGCTTTAGCAACAGGCCTTACTCCTTACTTTCCAGAGCCTCGAGCTCTTTCCATTTTAGTTCTGGGTCTGTTTTCTCTTTTCGTTCTTTCTAATCAGTGCCTGTATTCTAACACCTAGAAGTGTTTGAAAAATAAGCATCCATGACTTTATATTGATACGTATGTACCCCCATCCTTACCTGGCCTGAAGGAGGCAATTTCATCAATAGCAGCTCTAAGAACAATCTTGCCCTCCAGTCTAAACTTGTCAGTTGTAGAAGCTTAATATGATGTCTGCCAATCTTGGGTAGCTGTCAAAATGGTCATGGTCATGGTCCTGTCCCCTTCGGTTGCATTAATGCATTTTAGATGTGCAAGTGTACAAGTTAACTGTTGGGAATGTAGGGGACATGCATGCAATTCACTTGCGATACCAATTTTTCAACAGGCTACAGTAACAGTGAGCATGATGCAGCACACTCATATGTGCACGCACTACTCCCTTACTGTTCCAATATCCTGTTTTAGGTACACAAAAGCAGTACAACACACTCCACAATACAGGGCACGTACACATGGCGCATTACATTACTGACAAGCTCCATGCAATTGGTTGCTTTCTAAAACCTTGATACCTTTTTCTTTTTATTTTTAAACAGCAACTCAAATCAAACAGCTATTAGTGTTTTAAAAGAACCCCATGGCTTCTACACTGGCATATTTGGATGCAACCTCTTTACCTGGATTGAAACAGTACCTCCTTCAAAGCCAGCTGCAGGAACAATGTTGACATCCAKTTAGAATGTGTAATTTCTAGGAGCTTAATATGACATCTACCAGTCCCAGGTAGCTGTCAAAATGGGTGTGTTTGTACTCCTTTTGGTAGCAGTACTGTTTTTTAGATACGCAAGTGCAGCAGTTAATGGGTGGGAACATAGGGCACATGCATGTTATTCATCTGCAGTACTAATTTTTGTCAGATGAGGGCAGCACTGCACACACCTGAACACACTGTGCAATGGCTCTCATTTGCCTGGCACAGTACACTCTCCTCACCTCACAGGTGCAGTAGAGAACATGGTAAGCGATGGAGCACACGTGTCAAATCAGCCTTTGCATGCATGGATGGAGTCCTCCTGCTGACCACATGCGCCGCAGTCTCTCCCACTCTCCCTGTCCCTTCAGCACATGTGCATTGGTGACCCAATGGGGCACATGCACAGCTTCACCCCCCACTACCACCACCAGCAGGGCATCTTTCTTTGCCATGATAGAAGGCTGCTCTTGTTTCCAATATATCTGGGTTGGGTCTGTCCTTCATAGAGCTGTGCACACATCTCCCATATCTCTGGGTTAAGGCAGACAACTTCTTTGAAGGCTGCATGAATCAAGCTTTCACCTGAACATTGAGAAAATACAGCACAAAATTACTCAGAGGCTCTCAGGAATATTTCTATGTTAAAAAGAGAAAGAGGAGTTCTAAATTAGGGACACTTCCTTCCCCACACAGCAAAAAAAAAAAAAAAAAAAAAAAAAAAAAAAAAAAAAAAAAAGGGTTCAGGAATATGTTACTCTATTCCAGCTGGTACCCTTACTGTACATAGCCTCCCTAAACATGCACATACACGCTACCGTCAGCCGACAAGTCCCATACCAGCACAACTGCATGGTTGTGATGCTTCAGGCAAGACTGGAGACAGTCAAATCACAATGACTGTGGCAGAAAAGGGGCAGTAAAGCCCAGAAGAGAACAGGAGTGCAGAAGAGTCCAGAAAGGCCCAAGGCCCTGACAACACAGGAAATAAAACCATGAAAGAGCGTCAAGAAGACACAAGCGCACAGAGCAGCAGAGGATGAGTCCACAATTGATGGCTGCACAAAGACATCTGGCCACAAATGACAACCTGTCCCTTTTGACTAGCTGCACAGAACAAGCCATGATCTGCTGACATGATGCTGGCGAGCGAGGCCAAGCAAAAGACACAGATACCTTTTGACAGCACCGTGCAGTGCAGGATGTGCTCCAGGAGCACAGAGAGCAACATCAAGACCTAGGCAAGACAGTGAACCTACAACACAAACTGCAGACAGGCTGGAGCTGTCTGCTGTCACACACCCTCACTTTACAACACACACACCGCCTCACTGTGCTCATCCAGAAGCCTCCTTCAGTCTGCCCTCAATGGTAGCACATGCCAAATCAGGACACCCCAGCGCACTCCACCCATTAGCTCAGTCTTTGCAGTACTCTGGGGCACCACGATGCCCTATGATGCATCCTCAACAGCAAGCACACCGTTTCACGCACATGCACACGCACACACACACACACACACACACACGACACTCCAACACACTTCACCCCTCAATTTAGCTTTTGCATTGCTCCAGGCCACCAACAGGCCTCCATCGCCACCGGCAATGGCAGACAACATGCACCCTCTTTCGTCTTAAGATGCTCCATACACCTTTGTGACCTGTCAAAGCAAAGCACTAACCATCACTCCTCTGCCAATCAGCAACAGCCTTGGTGGCAATAACCATCTCCACACCAAAGTTGAAGGGCTCCTCCGCTGCTCACCTGCACCGTGCCAATTCCAAATGCAAGCACTGTGGATGGGATAAGATCCACAGGTTTGTTCCACCATCTGGAACAAACAAAACATGATTCTATAAGAGGCCACATGTACCAAACCCACAACACCCATGTAAGAATCCTGTCCCCCCAAATGCTCTGTCATTCCATTTCCTCTTTAGAAAGGCCCATACAGTACCCAAAAAAGCCAAGCCAAGTCATCACCAAGAGGCAAGTCAGCATCAGCCCCTGTGCAATACATCTTGGACTCAACAAGCTTCCCCTTTTACCTACTCAGGTTCCTGGGGGCCACTCAGCTACTCCTCCCATAATTTCCCCCTCTCCCCCCCAAAATGCAAACAAAGAGACAGGACCGCAGCTTGAGGGGATGCTAAAAACACACCTTATTCACAGTAACGCACTCCCCAATACCTTTACCGACTCTGCTTGCTCATCATGAACGTCAGGCTACGGGTTGCAAGCCTCAGGCTGACCTGGCACCTGTCAAAGCAGAAGAGCAGTGGGAAAAGAGGGAGGGAGCCAGAAAGACAACTGCCCTACACTAAACTCCAATTCCTCTCATGGAGCAACACTTACCTCACCATGCTTCACCGGGATGTGAACGAGTCACATTCCTCCACACCTGCACACACAAATCAAAAAGGTATTGGGGAGTCACCAACCACAACATCCTCCTTACAACAGCAACATTCCAGTTCACCTTCTTAAGGCACGACCCCTTCTTCCTCCACCTCCGTAAGGCCTTCTGGGAATGCCACCTGCAACAAAATCAAAAAACACAACAACAACAAACAAAACAAAACAAAACAACTTGAAGCACAGAGTGGCTAAGCAACCACCCATCCAGGCCCTCACCACTATACTCTACACTCAACCACTGTGAACATGCACCAACAAGGCAGCTTCAATCCCAAACCGAGACGTGCATGTGCGCGCACACACACACACGCACACACACACACAGAGTAGGCACAAATATAGAGGTAAACCCTATGCAAAAGGAACTACTGCCACTCATAAGATGCTGAGAGCCAGAAAGCCCAGTGAAGTCACAAGCATGGACTCTGATGCCCCAGAAAAGACCAGAAGAGAGTCAAAGGCCAACACTCTCAATGGAAGGGGCTGGTGAGGACAGGAAGATATGGCAGAGGCTGGGCAAGAAGGACCTGAGACCATGTGACCACGTGGGAATCCTATGGGAAGCCCACCAGGGAAAAGAACCAAGGTGCCAGGAAGATGCAAAACCAGACTGGCCTCAGAAGAGGAAGGAGCAGTCAATGGGGCCTTGATGACGGTCTCAAAGAGGACCATCCACAAATTACACCGACACAGAGCTGGAGAGAAAGAGTGCCCCTTCCTAGCCACACTTGCAGCTGAAGACAAGAACCACTGGCACAAGAACAAGCATGACAGTGGGTCTGGCCAGGCAAAAAGACAACAGCCACCCAGAAAGGCCCAAGGTTTTGACAACATAGAAAATAAAACCATGAAAAGGCATGGAGAAGCAGTGCAAGGGCATGGAGTGGCAGCCAATGGGCCATGACACGAGCCACAAAGATGTGTGGCCACAAACTACAGCCTGCATCTTTTGACTGGCTGCAGAGAACAAGCCCCCATCTACCGGCACGATGATGGCGAGCCAGGTCAAGCAAAAAGACACCAGATGCCTTCTGTGCTAGTGTGGGACATGCTCCAGGAGCACAAAGAACAACGAGAAAACAAGGACCTAAGCAAAAGAAAGCAAAGATATGACGCATGCCACAGGCTACATAATGATGCACACACTTTTTTCTTTTTTAATATCTGAAGCAAGACCAAGGAAAACAAAGCCAGGTCAGACACAATTTGACCAGTGCAGAAAGAATGGATGCTTGCAAAATTAGTATATTATTGTGACACTGGTACACAATATGTGAGCAAAGAGAGGTATAGATTTGCTCTGCAAAGTTCCTGACAGAAATGAAGAATTTGAAGCTACTCTGTAAATTCTGTGCAGAATGACTTTAAAATAACATGGGGGGGGGGGGGGAACACCACACACCAGTATTTTTCAGTCTTTTTAGCAGCAAGTACTCACATTCAGCAATTTGCTGCACAGAAAAGCTGAGATAGAAGCTGAATTCCACCCTAGACAAGTTTCTTAGCTGCTCACTGACATCAGAGACATTTAGAGATGCATATTTATCTTGGATTGCAATGACAATGCCCACAAGGCCCTGTCAAAATGCTGCTCCAGTTCTGCTCAGAGTTATATTACGTATCTGAAAAACAGGACTGGAACAAGATTAGAAGGAAGGCAGTAGTCATGGGGCCCTGCACCTTTTATGTGGGACAGGTCACCCCTGGCTCTCCAGTTGCAAATAGTAGTAAGAGAGAAAGGGACACTGAGCCCTCTGTAGCCACCTGCGATCCATGCCAGAACCAACAGCCACTTGCGATCCACGCCAGAACCAACAGCCCCCTCTTACTCTGCAGATCCTACCCATCCTTTCCATTCCAGTATCCCCTGCCCAGCCTCACCCACAAACAGGATTGCAGCTCAGCAGCCCAGTGGAAAATGGAGCTCTCCCCATCGAGGTGTATCATGCAGCTCAACATGACCTCTGCCATGGCCAAACAGCACCCCTAAGTGCTCCGCTAAGCAGCTCCTCTAAGAGTTGGAAGCTTTGTGGGCTAAGCTGCCTTTTTTTTTTTTTTTTTTTTTTTTTTTTTAATGGAAGCAGAATACCCAGAGATTATTGCTCATATGTGGGGATAGGTCCAGTCATGCAACTGTTCTAGCAGGCTCCCACTTACTCTGCACAGGCACCTCAGTTTTCACATTCCATTCACAAACACTCTGCATCATCCAAACTCTAGCTCAAGTACTATTTCTTTGTTCTAAGAGGTCTTGTATGTTTTATGGCCAAGCTTGTGGCTATACATGGTCTTGTATGTTTCATTAGCCAAGCTCCCACTTTTTTTCCCTTCCTGGTTTCTTTGACTTTTTTTCCGCAACAGTGCAGTTCCTCACAGCACACAGACAACTTTTCACACCTCACAGATCCTCTTTCCCAATGGAAAAAGAGGAACATTAGCCATGGTTGCTGGCCATTTGCAGGGAGGTCCCTGACCTGTAGCCTAGAGGAGGGGCTCATGAGAACAGCAAGAGCCAGTGGAAAACATGATGAGTCAAGTCAACATTTCCGACTTTCCCCTCAACCACCCACCCACCTTTTTTTCTTTTTCCTTTCAAATATATTCTGTCAGTTCTTCGTGTTAACATCATGAATTTCTACAGACATGGGCAGCATGATCGAGCCAAGCCTCGTCCTCGCAGCATTTAGAACCTAGGGCCGGCCCGAGCTTCGCAGCCTGCATCCCGGCCTGCTGCAGCCGCTCCCGGGGCTGCCGAGGAGCCGCGCCGCATCGTAGGCGGCAGAGAGGGCGCGGGGGAGGGGGGCGCGCTGCAGCGCACCCCCAGCCGGCGGCTCCTGCGCCAAGCGCTCGCCCGGTTCGACTCAGCAGGGAGAGCCGCAACGACGGGAGCGCGGCGGTGCCGCGGCGGGAAGGTGTCTCGATGCCCTTCTCAGCTGCGCCAGGCAGCCTGCCCGTCAGCTGCTGCTGGTGCCCGGCGCCTCTGGGAGTCCTCTGGTAACTACCTGGCTCGGGTGCGTCCTAGAGAAGGGGACTCTCGGGCGGCGGCGGAAAGCCTCTCCGCTCGGGGAGGTGTGGGTGGCAGGCCCTCACAGCGCGGTCCTGAGGGGCAGCCGGGCCGCGCAGTGTAGGAGTCCCCCGCGGGGCGGGGCTGATGGCGTCCGCATGCTCCCCGTCTTTTGGCGGAGGCTTCGCCGGCCGGGCGACGGCCCTGAAGCACGGAGGAGCAGACATTGTTTTCAGAGGTCTGTGCTAGCAAAGCGACAAGCAAAGAGTCTCAGAAGAGCTCCTCAGAATGAGGTCTGTGGTGTGTGAGCCTGATTGCTTTTAATAAGCTACATTTTCTTCTGTTGAGTGTGCTCTGTATATATTCAAGTATACTTAGGTCTTTGAATATATGCACAGATATGTGCACAGACATATACTCGGAGGTGTAAGAAGGTTTTACCTACTGGAGGAGAAATGTTGTCCTTTCATTTTGTTTTTCAAATTATGGAAAAATAGAGAACTGTATTTGGGAAAGAATTTTTGAAAAGCAAAGTTCTCTTTGTTTCTTAAGACTGATAACACTTTTTTTTCCTCCTTTGGTCATTATCTACTGCTTTACAGAGGTATCTTAAATATTTTAATGGCAGAATAATTGTTTGTGTGGAAATGGCTGTTTCAACAGCAGGTTGCAAGATAGCTGGCATTCAGTCAATATTCTGAAGTTTCTAGGGACTAAGGTGATAATTACCTTAGTTCTAGTCTTGTAAGACAAGAAAACATTTTCCCAGAAAAATGTACTGTTTAAGATATTTTTGAAATGTAAATTACAAAGTCTCATTAGCTTTTTTAAAGTATTCTTTTTTATTTGTTTACTTGTTTGTTTGTTTGGCTACTATCCTGGTTTGGGACTTATTGGGTTTTATTCAGATTTTTACCTATCTTTGCTTCAGCTGTTTCATTGCTAGATTTTTTCCCTCGTTCCTCGTAAACCAGAACTGTCATTCCTATACCACAGTCGCTTGCACACTGAGATGCTTTCTGCTTCTCTGGTGATCCCAGCTGCCAACTACACTTCAAAGACTGCTATTGTGGTGTTTTTTTTTTTTTTTTTTTTTTTTTTTTTTTTTTTTTTTTTTTTTTTTTTTTTTTTTTTTTTTTTAACAAATGAGAAAAAGAATTATTTTCCTCAGATTCAGTACGAGGCTGTCATTTAGATGCTGCTGGAAGTCCATTGCTTGCCATCTGACAGGCAAGTCATCATACTGGCCTATTATTTTAATTACATAATGTGAAGTGACTCTGGCATTGCATCTTGAATGAGTAGCGGCATTTTGCAGCAAATCTGCTTGACTGTCTTGGAAATTGCTGGTTTCTACTACTTGTAGCAGAAGTGAGCAGGTCTGGGCAGAACAAAATGCAGACCTCCTGGTCAAGATCTGAGTGATATGAATTCTCCCTAAGTCCTTACACCTGCTGTTTCTATCTGGCTAAGGGCATTTGAACATTCAAAACCAACCTAGATAGGAGTGCTGGCACTATGGACTTCAGCAGAATTTAAGTCCTCTATGTTCCCTAAGTTTTGTGACCTTATTATTGGTTTTGTAAACATTTAAAAACAGATCAAAATACTCAGATTTTGTGACTTTGTTCTAGAGAACTTTTTTTTTTTCAACAATCCAGTTACGAGAAAGATGGATAGTTTTGACTTCAAATGAAAAAAATAAGTGGAACAAAACTTCTGTTTTGGATCATTGCATGTTATGCAAATAGCTCTGTACTACATGTTCAGGGGAATTTGTGAGATACTTTACTAGTGGAGAGATACAGAAAGTTTGGGTATAAAGGGGAAGTTCATCCTTTACAAGTGTCACTAAAAGTGTTTTTTTGTTTATTTGTTTGTTTGCTTTTTCGGGGGAGCAGATTTGGGAAAGTTGAGAAGATAAAATGAAATGGTAAGAGTTGTTTTGGCATCTTAATTCTAGTGTTATTTGTGAGGCTGTTAGGTTGAGATATATCAACTCTATTCCTGTCTGAGATTCTGCGGTTATTTTCCATCTATAGTCCATGTTTACAAGTTGCTCACTGTACGTGATCTCGTATGTCCTGAAGTCTTTTTAAAAGTAAGAAATTCTTTTCAATTTCTTGAAGTCATGATGAAAAGTCCTTGTTTTAAGAATAGTGTAGTACTGTTTGTAATCTGAGTGCAGATATCAAAAGTCTGATGAACTGAGTTCTTTGTTGGTCTTTATTTAATCCAAACAAAAAGGACTTGAGTGAGCCATGCTATTAAAAGGTGTGAAAGTGAATGCAGTTCTGCAAAGAAAATGGAGGAAGAATGCATTTATTTTGCTTTGTACTTTAAAGAAGGAGTTACTTAACTTTGTACTTTCCTCCAAGCCTCCAAGTTTATTACCATTCCTTCCCCTCCTTTTTTTCCCCCCAGTGAATTTCTCCTTTTTCTTAAAAATCTGACACTTGTATTTCTCAGACTATGTTTTTTAATTCATAGGTTGTGGACTTTTTCCTCATTTTTTCCTAAATTTATCTTTCTGTTTCTCAACACCTGTGCCAGTAGCATATGTTTTTATAGACTAGTGGTTTTGTTTGTTGTTGTTGTTGTTTAATTAATTAATTTATTTAGAGGTAGTATGGGGAGGAACTTGGCAAAGAATCAGCTGTAATTCCAAATAAAACTAAGGCAATTCTGCTATTTATGTCTCTTGTAAACCTGTTATTGCAGTAGATATGATGCATCTTGCAATGCCTGGCACAGAATAAGAAACATCTACCATTGCTACAAGTTGCTGACCTCAGTCCCAAGTTTTACCTAGCCAATGGATTCCCGACAGATCTACTTATTTTCTTATTTTGCTTTATTACCTGCGCTATTCTTAATTTTGTGTAGTCATTGGGAAAATAATTGTTTTGTGTAGTCAATAGGAAAATAATTGTTAGCAGGGTATTGTAAGGAAATACAGCTGTTTGTGCAAAGAAAATCTTATTTTCTACCACAGTTAAAATCTACTGCAGCATTGCAACCACAGCATAATACAGAAATCTAATGTGCTCATCTCCTTCATGTGGAGGCCTCGTATTTGCATTCCACTCTCACTGGAATTTGGGCATAGTGTTAGACCTCAGTGTGTATCTGTACTGTGCCAAGTGTTGGCAATACAAGGCAGGCCCGAATGTTTTTTCAGGCTTTGTTTTTTCCGGAGACCAACTTGGAAAGAAACTCTTTGAGGAAGAAGGCTCAATGTGAGAAATTGAAGTGAGAATCTCCACTGCTGTTGCAGTTCCTAAGATCTGCAAAAAGTAGGATGTGTTTCCTTATAGCAAATATGTAAGTTTGAGCTACTATAAATTACTTGTTTTGACTGCATTTTATACCTAGTGCACATAAGGAAAGATGAGTGGTGGCGACAACTTAATTGGAGTAAAAATGAAATATTTTAAGTGGAAGGTAATTCTTCTTTCTGTTTCATTACTTTCAAAGAAGATGGTTATTCTGAAGGAGTAAGAGTGGACTATTTTTTGTGGTAACTTTGTAATGCAGTCCAGATACTTAGGTGGAAAGCTATGATCTAGTACAAAAAGCTGAGTAGGGATGATTGTTGGTTATTTCTTTTGCATCTCCAGTATAGAAGTTCCTTTAAGTTATTTATCTGGGTATGCATATGACTCACCCTAGATGAATGACCCCTATGGAGAGACATTATTCCAGGAAGTTTATTCCCCAAATTGTTACATRTTTCTCATTTAAATGTGATGGCATTACTTCTGTCTGAACTATGAAACGACATATTTACCTATATGAGGTGAAATGACATATTTATCTATATGAGGTAAAAAAAAAAAATCAGTGTAGAGAAGAAAAGTAATTATACACGTGATCATTTCATGCAGTAATTTACTACAGTCTACTACCTGAATGGCTGTGGTATTTAATAATACAAAACAGCACAATGCAGTTTATTACAAATTTAAAACTGCTAAAAGAATTTGAGCAAGCAGAATATAATCAACTGAATTATGATCATCCAAGATACAGTTACTCTAGCAAAGCATTGTTCAGTTTTAATCAGTCTTTAATGTCAATAGTAGATTTTTTTTTTTTTTTTGACTACTGTAAAGTTTTAAAATAAGTCTTTTCATGGTCAAACATCTTAGATCATGCTGTGCTTGATGCCTGGTGTGGGGGTTTAAACCTCACTCTAGGGTTTAATAGGGCTCATGACAAGCATATAATTATTTCTGGAATGCTAGAGAAAGAACCCCTGTGAATATTTGTGTAAAAGGAGAAAACGGTAAAGAGCTTCATGCTCTTGAAAGCATTGCCATTTCCTTATGTGTTAGACTTCTAAAGACACAGCTGGAAGTTATTTAAGAGTCAGTTGCAATGAAGCAGGCTGTTGCTGCCTAACAAACTACAAACTTGGCCCTTGTTCTGAGTTTTTGAGTTTCCTCAAGAAATAATACGGCATGGTAACGTCATCCTTCTGCTAAGGGAATGTAAGTCTGAAATGGCTGCAATCCTATTTGTAGTGCAGGGTGCGGACAACATCTTTAAGTGCCCTTACTGAAGCAAAAACATTAGCCTAAAGCATGTGTTCCAGGTGTATGGAAACCGTGCGGAGGATATTATCGTCGGGAAGGTTTCTGTCAGAGTTTTCTCCAATTAAATAGCAACCAGTTTGTCCTGCCTTCCCCGTGGCTCAGCCGTTGCCCGGGCAGGGCCGCCCGCGGCCCGGACTACAGCTCCCAGCAAGCCCCGGGGGCGGCGGTGCGGTCGGCGGCGTGGCGCCTGAGTGGCTCCAGGGTGGGCGCGCGTGGGGCCGTGCGCCGGGGCAGCAGGATGTGCTCGCGGAGCCCTCGTCGCCTCCCCCGGGCGGAATACAGCCGCGGCGGCGACGCTGAAGGGGCGAGGCTTCCGCGCCCCTGCCCACATGGAGCTGAGCGGCGCGGAGGCGGCCTCCACGCGGCTCCTCAGCTTCACACAGCGGTAGCGGAGGGGGAGGATGGCGCGGGCTCGCGTTGTCGGTAGTGGTGAGGCAGTGCTCTCCTCGCTGCGCTCGGGGGCCCGGCGCGGCCGAGGCGCYGGGGTTGAGGGGAGGCGGAGGGCCGAGGCCCGCTGGGCCAGGCAGCTCCCGGGCTTCCCGGCGCGGAGAGGGCGGGTGTCTCGGCGTTGCGGTCGCCTCCGTCCGAGGTTGCTGTGGGTAGTGTGGACGGAGGCAGAACAATATCTCCTGACTGATTTTGCGACCTTTTCAACGCTAGACTGGTAAAAGCGGACGTTGGTGGTGTAGTAACTGTGGAATTACTAGCTCATTTTAGCGTGTCTGCGTCCTCAGTGAAAATAGATTAATTGCTAGGTATGTTGATGTACGGGACCTGATTGCCGGGGAGGCAAACAGACTATGTTGCTGTGATCACTAGGAACTTCTCTTCCTTGTTGCCATCCATTTATACAATGTATATCCATGCTCCAAAAGAAATGGAGGAGGGAGATGGCGTATATCCTACATACTGTAACAATGCATTAAAAATATATTTTTAATTGAAATCTTTGCTTTCCTACAGCTCATCTGTATTAAAACAATTTTGCAATGTGAGTGAATTCTAAATTATTGAACCAAGCTTGTCTGAGCCATTGCTCAATATTTCAGGGCTGGCAGCTCACCTTAATATGACAAAAATTACTCTTGAAATTGGTCTAACTAGGAAAAGTTTTCTAACGTAGACCAGATCAGGACTGAGAAAGGATGTAACCTAGTGAAGAAAATACGTAAAGACATTTAATAGAAATAACAGGATTTTATAAACTAGAAGATATGGTATGTCAATGGTATGGTGAATAAATATCTAGGTGATAGCTAAGAAGGGACAGTTGAAGAGGCAGGCTAGAATTCCCAATGCAGTGGGTAGATTTATGCAAAATTGAGTGATAATAGAATTTTGGTATTTGCATAAATTTTAAGCTAAAATATGTAGCTTTCTATAGGTTGTTTATGTAGCATTTATATTGATAAAAGATTCTGTTTTTAATTACCTGGTATATAGGTGGCACTAACTTATTATATATTATAGATAAATATTGATTTGAAAAAAACTGCAAGTGTTTTTAAATTTAGGTATATTTTAGGTACTTTGAGTCACGCTCCAGATGGTCGAGATGTTAATATTAAAATTTGTTTGGAAAATTGTTACTGTTTGCGTGTTTGCAATGGTGTACATGGAGATTCTTTCTTCTGTCTTTTTTAAATCCTGCTCTGACTTAAAGCTATTAAAATTGTATCATTCTTTAGCTCATGTTGGGTTAGAGAACATCTTCACTATTCTAAGCACATGTATATTAAGCAACAGTTATTACAGCTTGCAGTCTATATTGTATATATATTTGATCATGGGCTACATGATTGTGTTTACATATCTATTTTCAAAAATGTGTTACATTAATTTTAATTTCTCCATTATTCTTATAATTTTTAAACTTTTTATTGCTATATTGGTTTGTTATTGGGAGTGTATGAGCTTGACAAACCAGAACTAGTTCAGCTTATTATTCCTCTTTGATATGAGACTTGTCCTTAACTAAAGAGAAGGAATTATCTAGTTATTATCTAGTTCCATTCAGCGATGATTAGATGTTCCTTTCTGACTGATGTGCATAGATTTTCTTAAGCTCTGCCACTATCTGGAATTTGTAATGCATTTGTTGCATTGTAGAAACTTCTGCTTTTTAAATAGAACAATATCAGAGAAGTGTCTTTGATGCGAAAGCGGGATGGTTTGTGGTGAGACAGTTTTCTTAAATTATCTGAATATAGTTTGTGGAAAGGATAAGAACATAAACTTTTCAGGCACCCAGGCTCTTGGTGCTTTTTCTGAGCTTATCTATGTTTTCCATCTTACTTAGTCTAAGAAAATACATTGTTTCTCCATGTTAAACTCACTTGCTTTTGGTGTTCTCCTCTGTATCATTTGTTGGATATACCATATTCCATCACATCTGGGAATTTCTTGAGCTCTTTGAGTTGGAATGGAGTCTCATGAATTTACCATGCAAGAGAAGCAGGCACTTTCTTTTTTTTTTTCTTTTTTACACTTTTCATGGAAATGGTTCCATTCAGAAGGTAGTAGGCCAGCAATACACTTTGCGATGACTTTATAATTTGTGTTGGTGTTACTCAGTTATCCAGACCTGACACATGCAAGTGTCCTGACTTTTCCAAGGCTTGAAAAGATTTATTGTGCTAATCGTTGGATTTTCTACTCTCTCCTTAAAGTGTCTTACATATACTTCTCATATACACTTAATCAAAGACAGAACTTAAAATTTTAAAGCTCAGCAACAACAAAATCAATCCTGACCACTGCTTTTTTAAAATTCTGTGACCAATACTGTCAGTGACAAATGTTCATTGACCAAAATTGCTTTTGCACTTATTTCCAAGGCTACTAGCACACCTGTCCACAAAGACGAATTATATAGAACAAAAGTTGCACACAAAGAAAACGCTAGCACTTCCATAATTACAGTTGTGGGTTTTTTTTTCTGTAAAAGTGAAAATCTGAAAGCTGTACAAAACATAATGCTTTAAGATGCATCACAAATGATACATTCCACTTGTTTCTTGAAGCTTCAGCCAAATGTCATGTATATCTTAGAACACAGAAACTTTTAAAATTGTATTTAATGCATTAATACTTTCTAAGTTCGGGAGGAGAGGGTTCCAAATTCTATTCAAGGTGTATAAAAAGGCTAATAAGTTTTACCCCATAAGAAGCCTACTGTATTTATGTTTTTATAAGAAGTATTTCACTGATTAAGTTACACATTTTTAGTCATAATCTTGAGAATCCTTCATATTGTCTGGAAGTGAAAAGAAAAACTAATAGTATGACTTTGTTTTTTGTCTGTATGAATGTTTATCTTGAAATATTTTTGTTATATGTTACCTAGTCTTAATAACTGCAGAGAAAATCCTTTAGCCGGATTTATATATATATATTTTGTTGGTTTGTTGTTTATTTTGTGTTTCTCCTTTTTCTTGTTTTTTTCTTTTTGGAAAAAAGAAAACTCATGACTAATAGCATCCAAATATTTATTTCAAAGTACGCTGAAATAAGGCTTTTTTTTTTTCTTTTCCCTTCAGCTGATGAAAACATGAAAGAAGATTCTGCATTGCAAAACAACATAAAATATGCAGAATTCTTCTCTGTAAATAGCATGTGTAGCAGTAGAGAGAAATTATCTAATACAGTTCATATGGACATGTCCATGATTGCTGCAAAACAATAAAAGATATAAGTGTAACGAGTTATACTTTGGGGAGAGCGGTTCCGTCTTTTCAGTCTTCAGGCCCTGTTTTCTCTCTGTTGCAAGCTGAGAAGGAACTATTACATGTTGTACACTCCCAATTCCTGTGTAAATAATATGGCRGTGTTGCATGAAGAGGTTGACTCGAAGGTCTAATAGCATCACCACTAGGTCTAGAACAGTATTGGATGTGAAGTCCTCATGATGTGTATTCACTTAAGCTTTGAATATACTTCTAGATATTTTGCTTGAATATTAGTAAACTGCTTACCTCTGCTCAGGAGGAAGAGATTCCYAAATCTCCTGATTTAGCAAAAGCTTTTTTTTTGTTGGCCTCCATAAAATTGTTTTGTCTTCTTCCAGTTGATAAGGTGGTGAAAATTATCGTTGTTGGAGATGTGTAAAGATACATGGAGATGTACTCCATAAACTTTTAAAATTCCATCCACAGGCCATGCTTTTATGAGGTAGCATTCCGAATCAGCCTTACCTACTAGAACTGATTCTTATCGTAGTTGGTTTGTAATTCACGGAACTCCCAATTTTTTAATACTTTTTTTCTTCTTCTGCTTTCTGCCTTGCTGTGGGGAGAAAGGGAGTTATTGTTGTTATTTTAAATCAGATTATAAGTTGTGTGAACCACAGACATATATATTTAGACATATATATATGTGTATATATATATAATATGGGTATATATATAATATATATATATATATATTTTTCCTCCAATCCTAAACATGGTAGGACTTTACACTGTTTAGTTTGCCTAAGTACTTTCGTCTAGAAATAGTGTATCTCGTATATGATGAAATGGTAGCTGCCTTGATGGCAAGGGCTCTTAAGTCAGGACCCAAGTCCAATTTCTTCTTTTATTACAGACTTTCCCATTAACTGCTGTAGATTCTTCATGTAGGAACATCGTTAAAGGTATTTCACCCTGATTCTCAGGAAAGTTAAAATAGTAACTGCCTTCAAACAAACAAAAAATCTTATGTTGTTGACCTATGGATGCTTTTTAATGTTTTTCGTATCTTAAAATTAAAAATGATCTGTTTTTGTTATTACTGTGAATGTGATAGAATGATTGAGCTGCTACCCATGGCACAGACTGGGTAATCAAGTTACTATTCCTCAATGTTGTCATCCAAATCTTTTTGTTTTATCACTTTATTTTGACGTGCATATCCCCATTTGAAATATAGGAAACTCAATGTTTATAGTTAAAAGAGGGAATTTGCCGTCCATTTGGTGTCAAGAATTGCATGTTGATGTACTTAATATGGCAGGCTATATGAGATTGTATATTCCAACGCATGAGGGATTTTGAACCTTGCATTCTAGGCTTCCTTTCTGCTTGCTTGACAATTTTAGCTTTGGTAAGATTAGGTGAGGTGGAAATCTAGGAAATATTTTTCTTTCTTTACACTTTTGAATTAAAATAATTGCTTGTTTAATTTCTGCCTGTGTTTAGGCTAAGTAAAGACTCTCCAGTAAAAGTGGTAGTAACACACCAAGCATAAACTTATTGAACATATTGCATCTGTTCCCTTAGATTAAACATAGATCTCAAATACAATTATAAGCCCCCATATACCTTGGAACTCTGGACTGATCACATCATGACTAAAAATTTAATTGTGGCTTTGACTTCTAATCAGGGCACAGTCATTGCTTTCTATTTGAGGGTATTATGAAAGCCAAACTGTGATGGTTGCTAGAGATTATTCATGTTGTAAGAAATGCCGCTTTTAGTAATGAGAATATATATTGCAGAATTTGTGCAGCAGGAATTATTTTGTCAATGGTAGAGTATGGTGTTGTGAGACTGCTAAGTCTAGCTCTGAGGCTATGTGCATTAATAACGTGTTTCTTTTCTAGCTCTGTTTCTGAAGACTTGGGTTGTAGACGTGGAGAGTTTAGCAGAAAGCATTATGGATCTGTGGAGCTGGTAAGTTTACACAGCCCATCCTGTAATCCTTAACAGTTTATAATGCAGAGACCAAATGCTTTTCTTTTGACTGGAATTATTTTGAAAAATATGCTTTCTCAGGTATGCTTCAAAATGATAACTCAATAAAGAAAAGGTTCAGAGAAGGTTCGGAAATCCCCTTCTGAGACATTTTTATCATCCTGTTTATGAATCTTTCATCTTATTGGATAGAAAATGTTATATAAATAACACCTGGACTTTTGTATTTACTTCCACATTATTTAGAAAAAGATAAATCCTCTGAGTGTGTTCACTCAGGGGTATGGTGGAGGGTGTTAAAATTAAAAGAATTAGGCAAAATAAGGATATTGGAGAACCTCTTTCAGTATGAAGAAAATACAGAATAAGCTGACAGACTTTAAGGAAAAAAAGGAAGTTAACACTTTTTGTTTCTCCCAGAGAAATTTCTTTTCTGCTATTAAAAAATGAGCAATGTGTCAGGAGCTGAAATAAGTTGACTCTGTGTATAAGGCCATAATGAAATATATATAAATTTTCTGTAGAAAAACTGAAGTGGGGAGAGGTAAAAGAACTGAATCCTAGGTCTGTTACTGTAGGAAGAAATCACTAAAGTCCTATAAGGTGTTGCTGCAATTTGAAGTTCTCAGATAGCATATTAATCAATAGATACAATTTGAGTATAAATTGGTGGCTTAGCTTCTGGAAACTCTATTACAAGAATATCAGGTACTTTATTTTTTTTACCTATGTTCCGTGTATTATGTTTGGTGCTACTGGAAAAAAAGCAAGTAAACTGCTATGTATTAAGAGATTTCTATTACTAGCACTTTAGTTCTTTTGCTGGAAATAGAAAAGTTACTGATAAATATAAATTCAGTTAACCCCTATAAGTGGTCTTTTCTTTTGGTCTTTCATAAATTTCTGCTTTTATTTTATAAAAATCTGTCTTCTTGTGGGGCAACCATAAAAATATTTGATGCACTTTTAAATTTCTAACTATTTAATTAAACTTTTTCCCCTTAATATTTTTCCGTAGGAGCGTCTCAAATGCTCCATTAAGTCTGCCTTTTATTAATTGCAACCTAATCATTTTGTCTCCACTCTAAACATTGTTGTAGAAACGTTTTCTCTGTTGGTGTAGTCAATTGTCCAACTATTTTATTTACATTTCAAACAAAGCACCAGCATCTTTTGGAGTCTTTGCCATGTTAGTTTATTCCTAATATAGCTTCCAATTCCTTCAAAGCACAGGATGAAGAGAACTTTAAAATGTTGTGCAAGCTCTTCCATCAAATAAAGAGAGAAAATATTGTCCAAGAATAACCTGGGCTGCTAGCAGGAAGCTGGGAATGATTATGCATTGTTATTGTTCAGATTCCATTTCTTGTTTGCTAAAGTGTATGGCAGTCTCTCTGTTTTTTTCTTTTTTCTTTTTTCCCCAGTTTTGAGAGAAGTAATATGTAATGTAATTGGCAGCTTATCTTTGAGGGAAAAAGCACCTTATCTTCCAGTTTTCTGTTGTGTGAATCCTAAGCAATATTGTTGAAAACAGTAGAAATGATGTGTTATCCTATATTTCTGCAAATCCCCGCGTTCACTTATAAAAAGAACATGCAGAATTTCCAGAACATTTATGTAGTGTAAATATGCTGATTTTTTTCAACTGAAAGTTAGCCTTATGTGGCTGTTAATGTTGGATATTAATGTTGAAATATTTATGATATTAATAGCAGACTAGCAGTCTTCTCTATCTGATGTTGTTTGATGTCATCACTGGCAACTATACTTGGAGATTCTTGCTGTCCATCTCCTGAAAGCAAAAGCATCAGTATAAAAATGCAATAAAAGATTGCTAGTCTCATCAAGTCCTCTAACAAGGTGGTGAGAACTGGCATTAGCCTCTCTGTAAGACCCATTGTTTTGAAAGACGCAGTCTTCAAGATGAATTTCTGTAAAGAGAATGGTTAACCATGCTCATTGTTTACTATGCTCATTGTTTATCTTTTGCCTCTACGATGTGAGGGGCAGGTTGCACTTCTTGATTCTAGGTATTCTGTTTCATCATTTTGAAGTAGTAGTGGAGAACTTCAATATTTGTTTATTTGATAATTGTTTAGAATAATCATATTTTCCATGTCAAAATACATCTGTAGGCATTTTGCATGTTGGTGTAGACAGAAGCTGAAACAGGAGAACTTCTAGTTAGTGCTGATATATACTAAAAGAACAATTGGCTCGTCCCTTCATGCATTCTTAGAGTTATAATTCGATCTTCCATATCTATATTAAAACTGATAATAGCTGTTCTGATCCCATTCCTGTTGACAATCATAAAATGCCAACAAAAAGAAGGAGAAACCATAGTGACTGTGTTTACTGTCCATATGAATATGGATTTGAAATTAGAAGCTCTAATTTTAAACTCTTTTACAGCTTATATCTAGTGATGCTGATGGAGCCATCCAGAGAGCTGGACGATTCCGTGTGGAAAATGGAATCTCTGATGAAGTAAGTAATTAAAAATACTCATGGGAAGATGGGAAAGTAAAGAAACAAAACAAACAAAACAGCTTCAGTTAGTATTTGAGTAACATTTACAGTCATTTACAGTCAACTGCTGGTGAAGCAATCTTGAAAAATGCTTAGCTTAGATCTTCTTTCAAGAGTATGTAATCTGAACAATTTAATTTTTAAGGGAAAAGCTGCTGCTTCCTCAAGTTTCAGTAGCATTTTGCTCATTTTGCTATTACAAGAAAAATACGTATTCCAGTTCAACGTTTCATGTTGATGTTCTGATAGATGCTATTATGTTCAGGCTACCCTTTGGGCTTGCAAGTTTTCGAGTTTGTTCCTCAGTGTCATGAGCTTGGCTTGTAGCTCACTCTTGTTTATTTATTTATTTATTTATTTTCCCCCCTTCGCTATCTTGTGGCAGTTATGCTTCCTATAACGTATGAAATAAAAAAGCTGAGTGGAGCCTGTAAGAGTAATTTCTCTGACTTGCTGTGCTGTTAAACTCATGATGTTCTCTCTGCCCACTTACATTCCTATTAGGAAAGGATGGTTGTGGAGGGTAAGAAAGAGAGGATAATAATCTTTTGTAAAATATCTTCAACTGCAAATATCATCTTTATGTTTGAAGAAAGTAGGCTTCTCAGTCTTAATAAAGAAAAAAGTGTAAATTGTGTCTTTTAAGATCTGTTTGTTTAAGAGAATGGTAAGGAAGTGCATTTGGTAATCACTTTTATATAGATTATTCTGTATAAATGCAGCCCATGCAAAATCAGTTGCGTTTCTAAAACATTTTACCAATGGCATTTTACAAATTTTGTTTTCTCGACTTCTAGTTTGTCTACAGGTTCAACCTGAACTTGTTCAAAAGCTATGTATCACCATTTTTGAGAAAATGCTTGTTTTTAAATGCCTTTTTTTCCCCTTTTTTTTTATCAAGTAGAATTCTGTTATTCAATTTGCTTATTTTTAATTTTAAAAATACAGATCTTTAACTCAAACCCTACATTTAAGCATCTCGGTTTTTGGTGGAATTTTAAGCTGTTACGCCTAACAGTGGCACAAAAGGAAAAGACTGCAGTTATTAAAAAAAGATCTTCATATGAGATGTAATGTAAGAAGTTTTAATTTCAGCTGTATGACAACTGATTTAATTAATAATTCTGTGCTTTTTAAAACATAGAGTACAAGGCTAAAAATCATTCTAGTAAATCAGCTACTTTTCAATGGTGTTTATATGGATTGGGTTCTCCATTTTCATTCACCTTTTAATGCTCTCACAATTCTGTTTCAGAATACAGACTACACCCCAGGTACATGGCATAGAACGGATGTACATCTGGAAAACCCAGAGTGTCATACAAGATGGTATTTCAAATATTTTCTAGGAAAAGGTAATTATCTTTTTACAAAATGAATTAAGATTTATTTAGTGACAATGCAACGTAGCTTTGGACCGCAATTATTTAAATGTGGAAAAAGTTTAGTGCTATTGTTTTTATGTTAAAATTTAAGGTAGAAAATTCATCTATATTCCTTGTCTTTTTAACCTAACGACAGAGGCTATAGGCTGAGATGTAAGTTGCTGAACCAATGTGATGGTTCCCTGCTACCAAAATGGGAGACTTTGACCCTGTTATTGGCCTTGAAGGCTATACCAATTTTTTATTTTTTTATACATATGTTTGTATACGACTGTGTATGGGCAGGTATATATGCATGTGTATATGGATATATATACCACATGCATGCATTTGTATGTGCTTATGTTCTTTACATTTGATAACACTTTTTGTTGCTTTGTTTTGTTTGTTTGTTTTGTTTTTCCAACAGTTCATCAAAATTACATAGGTACAGATGCAGAGAAAAACCCTTTTTTTCTGTCTGTTGTACTCTCTGACCAAAATAACCAGCGAGTTCCTCAATATCGTTCAATTCTTTGGAGAAAAACAGTAAGGAAAAAAATACTTTTTGCTTCTCTGACGTTTTTTGTTTGCTTTTTGTTTTTGATAATTTTCTCCTCATTGACTTTTTTTTTCTTTCAGTAATTTCAGTATTTAGTATTTTTCATTTATATTTTTCATTTTATATAGTAAAAACCTGTTACCGTAGGAGGTAACATAACTAGCCTTTCTGACAGAAATCTGTGATGCCAAATTTTGTTTTTGCCTACAGCATATCTTTATTTTTAAAATTGCTGCATAAATTGTTCTTGACTATGTCCTGCAATCAATTTATACAATGATTTTATAGAGCTTTTAGGATTTCTGTGTACAATGTTAAGAAAATAACCAAATATATTAGTTTCATTATTATTATTATTATTATTATTTTCAAAATTCCTGTCCTGTAATGTCTCCTAGTTTTGTTTTTGTTTTTTTTCCCTTGATAGGGTACTCAGAAAATATGCCTTCCTTATTGTCCCACAAAAACATTATCAGTGAAATCTATACTAAGGTATGTATTTACACAGCAGTTATCCATTACAATGCTTGTCTGTAATTGTCTGGAAAGCTTGTCTGCTTTTCCTGTAATTCGGCTTCTGTTGCATGGWTTCATGATAGATTTATAAAAAGAGTAAAATTAAGTATATAAATCTGATTTGTTGAGGAAGGCAAAAAGTGGTTTTATACCAATCCTGTATTACGATAAGTTACGACTTAGAAAAGAGAAAAATTCTCTGCACTCCTCTTTGGCACAGGAACCATTTTCAAGTGAACTGGAAAACAGGTACTATATGAACTTCTGTGACAGAGAAGAAATATCTGTTTAAATTAGACAGACCAGGCCTGGAGCAGACCAAGGAGCAGTGGATTTTGACTAAAGTATAGCTGACGTAACCAAATAGGAAGGAAACTAAAAATAACATCTTCAAGAAATGGTCCTCTCGTAAATTTCACACTATGACCAACTTACACACACTAAAGCTGAGAAAATTCATTTTTGCAGACAGAGTCAGTATGGGCATGCTCGTACTCTGTCCAGTTTCAGCCTACTGAGTTTACCAAAGGTGTTAGTAGACCATTGAGCCTAGCTTCCTAATTGTGATCTCCAGGGCTGTGTTCCTGGTTTGGAGTGTCAAAACAGAGTTGACAATATTTCGGAAATCTTTCACCAACCTTTGAGAGATGAGCTAAGTCCCCTCTCTGAAATCCTGCAGCACTGGCTTCCCCAGCAGCATTTCCGATACTGAGAACCAATCCATCTCTTTCAAAGCAGTATTACAGATCACGGGTGCTAGACCAAGCATCTCTAATTAGACATAACCATGCCTATATGAGGTATCCCTCTCGATCACAGGAGTGTGATGCACAATCAGGATATATTTTCTGCATATGTTATGCAGTCAATATATGACACATATATGTAAACTTTCCTTGCTGACTGTTCTTTTGTTTTACCCCTAGTAGTCATGGTAGTAGGCTACCGACCTCTTTGTTTTTTATTATGTTACCAGTGACAGCAGATTCTTGGTCAGTAAATGTGGCAACAGACTTGCTTTCCTGCAGGTAGCCATTGTGAGTGAAGAGTGATTTCCATTGTCAACTTCCATGTCTACCCAGCAGTCCCTGTAATATCTCTTCTTAATGTCACTTTCTAACCTGTCTTCTCCTCCTCACTCATACACATTTTTGATCAGGTATCCCAGAGTGGAGAAATTCAATCTCTTGTCATCCAGGGTCTTAGGCTTTTGTTGAAACACCTTTATGGACTCCATTCCACAGTGATTTGGTCTCCTGTATGGAAAAAAAAGTGCTCATTTTGGATAACTTGTTTCTTGTAAATCTCATTTATTAGTGAGTCTGAGTCTACTTGAAGGCAATTAGACATCTCTTCATATAGTAAGGATCCTTTTTATCAACAATATAATCAGAAAACTTACTGTTCGTACTTTTTTGTCTCATATAAGTCTTGGTAAACGAATTGGATCATTTAAATTCCTTTCAAAAGGAACTAGACTAAATGCTGTCTGTATTGTGATCGAGTATAAATAACAATAGATAGAATCGTTAGATTCCGACATGCCAGAAGTTCGTTGTTCCTCATACAGACTGCATTCTGCAGTGTGTCATGTGCTGCAGAGTTCCATTAATGAATTCTAGGTGAAAGCATAGAAAAATAATAATAAATGTAGTGTCTTGAATTAGGAAAAAAAAATGTATATTGTGCCTGTTTACTGAGGTAGTTGATCTTATTTCTTACTTAAGGTTTTTTTTTTCCCCCCTATTTGTGGATCTTTGATATGTAAATGTATATATATTTCACTTGGATTATCTGTATTATTTCAGAAGAGAAGAAAGAAGAGTTTACAAAAACTAGACAGCATGTTGAGTTAATTTTAAATGCTCAGAATTGAGTATGTGTGAAGGGTGATGGAATAAAGGTTTGTGCTTTATAAGAAAACCTAATAAATTTCAACCAAATGTCCATTTCTTTATTGAAAAGTAAAAAGAAATTCGGGAAATATTAGAGGTTAGTGTTACTGAAAATAAATAGGTATTTCACAAAGTGTGCAATAAGTGAAGCCCTTTGAGCAGTTCCTTCTGTAGCTGGATAGCGGATTAATGTTGAAATGCATATTTTCCTTTCTATAAAATAATATTTCAGTTGCATTTCAGTGCTATGAGTCTTGACAAGTTTGAGAAGAGCCCAAGGGAAATTCTTGATCCTGAGATACAAAAGGTAAGAGATGACATTTTCTTGGTTTTGGTAATATTTCTGTTATTATTTTATGGAAAAAAAAAGTCACTGAGTATACTTGTTTCTTTACTGTAGTAGTATGCTAATAATTGTGAGTAGGATTATGTGTTATTACAAAGCATATTGTCTTTTCAATTGAACTGTCAGCTTCAAAAGAAAGCTTAAATATGCAATATACTTATATAAATGTAAAAGTGTTTTTTTTGTTTGTTTGTTTTTTTAAACAGGATTTGTTGGTTCTTGAAGAGCAAGAGGTAAATGTGAATTTAACTCCTGGTTCACCAGCCTGTTTATGAATGTAGTTTTACATTTGAAATATTTCTACTAATTTTTTTTGGAAAGCTGGAAATTGATTGCTTATTGCAATTAAAAACTTAATGTTAATTTTCAACATACAGAGTCAAGAATAATTTTAAATACTATTGTGAAAATTAAATATATATATTTATATAAAATAAAATTCTTAATTTATGGTTAAGGGTAAACTTTTAGGTAAAATGTGAGTATCTGTTACTCTAGTTCGTGAAGGATTTCTATGAGATGTGTATTCCTGTACAACAGGATGTGTATATACATAGCTACGTATACACAAGTTCTTAGAGAAAACATTATTTTAGGTCTTTTTTTTTTTTTTCCTGTTTGCCCGTTTATCATAGAATCTCTGGGTTTATTTTTCAGGGATCTGTAAATTTTAAATTTGGAGTCCTTTATGCTAAGGATGGACAGCTTACAGATGATGAAATGTTCAGCAATGGTGAGTTTTTCCACTTTTTTCTTAACTGTTCTATTCATCTAAATAAAAAATGTAGGATAGTGCCAGATAATGCGCAAGTGGAAATGAGAAGGGAGATGATGAATATGCCGACAGTAGTTTTGTTAGTTTTTTTGTATACATATTAGATAAAATATTGAACTTTTTAAATCTGTTTAAGAGGTTGGTACGCCAAATCCTYTGTTACACTTCAAGTACATCGGAATTTCCTGTCTAGAAGTAGGCTATACAACTTAAGCTTGAAAAGAAAAGCAGTAGGAGGAGGCAATTCTTCTTAAGTGTGAAATGTCACTCTTGATCTTCCGTTCTTAAGTTTTTATGTAGTGAGGATATCTTTTCCCTTGGACAGAGCTCTGGAGTTAGCAAGAGAGGTTACTGTTTAACAACACATGATGAAACCTTTTCAGACACAAGGCTGGATAGATATATCTATATATATATAAACATGCATAGATATATTCACATAAAGACAGAAGGCTGGGACATGAGGAGAAAATAATTGAGATGAAACTGATTTCTGCATGTAATTGAGTGTTACTGTGAACAGGACCTGTTTCTGTATATTAATCTTCAATGGCAGCTCTATGAAAAAGCAGAACTTTTTATTCTTAGTATTTCTCCTTTCTATGTGTAGAAACTGGAAGTGAAAGTTTTCAAAGATTTTTGGGTCTCATGGGCGACAAAATTACTTTGAAAGGCTGGACAGGCTACAGAGGAGGACTGGACACCAAAAGTAAGATTTGTTGAAGCAAGGAAGTAAATATTCTTCCTTACTGCATGTGGTGTTTTGTGTATAAGACAGAATTTGTCCGATGCATGCTAAATGTTCTGCTTCACCAGGAAAAAGCAGGTGAGCTTAAATAATTGGTATGGAATTCAGTAGAAGAAAAGTTTTCAATCTGTGTTCTAAAATGAAGAATTTCACTTTATATTGGAATGGAGTAGATCTGAGATAGGCTGGATGCTGTCAATAGAATCAAGTAACAATATCACTTCATGAAATTACACTCCTAGAGAATCTAAGACGTCACTCTTCTCATAGTGTTAGGACATAATCTGAACATCTTCTAGAATGTGTTTATCAAGAAATAGTGGATCAGAAAAATGGACTATTAAAGAAGATTTGGTAGTAGGACCTGAAATATCTTCTGATCCTTAGACAACCTAAAAAGCATAGTCCTGCTGTCTATGTTGTCTTCCTTTGCAGATGATACAACAGGATCATTTTCCATCTATACAGTTTACCAAGGACATGAAATTATGTTTCATGTTTCAACCATGCTACCATATTCTAGAGAGAACAAGCAGCAGGTACTTGGATTTCATTATTTTTATTTATTAAATAAACAAGCAAAAAAAGTCTCTATTTTGAATTTTTAAATATTTTAGAAATGTAAGACTCAAGACTCATGCTATTGTTTTTCTCAAAATTATACCTAATGCTGGGAAGTTACTTATGTTTGTTATGAAGATTCTGAAGTTTTTGACTTGCAGAATTCTGAAGCAAATATCATTGTCTCAAAGAATTTAGGAATTTCAGAAGGTTTGAAATTAGACATATATGAATACTCACATACATAATGTAGATCTCATAAATAGTTGTTAATGTGTATTGGGTGGAAATTTCACTTGTGAGCATGAAAATAGCTATGGCAAGCTTTATATATTTCCTCTAAAGCAGTACAGTTACCCTCTCACAGATAAAGAAGTATGTGAGTACTTGGATGCTTGTGCAAAGCTCTTGTCCATTGCTTGAAACTTGCTATATATTATAAGAAAATAAAATGTTTATACAATATATAACTAAGTGCATGTATTTACACGTGTATCAGACATCCACAGTGATTTATCTGAAATTGTTTGAAAAGTGCATGTTTCATGGTTTTATTTTTGTAAGCAATAGTTCTATATTAGATTAATTAGAGGCTATGAAATAATTTTAATGTCTTTGTTTTTTAAATTTCCATGTCATTTTTTTCATACTTTTGGCTTTGATGACAAGAACACAGCAGAATATATTGGAAGTTTATCCTTTGGAAATAAAAAGGGGGAAACCCTTTTGTGCCTCTATTTAAATTCATGGATTTGCTTTTTAGGAACGTTAGTTGTTCCACAGCCACCTATGTAAAGTAAATGTAAATATTTACTTGTTTATAGCTAAATAATAATTTTGTATTGCCTTCAGTCATATTTCTACTATACTTTCTCTTGAGATTTTCACTTCTCGTGTTATGTATGCAGTTTAGGAATATTGTATTTCATTGTTCTCTTGTAGAATCGTTAAGACATGGATCTCCTTCAAGTCATTGTATGTCATTTTTTCAGGTAGAGAGGAAGAGGCATATTGGAAATGACATTGTCACTATCGTGTTTCAGGAAGGAGAAGAGTCTTCTCCAGCATTCAAGCCATCCATGATTCGTTCTCATTTTACACGTATCTTTTTATATATGTGCATGTGTGTGAATGTGTGTGCGTATGTGTATTTTTCTTTCTTTTTTTTTAAAAAAAAAGAAAAATAAGACTTTAAATCTTCCCCTAACTCCTTCTAGTATTCCAACTTCTTTTACCTATTATCTTTTTTTTTTTTTTTTTCTTTTCTAGCTGGATTATTTTGAGAGAATCTTTTCTTCAGTGGAAGTTTCAGCATAAGCAAAATTCAGAATAAATATATGTTCAAATTAAAATCAATGGAGAGATTTTTAATTGCAAGTAGAAAACTGCATGGCATACTTTGTTTCCTCTAATAGCCAGAAATTTGTGTTTGTGATTATGTTCAGTTTTTTAAAATTGTTGTTCAATCACAAACTTTTGTATGAGACCTCCTTCATGATAGTAGAATATGCTACTATCCTAGCCTGAAATATTTTATGTCTTTACATTGACTTATATAATTGACCATTATTGAATCTGTTTTTATTACAGGAAAAAATAACTTATTTTAAAATACAAGTGAACTTCATTAGCACTGGATTAATTTCCTTATCTAGTGTGGCAGATATTTTTGCCTTGGTGAGGTATAATAAGCAGAATGATAGTTACAGGTAGGTGCTATCAGTAAATTTTTTTCACGTTAAATTTCTAGTGGAAAGAAACAGGACCTTAAGCTTTTGAGACCTTTTTTTAATATGTTTTCAAAGACTATGCCACTATGAGGTCAAACCCTCAATTTCTACTTTAAATGACTTTAGTTTTGCATTAATAAAGAAATAAATGGTTTGGTTTGCTGTGGTTCTGTTTTCCYCTTTCAGTTAGTTATGCACTAGTCGAGGAACATTTCACAGCTTGAGTAGGGTTAACTGTTTACTTTTTACCTGGATTGAATAAGATTGCATCTTGAATCAGAGGAACAGGTACTAGGATGATCAATACGGTTGGACTCTGTGATCTTGAGGTTCTTTTCCAACGATTCTATACTCCTGCAGCAACTGAAATATAACACAGCATTTCAGATTGTTTATGTAGCCTTTGTGAAGAGAGAGAGGAGAGGGGAAAAAAAAACCAAAAACATTTGAATGTGCTAGAATCCATTTGACTCAAGACCAGCCAATCTCTGTTGATATTTGAACAAACAAATTCTGAGTAGTTTAGTGGGGTTGAATATATAATGTTACCACTAACTTTGCTCTGACCTGTATTAGCTGCATATGCTGCTTGGATAATGCTTGTCTGACTGCTGRCTCGTAGTGAAGAAAATTATTCAGACTTTCTTGAAAAGTCAAAGAGTGATTGCTTTCCCTAAAGAGTCTGTGACTTAATGGGCATGTAGTATGCACAGATTTGGTGTCTGCCATTCATTCTTGCTGTGCTGGATTCATTATGGTTCACAAAAATCAGCAAGTTCAACTGTTATATCAGCTTTTCTGACTTTAACTTTCTCAGCAAAGTCAATTACACATTCCCAAGAAAACAGTTACTGTAGTTGAACCTGTTTTATTGAGCGAGAATCAAATCTTCAATGTGTATGTGATGAAGATACAGGCAAGGTGGAAAATTAATAAGGAGAACGCATTTTGTGGGTAATCAACAGTTACAGCTTGGTTGGTTTGAAAAGGACTGGATTTTGCCTGTAGCGGTAAGAGTATTGTTCTGTGAGGTCTACCAAGTTGTGTTGATACTGTTAGTAACCCAGTGTAATGGACTGTAGAACTTTGGTCTGAATGAATAGTCTGTGCCCATTTATAAACTTTTATTTTGTTATTAGGTCCATGGCATTTCTTACCTAACATATGCCTTGATAACACTTTCCAGTCCTCGCTTCTGTTTGGAATAGTTTATGTTAAAATGGCGGGGTTTAAATGTGACTTTCAATACATATAAAGAACTGTTCTTTCAATAGGCTGAAAATATTTTCAGAAGAAAGTGTTCCTCTCTTTGGGCCTCCCCTTCCATCCCCACCTGTGTTTACAAATCATCGGGAATTCAGGGATTTTGTGTTAGTGAAATGTAAGTGCTGTATATAAATTGGAATTCAAACGTTTAGTCTGTAGTAAACACTTTTCTTGCATAGTTCTGCATAGATTTATTTAGTGTTGCATATATTTATTTTTTCGAATTTCTTAAAAGTACATGGGATATCAGTTCTGTCAAACTGTTTCACTTAGATTGACCAGAAATATACAGCAACAAAGAAACAGTTATTACTGTTCTCCAGCTGCTAGGTCCAAACTGACCTTTGCATTTTCAGAATGTGTAGCCTTATGTAGCTTTGCATTTTCTTAAGGGCCTTGGAAATTTGAAGAACTGAAAATGCTGTTAGGTTAACAGCTCAGAAAACCCAGAAAGATGAGCTTTTTTGAGTGCATGGCCAATAGTAAGTTTTAGCACCATTAAGAACCTTTTAGTTTTGCAGTGATTGAGTTCTAGATTTCACCGATCTTTATTTACCCTTCTAAGTCAGCCAGAAAAGAGGTCTTTGGGACCTGATTGTGATAATTACAATTAAACATTTAGCTGACAGGAGCTTGTTTGATTTTACATGTATATGATCTCATTTCACATATAATATTTTTAGTAATGTAACTGGTTTAACACTTAAATTGAGTAGAAGTCTTTCTTTATTTTTTTAACAGTTGGGATAATTACCGAGATGACTTTAGAATTTTCCTTTTTTACTGTTTTACTGTTAAGCTTTGAGGATTGTCATTTACTTAAATACAGTTGAAAAGGGAAACAAATCTAAATTATTCATGAAGAAACAAGTATTTTCATACAGGGACAACTTAGAGTTAGTGAAAGGTAGCAAATTGTTTTTAAGTAATTATCTTCTTTTATTACATTGTTATAGTAATAAATGCAGAAAAAGCCACCTTGGAAACCCCAACATTTGCTCAGAAACGTCAACGAACTCTAGACATGCTGATTCGCTCTTTGTACCAAGACCTGATGCCCGATCTACACAAGGTAAATGTAAGTCATAAGTGATCTCTCTACCCCTTGTATATCCATTCCCACTCTTCTTAGTACACTGAATGTTCTGTAGATTAAAAATGCAATTATCCTGATGAGGACCGAAATGCATATACTAGGCTAAATATTAATTGGCATCTAACTTATTTTACAGTTGTGTGAAAGTTGTAAGAAAGTCCTTTCAAGACAGAACTCTTAATGCACTTAGTTAATAATGGGAAAAGACATAATTCTCTGGGGAGAAGCATAGCTATGTTATACTTCTTATAATCCTACCTTTAATAAGGGAATAGGAAGGTTAGGCTCTGAAGATTCAGAACAGGTGTTGGTCTATTCATCATAAAAGTGCACCTAATTTTTATGTTATTTGTAAATTTGAACCTTGTTTTCTCTTGTATAGTGATTGGATAACTTTATTCTAGAATGAGAAACAGTCTTGAGGTGATTTTTAAACCAAGAAAAGAGAACTTCAGCACTTCTAAAATTAATGATTTTTTTCCTTCATTCATTTTTCTTAGCTAAATAGGGCTACTTGAACTTTTTAAATGATCTTATAGAATGTAACACTGATAAATGCTGGCATGTTGTAAGGTAAAATAGTGAAGTATTGAAGGAGCTGTGATTTCTGTCCTTCAAAAGCTATGCAATTAGGCTCATGATGAAAGGAAAATGCCCCAAAAGGACAGAAAATTTAAGTGATATTAGGGTAAATTAACCAAAATAAAGTAATATGAAAACTTTTGGTTCCATTAAAAATGAACAAACAACCAACAACAACCCGCTACTTTCCCTGTTTTAGAACATGCTCAATAGGAGGTCCTTTAGTGATGTGTTACCAGAGTCCCCAAAATCAACACGGAAAAAAGAGGAAGCTCGGCAAGCAGAATTTGTCCGTCTTGGTCAGGTAGGCTCAATTTAGGAAGTATGTGTCTGTGTTTAGAAAAACTGTGTCACTTATCCCATTATAACTTGATTCGTGTACAGAGTTATGGCAGGATTAATACGATTCCTTCTGAGCTGAAATAGTTCTATAGTATTGGATTAACTTAACCTGCTTTAAAGTAAAATATGAGTAGAAGTATTTAACATCTAAGATAGACCACACAGTTGCAAATATTTTTGTAAAATACATAAATGGGAAAGCATGGTCAGAAAAATTATCCTTTAGGATAAAACCTAAATTGTCTGTCCCTTCTTTGTACTGCAGATGATTTCTGTCTCCAAGTAGAAAAAAAAAAAATCTTTTTCTGTGCTTTGAAGAAAATTACTCATGGAGTAATTCATAGAGTTCTTACATAAATTTCATTCAGATTGAATTTCTAGCTAAGGAAGAAGTTTTGACAGCCCTGCTAATTCAGAGATTGCCCCACATCTTTAAAAACAAAGGTGTTTGAACAGAGCAGACGCTGGCTCAAATCTTCTGTTGACTTATTAACATCTTTTTGTCTATTTCTAAACTGAAAAATGCATTTGATTCAAACATATTTGTAGAGTTAATGCCCATGGTTCATAACAGACAAAAACAGATTCAGTCTTTGGAGGATTCTTTAATAGTTATTCACTAAGAATGAATTTATCCACAGGCTGTTAGAAGGAAGCTGTTTCATAGGACTTTGGGTTTCCTTCTTAACTGTGTTACTTAATCAATATTGTTTCCTATTATGAGCAGCAGACCTTTGAAGTTCAGGTACTATCTGGATTGCATGCCAGAAATATAATGGATAATGAACATCTCTTCCAAAACTTTACGTTGCAGTACCAGCTTAAGATCAGTCTGTGGAAACTGGTGCAAAGACAGCTCAGAGCTGTTAAGTAATAGTTTGGTAGTCTTTGGTAGTCTTGCAAGGTCTTCTCTTCCATACTTGGTCTACACCATTCCGCAACAACCTGGAAGTAGTTTGCAACTCTAGACAGACATCAAAATAAAAGTAAATATGTTTTTAATATTCAGAAAGGAATGTCAGATCATTTCCTTAGTTTACAAGTTACAAGTTTTACAGAAATCCAAGGAAACTATGTTTATGTAAAGCACAGAGACCTATGATCTTCATTATTCCACAGTTGAAAGATGCTAAGATACTCATTTAGCAACTAGGAACAGTTCTTAAACAAGACCTCCATCTTGGGCATAGCCTTCTTCAAAGGGAAAGGGAATGCAGGTTAATTCATACGTATATTTTTAGTGTTTTTCTTGGAGTTCTTTTTGTATTCAAATCTTTCCCTTCAATGAAAGTTTTTCTCAAACTTAACAGCTATATGTTTTAAGTGTAGCATGTCTTTCACTCTTGCATAACACTGTGAATGTGTCTGTCCTTTAGTTACAGCCAATCTTTTTTCAGACAGAAAACAAAACTCACTGTTTGACTCAGCGGTATATTTAAGTATTTGTTAACAAGAATGATTTTTTGAGGGGAAGGTGGGGGATTGGTGACATATTTTGACTGAGCAGATATATCTAACAGAGCCCACTGGTAACTAGTGCCACCTTTATTTAGGATATAAGGAATACTGCTTCTTGCCTCAGAAAATTACTTAAAGGCCATAGGAATTCTAATCTGGAACTACTTTGTAGTTATGCAATTTACTAATTTACTTATTGCTTTGGTATTACTGACAAAAACTCAATTTAAATAAAGCATCTATTTTGTATTAGGCTCTGAAATTGAAAACCACTGTAAAAGGGGATGCCCCAACTAATTTGACAACCACAAGCCTTTGTAAAAAGGAGGTGAGTATAATGATCTGTCTGACCAAGGAGAGTTCCTAAAAACTGCTGCATTCTAAATGCCATTGAGTATGTCATTGCATCTCAATTCTGTATACCATTTACTTTTGCAATTAGGTGCTTTGGCAAAAGAAGTAATGCATAGTTAGAGTGATTCAGTAGACAATATCCAATGAGAAATTGGATAGGAAAGATAAATCTGGAGCAGAAGCACTTCTGAAGTTTAAAGAAGGTCAAAATATGTTAATATCTGAGAGTAGTTAATGAGAATTCCATATTTTTCTGTATGCAATCAACTTTTAACTTCCCATCAGATTTAAAACAAAATTCAGTTATGTTTTTATTTCCAATGTAGTAATAACCTTTTCCAGGGAATAGAGAGTAAAAGATAGAAAGCCACACTTTCTTGTGTGCCTCTTATGCAGTAGGGTCAGAAATGCTTGTAGCATTTCAGGGACTTCAGCTAATATTTGTTAATTGTTGGGGAGAGTAAGGTAATATTTGATGGGGAAGGGAAAGTACTTGGGAGGTAAGCAGTGAGCTGAATATCATTTGTGCCAGTTTTGATTCCAGTATTCCAGAGATGCAGCTTATATTTATTAGTCTTCCAAGCCAACTGATAGGGACAATATTTCCTCTGTAAGATAACAAACTAAACTCTGGTATCTCAAGTTTAGAAATATATTTTTGAGTAATAGAAATTGCCAAAAATACCTATGCTATTACTTGTCACTGTGTATCACATTTTGTTTCTTTACAATTACTATTTACTACTGTACTTAATATATATACCTTATGTTACTTCATAGCCTTGGGAGGCCCAGTCTTTCTGCAACAATTTTCCTCATGAGGTTGTCTGTGCGGATTCTTGGGGCCAATCCTTGCTAGTTTCTACAGATGCTGGCATCTTATTAGTAGATGGTTAGTAATGATCTAGAGTTTTTTATGTCAATTATTTATGTATCTGACCAGAGTCCTGAAAACATTTGTTCATAAACTCTGTTCAGCTGTTTGCTGCTCTTTGCTTATAAAGATAGTTAGCAATCCAAGTGAGTTTATTACATTTATGTAACCTAGTTGCAAAAATTCTCTCTGCACGAGAATCAAGTCGTATCAAGGAATCTATTTTAATGTAAAATTTTGAATGCTTTGTTATTTCCAGTGCTGTTTTCTCAACTATCTGAAATGACTTATGAAATCAAATGAAAATTCAGGGAGTATCTGTGTAATCTGTCTGGATTTCTTAGTCCTTGATGATACTATTAAGTGTGAAGCGAAAGGCTTGTGGCAAAGAAGGTCTGAACTTCCATAGCCAAGACTTTTCCTGGCTTGACTTTTTATGCTTTGTGAGCCATGTAAGGCTGTCAGAGCTGAAGGAGGAAGTTAATTCTTGGTGATTATTCTCAAACTCCCCAAAGGAAAGGTCCCTTTTATGCTCCATAATCTGATCCATGGCAGTGATGAAACTCTCCCTTAAGGAAATATCAGCTGCGATACCACAATATTCATAGCAGACTTAAGCAGGTTGCCTCATTCTCATGAGAAAAGAATAGGGCTTTAATTACAAGAATGAATTAGTTCAAAATCACTTACTAGCAAATTTTAAAGAGAATGTATGTTTCTTTTTAAGATGATCAACCTTTGGTACAAGTATTTGATAAAACTCTCCAAATAAAGCAGATGCATGTGCTGGAAGCTCTGAATCTTTTGATTGCCAGAACAGACAAAGGTAGGAGAAGTTCCTTTTCCTTGATTTTTAATATAAATGTTGTTGGCTCGCTGCTGTTCAGGAGACACAACAGTAGAAGGGAATAGTCCAGCTATTTGTCTTAAAGAAAGAAGCATAAAAATGCTACAGGTTTTAATTCTTGCAGTACTACACTTATACAATCACCTTTTGTGACTGTACACAGCTATCCCATAGCTGCTGTTAGGTTTTAGAGTTTTTATTGTTTTGCTTTAGAGATAATTTTACCTCTTTCCCTTTCCCTGTTTCCTCTGGGCTGCTCAGACACTGTTCAGCTATGTGTAAGTCTCAGTGTTTTAGGGACTGCCTGTTTTATCAGGTAGTCGTGTCTGTCAGGGGTAAGTGTATTTGATGCTTTAGAATAAGGAAGTACATACAGAAGCTGTCACATACAGCTTCTGTTGGTGCAGTGCTTCCCTTCTCTTGCAGTACATTTGGATCTGTATTCTGTTCTGTTCAGCCAATTATGGGCTCATTATATGGGATTCTAAAGCCATTTCCTAACCCTTCCTAGCCCTTCAGCGTTGTCTTACAGGCTTTTTTGTTGGAAAAGGTGTTCCTGAATACCTCTTCTGGTGAGCTTAAATTAAGACTTTTCACTGTTTTTGACATAGAAAGAAGTCTCTGGTGCATTATATTCATTGCAAACACTTTGCATGAGACTGTGTGAGGATGATCCTCATGAACCCTGACAAAGGCAATGTTGGTTTTCTAGTCTGCAATTTTGCCTGTTTCCAGTTTTGCCTGAATTGCTGAAAAGCTTACCTGTTGCAGAAGGAAAGTTATCAGAATTAATAAAATACCTCAATAATTAACAGCAGGAACCATTTTATTAGAGCATTTTTTTCTCTTTGTTTTTTCCAGAGAAGATTTTTTTTCAAGATTTTTTCTCCATCTGACCACATCCTCAGTTGTTCTCATCTAAATGTATATCCCCAATAACATAGAATTTCTGCAGAACATTAATAGCTTGATTTATTAACTTGAATCATATTCAACCTTGCACCATCTTACTAACTCCTCTTCTTTTGCAAGAAAGAATTTAATCTTGCTGCTTGCCACTAAAAAATCTTTTTGGGGGAAAAAAAGGATTTTTTTTTTTCAGCTTACTGCCAGCTTTTCTAACCCTCACATTCAAAGCTGATAGCTGTTTTAGCTGTCTAGCAACTATCATTTCAGACTAGCACCATTTTTTTCCAACTTGATGTTTTCTGGCTCTCTCCATCCTTCAGGGAAGGACTCTCGTCTCCTGGTCTTCAGACTGAGTGCAATCCAAAAGGATATAGAAACAAAGCAGATGATAAGAAGCAAATATGACTGTAGAGAAAATAAACTGGAAAGAACAAAAGGTGATTTTTAAAATTATTATTATTCATTAAAAATGTCTACTAAGGTATTGTGGCAGTAGTTGACAAAGGTTTTATCAGTTCTCTTAAAGCTGTTTAATTTTATTCCAGATAGTCAATTCAAACTTTGTTAAGCTTCTATGTGAAAATAAGTTTGGATATAGTCCAGCGTGTTATTTAAGTACTTCATAAAAATACCAAGTTTCTTGGCAATTCATGCTAAAGAAAAGCTCCAGAGAAAAAAATAGATATATTGCTTTCAGAACTGAGAGATAAAAGAAGAATTATGCAGGAATGCAAGAGTAAACTAAAGGATCACTGTAAGTTGAGGAGCAGTGGCAATTTTTTATTAATAATACTGCTTAGGAAAGTTTGGATGTTGCACATTATTTTAGTTGATGTAAGCATTTTCTGATCAGCATTAAGGTTCTTTGGAAGACTGGAATGCACAGAATAGTAAAAATCCATATATTTAGTATTTTACTTGAAAATATTGAGGTAAGGAGGGAAATTAATGAGATTTCAAAAAAGTCATAGCTTTTTGTGTTTTTTTTTTTTTTTTTTTTTTTTTGAGAAAATAATGTTAGATAATGGGTTGGGGGGTGCAATTCTGTAATACTAAACTATCTTAGTCATGGATCAGAGCTGTATTGTACTAACTGCTGGACAAATAGTAAACAAAAAAGCAGGCCTTTAACTAGTTAATCCAGAGCATTATTTCCTCAGGCTGCCACTTGTATGCCATTAATACTCACCATGGCAGTGGACTGAGGATTGTTGTGGCTATTCGGAACAAACTGCTACTTGTCACAAAGAAATATAGTCTATGCAACAGTTTAACCAGCAGCTCTCAGCTGTCATCGTCTGACTCTCCAGTAGATGAATTCCAGTACATCCGGGTATGTGTAATCAATTCACTTAATTACTTTTAGAGACTAGRGAGCACTCGATTAGTAGGGGGGAAGGCAAGGTCATATATTTTGTCTTCCTGAACCTCTGAATAGATTTAAGGCAGAAGCTGTATTATGAGGTTCCATTATATGTGTTCCAATGAAACCTTCCAGATTTTTTTTTAAACTTTCTACCTATTACTTGTCAAGTTTCTGTGTTTACAGCACATGACTTAGAATCATAGAATCATAGAATGCCRAAGGTTGGAAGGGACCTCAGAGGTCATCGAGTCCAACCCCCCTGCTCACGCAGGGTCACCTAGAGCACGTGGCACAGGGCTGCATCCAAGCGGGTTTTAAAGATCTCCAAAGAAGGAGACTCCACAACCTCTCTGGGCAGCCTGTTCCAGTGCTTTGTCACCCTCACAGTGAAGAAATGCTTCCTTAAGTTYCTGTGGAACTTCCGATGCTTCAGTTTGAAGCCATTTCCTCTAGTCCTATCCCTGCCCACCACTGAAAAGAGGCCACCCCCCTCCTCCTCACTGCCTCCCTTGAGGTATTTATACAYGCTGATCAGGCCCCCCCTCAGCCTCCTCTTCTCCAGGCTGAACAGACCCAGCTCTCTCAGCCTTTGCTCATAGGGCAGATGTGCCAGGCCCCTGATCATCCTGGTAGCCCTGCGCTGGACTCTCTCCAGCAGCTCCACATCCCTCTTGTACTGGGGAGCCCAGAACTGGACGCAGTACTCCAGATGTGGCCTCACCAGGGCTGAGTAGAGGGGGATGATCACTTCCCTCGACCTGCTGGAGACTTGAAATTCATCTCTAATACTCTTAATAAGAACTTACTTAAAACTTAAACTTAGTAAGAACTTAAAGAGAATAATTTGAATATTTATATTACAGGAAATATGCCTTTCTGATCCTCCAGTGGTTATGACACTGATTGATGGACCTACTGGAGACAGTGACAATATGATCTGTGTAGCGTATCGGCATCAATTTGATTTAATTAATGAAAGTACGGGGGAGTCCTGTAGATTGCATCATGTTGAAGCAAGCAAGGTAAGGTCTCAGCACTGCAACTAGTTTCTCAGAGCTATGCTGAGCATATTTTCTTGCAGATTTAGTGCATCCCATAACGGCCTCCTGAAAGTATAATTTAGGGAGCTCCTAATGTCTCTTTTCACTTCTATAACCTCTGCTTTAGGGGACTTTGAGATTTTTCCTTTTAGGATGCATAATACTAATCATTCCCAGTGTAAATATAAGGTTTAATGCATTAGCAAAGAACATACTCAGGAATATTGCTGTGGGCAGAAACGCAAATCCTTCTTTCTCCTGTCTTAGTCAGTAGTTTACTTTTTGCTTTTTCTTTGTAGTTTTAGTATTTTATTAAGAAATTGCAGCAAAAGAAACTCAGCTGTTCACCACTAGTGTCTCATTCAGCTTTGCATATTTGTGTGAACTGAGGTAAAATAAGAAATACTGTGATCTGGGAAGTGCATGACTAATCTGATCTTACGTATTTAATGGTTTGATGTGCTCCAATCTATACTACATTAACGAAAGGTAGTGCAGAATTTGATGTACCCTTATATGCAGAGAAGTTTTCATCATATATATATATATATATATATTTAAAATTATGTTCTTCAATAAAATCACCTTTTCTGAAAGGATACCCTACTCTCTATGGGTATTCTGATTTTCTTAATTTAACTGTAAAAGAGAAATGCAGGGCTAAAGTATGAGAGATTATGATATGCAAAAAACACTGTAGTTTATTCCGTGTCAGTTCTAAGCTTCTAAATTCAACCTACTCAGTAATTCTTGAAGTATATCCATATTGATCTCTTTAAGTGTTTGTGGTTTTGATCCCATAATTGATGTTTCTGGTCATTCTGCTATGTGTGATATGCTGTGGAATTTCTTTTGTTTTTTGCTTTTTTAAAAGCTTTCTTATTAGAACTGATATTTCTGGCATAGCATATAGATTCACCCCTGTCCTGAAATCACCCCATTTACCAACATTCTCTTTGACAAATAACTTACATAAGTTTTTATTACTTTATAAATATAGTCAACAGTGAATACAAAAGTGATTTGCTGTGTACACCCACCACCTGATAGCATTACTTTTTAGTCAAAACCTGTTTGCAGTATCTTCAGTATCTGGTCTGTCTCTCCATTACCCTTACCCATTATCATTGCAGGTTAATTTTGTTGCAGCTATTGATGTATATGAAGATGGTGAAGCTGGGCTGCTCTTATGTTACAACTGTAAGTACTTAGAAAGAACTTGAAATGGTGAGGTCTCAATTGGTATAGATACTTCTTCTTTTTCCGTGGAGTCTATGTACATATTTTAAAATAGGTTTCAGTGTTTTGTTAAAAGATTTTCAACATATATTCTTTTCAATCTAAATGCATTTTACAAGAACTAAAAATGGAAGTATTATTTTATTGCAACCTGTGCTAAATTTAGAAATACAAGCTGTGCAGCTTTTATTTCAATTATACAGATGCATGTAAAGTCTTTGTAGAAGTTACCACTTCATTCAGAAAAGTCTATTCCTCTCTATTTCAGTCTTAAGATGAGTGAGATAGACATGCTTACTACGTTTTTCCAAGAAATGTACAGCCATTGTTTCTTTGCTTGTGTGTGTGTGTGTGTGGTTTTTGGTTTGGGGGTGTGCTCGTTTGTGGGTTTTTTTTTTTCTCTCCACCCCTTTTCTCTGTGGTGTCACATTCTTTGTGCTGTCCCTTTCTCTCATCCTCCTTTTGCAAGAAGGTTTGGATACTACATACATATACTTCTTCCTGCAGTGTATATGTGTGAGTATCATTATAGACCACAGAGCTCCAGGTTCTTCTCTGCCAAACGTTCTCAAATTCATTGGGCCCTAACCTACACTGATGTAAGGAGTTGTTCCTCCTCAGGTGCAGGACTTTCAATTTCCTTTTGTTGAACTTTATGAGGTTTCTCTCTGCACCTTTTTTCAGTCTGTCAAGGTTCCTCCGAATGATCTGGTATATTTTGGTCTTTAAACTGTTGAATTCACAAGGGAAGCATGTTTTTTCTATTACCTACGTGTAACAGATACTCTATAAAAATATTTGATTGTATGTATTCCCATACAACCCATTCTCCTGCAAAATTTGCCTGTAATGCCAGTGTTTGTCATTTGTAAGGGTTTTTTTTTTTCTTAATAGATGTTTGCCAGTATAGGAAGGTGTATCCCCTTAATGGAGGTTCTCCATTGATCCAACAATCGGCTTCTGACTTCCACTTTAGTTGGAACCAAGTTCCTTATGCTGTGGGTAAGAAAGTATTTTTTTACTGGATGGCTCTTTTTTCATTATATTTGCACTTAGCTATTAGAGGAGGCTTTTTTTTTTTTTTTTTTTTNTCATTGCAGTTTGTGCTTTCCCTTATATTCTTGCCTTCACTATTGATTCCATCGAGATTCGGTTAGTGGTGAATGGGAACTTAGTCCACACAGCAGTTGTACCTGAACTTCAACTTGTATCATCAAGGGTAAGACACAAGAAGAGCAAGTTTCTTAAGATGTTGGAATCTAATTTACAAAAAAAAAGTTGATGCAATGGAAAAAAGAATCAAAACAAAACTGAAATATGTGTTACTTGTTGTGTGGTAACTACTGACACGTGTGCCCTTATTCTGTATCAAGTATAAAGAGAATCGGAATTCATCTCTCTCTGTCTTGTTGCTCCCAGTAATTTAGATTTCAGGTATCTGTTTAAGGGGTAAATACTGTTTTCCACATGACAGAAGGATTCAGTTACATTGGGTAATCTTTGTGTCACTAACCATGGCTGACTTGGCAGCAGTACTGAAACAATGACTAGAAAAGAATGGGTAATAATTGAAGCTTTATTCAATAGATGATTTAGAAAGTCTACTGTACTAATTGTGAGCTCTTTGTTCTTTCAGTCAGACATTTATTTTAAAGCTACTACTGCAGTAAGTGGATCATCTAGTAGCAGTTCCAGGGAAATGAGTTCAAGAAGTTCTCCTCAAACACCAATAACATATGAAATGTCAGAATGTCCTCTTTCTTCTTTAGAAGGTAACATGGTTTCCAGGAAGCTTGGATGATGGTCTTGGGTCATTCCAAAAATTGCCATGTCTTAATGCAGCACATCTTAAGTAAACCAAGTAAAAGATAAGTTCACATCTGAGTCCAGAAGATAGTCATTGTGTATTTATTCACAGATCTGAAGCACCTGGCTGAACTTTTCCCTCACACTATATCCTCTGAATGCATGACAGCACTGCCTTGAAGAAATGAATTGGATTTCAGTAGTTTGATCAATCTTTGGCAGTATAGACAAGACTAAGAATGAAAAGATACAATGTTGTGGGAAAACTTGGAAAGTCACATACACTGTTCACTTCATTTAAGACCAGCTTAGCTATCACTGGATGGTAGTTTACGAACTACTACTTTTGCAACCAGAAAAGTAAGAAGTTGTTCTAGATGAAATGAGCTTTCACAGTCAATATGAAGTAACATTACCTGTGACTAATCAATCAATTGGGCAATGATAATGGAGAAGCAATGAACATCAATTAGAATAATGCAGGGTGTATATATATCTTGCTCAATGATCTACTGCTACACTCTTTGGATGAGTGGAAGGAATATTAATATTAATTTTTAAAAGGCAGCAATATTTGAGGGTAAATTACTTTTTCTAGAAATTAGAAACTAGTCTAATTAGTCAAACTCAGCTATGTCGCTTAAGAAGAGGAGCCATATTTCAGTCAATTAAGATCCTGGTTCCAGTATTCCAGCATATTAAAATGTGGGAGATCTTGTACAGAGTGCAAAGTCATGGTCTTATAGTCCTGAGGCTGGTAGGGTGACATGGGAATTCACTTGGCATTTCCACTGCCAGTTCACCATGTCACTAGGAGTCAGCCTTTTTCTCTCTAAGCCAAAATGCCAGACTGCAAAATTTGATTGTATTTTTCCTTCTTCATAGCCTGTTTGTGTTTAAAGATCTTTGGGGCAAGAAAGGTCTTGCCCTAAAAGATTATTTAGATTCGGAATCATCCGAATCATAGCCAAGCCTGTATAACTTTTCATTTGTCAACATCAAGAACAGTTGCTATTGTGGAAGTGTAACATACTTTTTTCTTCTATGTTACAGGTGAAGTTCCATGCAAAAACCTGTACAAAATTCCTCTCAGTAATCTGGTTGGGCGGAGCATAGAACGACCTCTGAAGTCACCTTTGGTTCCCAAGGTCGTCACTACTCCAATATGTAGTGGCATTGCTTCTGTTCCTGTTACTCACTCATTATCATTATCTCGTATGGAAATTAAAGAAATTGCAAGCAGAACACGTAAAGAATTGTTGGGTAAACTCCCTTCATCGTTTAGTGTACATGTCTACTACCAACTAGGATATTTTTAATCTTTGTACCACCACAGACAGATTTATGACACGCAGTTTTATTTGCGAGTAACTACTATGAACGACTACTATGAAACCGTGATAAGACTTTTCTTTTTCTTATTTGCAAATAGTCTAGCTAGTGTCTAGTCATATTTTAGGCCTGATACTCCTAGCCAGCTAGAAAGTATGTAGTTACTAATAGAAACCAAGGAGAGAGATCTTAATATTTTAATGAGTATTTCTGTTTTGAGAGTATGAATTCTTTTATTCCTTAATTGAGGTCTCCTGGATGAACCGATTTCCAAGACAGAAGGCCCAAAGCAACAAAAAAAGCTTCCTCAAAGACAGTCAGACCTCAAGCAGGGAGCAGTACGATCAACTAGTAGTGACAGGTAAATAGATTAGCTTGAAAAAAAGAACTTACGTTAGACTGTTAATGTCTTCAGAATTGCAGGCTATTCTTCTCACTGTTCATACTCATCGCAATGGGCTAGGTGTTGATTAAGACCTCTGTGTATAAATATTAATTTCATACTAATGTATTTGTTTCAGTATTTGAATATTAGTAGTATTGAAATGATTTCACTTTATGCTAACATCATGTTATGAGCCAAACAAGGTTAAACGGAATTTTGTTGGGGACCTACTGCAGAGTCCRTCTTTAGGATCTGCGTTACTAGATCTGCACTATGAATACTCTCTTGTTTTGTTCACGTGGTCTTAACTTTCCAAAATAAATATTGTAAAGAAACAGCATTAGATTAGTCTATATGGCTCTGCTTACCTGCCCCTCTTACCATTCTGCTGCTTTTACTGTTCACAAACTACACTTGTGAAGTGTAGAGACAGAATCTAGTCAGGATAAAATAGAGATGTGTTTTCTTGAAAATTTAAACCTATATTCGATTGTGGGCTTTTTTTTTTTTTTTTTTTTTTGAATTAAAAACTTTAATAATAGCTTTTTGGAATATTCAGATCTTTGTAAAGTTCGCTTTAATTGTTTTGTGCTTATGTAGTGGCAATATGAATGGTTATTGAAGAAAAGGTGAACAGAGAGAAACTCAGTTTTGATGGTATTCTGTTTAGTACAGCTTGATTGAATCCAGAATTAGTCATTTATTCTACTTGCTCTGATCTGTGTACTTTTTTTAGTGACCTTTATCTTCCCTTTCAGGCTACTTTCAAGCTCTTTGGAAGGCAATTCTGAAAAGTGTCATCTTTCCACTAGTTCAGAGACTGATACACTAGCAAACACCGAGGAGAGCCCACTGTCCAGCTCTCCTTTTCAGTTGACTTCTCTATATGATGAAGACATCATTGACTTGAAGTGAGGACAGTCTTAAAAGCTGTCTTATTTCCTTTTCTTAAAACTGTGAGCTCTGTAAGAATGTCACTAACACTGCTTCTAGTGATAAATGTGGATGGGAGGTATTGGTGATTAATCTTTATAAAACCCATGTTGTTCTGACTAGCTCAACCTGACTTGGTGATGCTTACATTCTTGACATACAGATGTGTTCCTTTCTCAGTTAACGAGCCATTACTTGTTGTGTCATTTAAAAGGTAGGTAATCAGTGACAGCTTTATGCTGAACTGAATAAAACTGAATAAAAAGTAAACTTTCTTCTGAACCTCTTATCTTTGAAGTACCTGAATGAAAGTAACCCGTAGCTAAATTAACTGATTACTGTTATTGCTATTATGAGTTTTACAGCAGTGTGTCTTGTGGAAAGAACTTGGTAACGTAAATGACACCTTTTGTATTTTAATCAAAAAAAAAAAAAAAAGAATTTCAAGCTGTACCTTGAAATGGTGCAACTGTGTTCACTGAAGAATCAAGGATATTCTGTAAAGATCAGGTAAGATATGAACATGCTGCTTTCTTTGTTCTAACCTATCCATTTACATATTTAAAAGAAACCTGAAAACTGTTTTGCATAAAGAACCCCTGAGCAGAGACTTTTTGTATAAAATACAAGCTTTTGAAATATTCCTTAAAAACGTGAAAATCAAAAAAAAATTTTGCTTCTCTAACTTCAGAGATGCTACTGTGGTATTACACATACAAATTTTCCATTATAGGCAGAAGCCAATGCTTGATTTGCTTTTTGACTACACAAGGATGCCTGTGCAGGCATCAGAAATTACCTGTTGTCTGCTCTTGCATTAACAGTGTAAGTCTCTGCTCCATATAACTGTATTTTTCTAAGTGGTTCCAGAATGAAGTTTCACTGATGAGCAGCTAGTTTTCTATTAGGAAATAGTCATATTAGGTCATTTTGTTATGTTAAAGAACAGGATTTCATCTTTAAAGATTTTTTAAAATCCTTTCTTCTATGCCAAGAATCAATTTTAAACAAAGGTTGAAAAGGTTTGCTTTTTTTTTTCATTAGAATGTGACACAGGCTTTTTATATATGGAAATTTTAGCTTTAGTAGCAAGTTTTTGTGTTCTATACCTAGAAATACTTCTGCTTTCTTGATTTATTTTTGTAGTGGCATTTATGTATTGTGATTTCACGTTCTGTCCAAATATTAATAGCTGGAGGTTTGTGCCTTTTTTTCATGTCAGTCTGTCTGAATGTAAAACTTTTGCCAAAGTACTCGGAGCCCTATTTATTATATATAATGGCTTAATTGTTCCACCTAAGAAAATATGCAAGGCCTTAATTGAAGGGATTACTTCTTATTCTCAGCTACAGTGGCCAATCAAAGAAAGAAGCAATATTTTCAAACAATAATTAATTCAGGAGCAGTTAACCAGTYGCTACTATTACTTGAAAACTTTTGAAAAGAAATGCTAGCTTGAAGTCTTTGCAAGATGTAATTTTTTTTTTCTTTTTGCAGGGAGGGGGGAAATGTCATTTCCAAAGAATGTATTAATCTACCCTGTCCTATTTATCTGGTCAGCTAAGGCTGAAAAAAAAAACAGTCTGGAAGTATCATATGTGATGCTTATTTTTGCTGGAAACTGTTAACACTTCTGTGAACTCATTGAATTCACTTTAGGGGGCACTCGCCACACTAAGATAGGTTTAGAAAGCAAAATTATCAACTGCTCTTTCTATAAAATGATTTCTTGATGTAGTATTTTGCTTCTGTTTTGTCTGTTTTTTGTTTTTGTGGTGATTTGTTTTTTTGAAGATTACCAATGTGTTGTAACTCAGGTTTTACCGCAAACTTTGCTTTTCATTCTCAGAATATCAGTTTTTAAATAAATTGCAGTTGTTCACTCCTGCTATTCTAACATAACGTATCTACGTTAACATTTTTGATAGTGGCTGAAACTTTGCAGGGAGTTTTTAAAAGCTATTTTGAAGAACTTCAGCAAATACATACGCTGAAAGGTATAGAAAGGCCTCAGAGATGAAGCACTAGAGAGACCAAGAAGAATGGAGAAAGCCTGGCAGATGACATCCCCTGGAAATAGTGGTACTTAGGATGCGTATAGCTGTGACATTTGCATGATAGCCAAGACATGATTATAGTCAAGGGCTCTGGGAAGGCAAGTTATTTTCTTTGAACAGAATCACAGCACTGGCAATAAAGTGTTGCCCACGGTTTAAGTAGTAGTTTCTGCAGTATACACACACAAACTCATGCACAGGCACACAGTCTATATGCATTTGTATTTATGTCTGCTGGTAATAGCATCACTGATGATACCCAAGAAATACTAACAAGCAGTAAAAGAACTGAAAGCATTACTGGTAAAATTTGAAGACTGAAGTCGTTAGGGTTTGCTTTTTTTTTCCATAACATGAATTTTAAGCTGTAGCTTGACTTAATGGCTCACATGCAAACTGTTAGCAAGTCACATTGCTACCTTCTGTACCTAAAAGGCAATAACTTTGAATAACTTTAATAGGACAGAGAGGATGTAAATACTGAAGGAAAAAAAAAGAAGAAAAACAAAAAACCCTGTCTTTATTCCAAATGTTTGCAGTAAGTGCCTTAAGACTGTAATCTCTTGAGTTTTTGCTTCTGTAATTAATCAGTATGTCTTGCAGGCATGTAGGGATAATATCAGACCTATGTAAAGGAATCAAGGGGGATCAAGTGACATTAATTTGGCTGTTTTGACTCTCAGAGATGGTAGCTGAGGCCTCAGGTTGCAGTGTACATGTAGCTACTCTATACTTCAGACTGCTCTCCTACAGGAAGTACAAGGTAGAGAGCATAGTAGGATGTTTCAGTTTTGTTGTGACACAAGCCACAAGAACCAAATTCCATGAGGCACTGTATCACATATATCTAAAACTATATCTATTAGATATCTATTAAAATATATCTATGTCCTTTTGTATGAGGAAAGACTGAGTTGGGCCTGGTTAGCCTGGAGAAGAGATAGCTGAGATGGGATCTGATTAATATGTATAAATACCTGAAGGGTGAATGTAGGAAGGAAGGGGCAAAACTCATCTCAGTGGTGGCCAGTGATAGGACAAGGGGCAATGGGTGTGAGTTGAAATGCAGGAAGTTCCATCTGCACATGAGGAAGAACTTCTTTGCTGTGAGGGTGACAGAGCCCTGGAACAGCACGCAAGCAAGAGCCAGAATAAGTCGTGTGCCTGCACATGACCATATATACATACAAGCCACATGACACATATTTCTCATATATAATAAATATTTGTTATTGACTGGTAGATTCAATTGAAATATTGAGTACACGGCCAGTCAGTTGTGTCCTAACAAGTTACATATGCTCAAAGTTGCTGCTCCTGTCTTTAATTTCTGCTGATATGCCAATACAGCTATTTAGGACAAGCCACTTTGATGCTAATGCAAGTTGTCTTAAAGGTGTGCATTTATAATGTGTTTTTTGCAGCTTTCCCAGCCAGATTTTTTTTTTTTTATGTGTGTGTATATATATATTTTTTGGGGGGTGTGTGTGTATTTGGGAAGCATTTCTTTTATCTTTGTGCTGTCTTTCACAACTTTCACAAGTACTCAGCATATGTAAGAAGCTAACATAACTTGATCTTACACCAAATAGCATCTCATTTGCAAGTGAAAAGGTGATTTGGTATCATGTTTTGTTGCTGCCTATGTATGAAGCTATGTATGGTATACTGTATAAACACTGTTAACAGTTTAGTTTCACAGTTCATATGCTCAGTGCCTGACAATTATGTTAAAGCAGTATTTTCTAATAACCTACGTAATTTTTGCAAGGGAATTATCTATACCTTGAGAACTAGACACTGTAAGGATACAGGGAATGTTCCATGACTGTCTGCAGCAAACATCTGTCCTAACAGGCACGATAGAAAGTATTTTTTTATTGTTAACATACAGGAGAGGACAATAACTTAATCCAGGCTATACAACACCTAGCTGCTTCACTTTGTTGCTGACCTGCAACTGACTCTTGTTGTTGCATAAAATTATATTAGCACATGATTCAAAGAGATAAAAAAAATCAAAAGGTTTTTTTTTTTTTTTTTTGTATATTTATCTGGCTCAATGTAAATGTTATGTCTCTAAAGGTTTATACAGAAAGTGTTATCAACTCAATGTCAGTTTTAACAAAAAATCTTTGAATGTTAGCAGATTGCTTTGTACTTGAATAATTGCATATTGTTAAGACTGTTGCTACATTTCCGTGATGAAAACCTGTTTATCACCACTTGTCTTAAAATTTGATGTATTGGCATTATTTTTAATGTCATGTGATAAGATGTATGCTTAGTGGTTTAGAGGTAGCATCCAAATAGGAATGTTTCTATCATAGTTAGAACTGGTGCAATTGCACCATTGCTTTTTCTGCAGCAGTAACAGACCCTATTTATTATTTCATCTATAATAAAATAAGCCTGAGATCACTTCTTTTGTACTTGCAGCAATTCTATAAATTTGGTTTGTTAAATGGGGAGGGTACTATAGTATGGTACTACGGGGTTACTGTTTCCTCCATTTACGTTCTGTAGAGATTTTGCTTCAGATGTGATTTGCTTAGGCAAGTGCTATATCACACAAATGACACTAGCTTGTGAGGCTTGACCTTATGCATATGCAGGAGGTTGCAAAACCATATGCAACATCTCTAGAGTGTGGGCAAGCAATTCTACAGTGTTTTGTTTTTTTAAGACCTTCAGAAATGTGCTTTATCCCTTTGTCCCTTAAATTAACACTGTAAAAGATGCCTTTTTTTTTTTTCTTTTTTTTTTTGCAAATGATACATTATCTCCTTTTAAGAGTAGACATATGGTGGTTTGTTTGCTTTTGCTGCAATTTAGGTCCTGTATATACTTCTTTATATGAAGTGTACACTGATACAAACTTGTCTGAAGAAATTCAAATATTTATAGAGTAGCTGTTAGCAGGGTAGTGCAGCTGTCCTGGCAAAAGGCAGCTTTTTGAGCCTTATTCCTCAATCTTAAATCCCAGACATGCAAGCAAGTACATATGTAAAGGAAAAGCCATAGACAGCTGAAGTTAACATTAGCCAGGCTATGTCCTTAGTTTCTTTGCTGTAGCATGTCCTAAAAGGAAGTTAGCACAACATATATATTTTGGAGCAAAGCAATTATGTTTTATAAATATAGTTCTTTAGATCTTATTTACATAGTAAAAAGAAAAAAAAAAAAAAAACACTGGAAAAAAAGTATTTTACAATCGTATTTGATCATTATAGTCATTTTGGAATAGGTGAAAGGAACACAATAACTGAAGGAAAATAATACATCTAAGACCTGTACATGGGGGAAAAAAAAATGACGAATACACAGAAAGGCTAAAGCAGGTGCAGATTCCCTTTATTTTTTGTCATTAAAAAATTATTTCTCAATCAAATTGCATCACTAAGTCATCTGCCAACTGCTGCAGCTAGTGTAACAATACTGCCATAATTTATGATATGAAAGTTTCATATCAATTTAAGAGCTTCAGKTTTAAGACCTTCTGAAGTAGGCTTCAATTTGTTCCAGGGTCCGTCCTTTTGTTTCAGGAACATAAAAGGCTGTGAAAATTACACTCATGCAACAGAAAGCAGAGAAGAGCCAGAATGTGCCATAGGCTGTTATTAAAGTCTAGAGGAGGGAAGAGAGGGGAAAAATAAATATTATAATCAGTAGTGCAGTCTGCAGTTCTGTATTGCTAGAGAAGACTGTGGTCCAAGGTTCTCTCAGGAGCATCTTTAATATCTCTCCCTGAATAGGAACCCCTGAGGGTGGTTTATGATACTTACTATAAGGTCATGAAATTCCTTGGTTACAAAGAAGGCCATAACCCAGTTTGTTAACACACAAGCACCACTGGAAACGCCTTTGGCTTTAAGCGGAAAAATTTCAGACATCACCAGCCATGGAATTGGACCCCAGCCCAGGGCAAAACCTACAATTACAGACAAAAGAGAATAAATGCCAGTTAAGTATTACAAAGCAAAGACTGAATGACACCCATGTTAGTCAAGTAAAGCGTATGTTTTTTCACCATAATTCTAGGCGCCCCATGTATCTATAGGAGGTTATTTAAAGGCAGCACTGTAAATGCTGATGCACTTCATATCAGATTATTTATAAAGGTGTTCTTAAGCCAAACTTCTTGCTAAGAAGTCTCTAAAGTCATAGACTTAAAAATTAATCTCGTGTCTATCTGCAGCTGCCTTATACTATCTCAGAGCTCAGCATGGCACAGATGCTTCCATAGACTGATTAATATCTGTAAAGCAATTCAATCTGAGCACAAGGAGGTATAAATTGACTTCCTAGGACACTAGCTTGACTGCTTAATCTCTAGCTCTACCACCAAGCTTTTAAAGGTCAGCACAACTTCACAATATACGCTACAAAGCTCTGATGAAGACAAAACTCACCTCTAACGTGACAAACTTTTACTTTGACCAGAAAGTCTGTTTTGTGCCATCTCTACTTATAAGCATCTCCCACTTACCAGCAACAAAGAGCCCTAGGCTCACTACAGCAAGCCAGGGTAGGCTGCTTTCTGTTCCTGGGGTGAAGAGTAGGTCAGGATGTGATGAGTTGCTTGGTGTTGGAAGGACCATTTTAAAGTAAAGCCCAAACAGTGCAGTACTGAGAGCCATGATGAACCCTGAAAAAGCATACGATAACCAAGTTGTCATTGACTGCCTGTTGGGTAACCTTTAGAGAGAGAGAGAGAGAATACAGTTGAGCAAACAAAGACAAGGTTTGCTGGCCCTGGCAAAATGTTTCTTACATTCATGACAATTTTTCTCAGGAACAAACACTGGCTTAATCACTGGTCTTGATAAAACTGAAAGCTCCCAGAATATGATTATTCCAAACAATGTCACACACAATATAGTCTTGACAACAGTCATTACTACTGAACAGACTACGCATCACAACTGTATCAATTCATTTTCTCTAGCAAGTTTACCTGCTAAGTTAAAAAAATATATTCTGTTACTACAGAGCACAATGTTCCATGAAAGTAGCAGCAGATACGGATTAACGAAGATTATTATGACAATAAGTCTTTACTAAATGCAAAGATAATCACAGTAATAAGAATTAACACGGCTACTTCAAAGTAAAAACTAGTTCCAAGAGGTCTCCCCTACAATGTGTATATAAATCTCCTAACTATTCAAAATGTTCTTACTCTAAGCAGGACAATCTCCTTCCTCTTTTTAATCTCAGTTTCAGTCTGTAGTTACTTCAGAGCAAATGCCTAAGTTTTAATACTTTTTCATCTCAAGATTTATGTATAGTAACTTTTTGTTACTATACGCAAAATGATATTTCTTTTGTACAAAATTCAGTAGCACCAGAAATGAAGCCGAGACACCTTTGCAGACCTGACATACTAACACTTAATCCAAACTTAGGAAGTGTTTTGGGCAAGCTACTTGTTTCCAGACTCCCTAGAAAAAAATATCATGAAAAAGCTTAAATTATTAGTACACAAAAGTATATTTACTTTCAGTTTAGTTAAGACGAACAGGTATTGGTAAGGCCCAAAAATATGCAAGAAAACATGGTATTTATATGTGGACTCTTAAAATATGAAGTGCATCCATTTGACCATTTATGCTGATTAAAACTCTCATTTTGTGTAGCCCTTAAGATAGGATTATGCTTTACCAGATATGTAAAGCAGTACTTTTCGTCCAGTTTTATCTATGACAAGTGCAGCCACCGCAGTGAAACATACTTGTATGGAACCCACAATAACGGAAGCCATTCTGCCGTCCTGAAATAAGAGGTAGGGAAAAGGTTCAGACTGATAAGAGGATCACCTACTGGCCATTATACATACATTGATTTATTGAATCTGAGACAAACTATGCCACAGAACCCAAAGGGGAGGGAGGAGAGATACCAAAACAAAACTAAAACAACCAAAGAAAAAAAAAAATGCCAACAACAAGATACTATTAGAACCTGCCGAGGTGCAAATGCATTCAAATTACCTTGAAACATGCATCTTCAAAGATAGTTTCTGCATAAAACATAACTGCATTAATGCCTGTTACTTGCTGGAAGAACATCAGTACCACACCAATAAGAAGTGGTCTGTAGATTGGGGGATTCTTGAACTCTAAGATACTGAATCCCTGTTAAAAGATTAAGCAATAATTCAGTGAAAAACTCAATCCTTTAACTGAAAGAAAACATCCTCAGAAGATACCAGTCTGTTCAAAAGTATTTTAAGTTTCTTTATAGGCTGAATGTCTCCTCAAAATGCCTTGGTAATAAGATACAAGTTTGCAGATATTAGTAAGATATAGTAAGTGTATATTTGAAATACCTGAAGACTTTTTAAAAATAAATTTTCTTCCTTATCTCAAGTTCTGACCCACAGTACTGCCAGACTATATGGAAGTATATAAAAAAAATTGTGAATTCAAAATTCCATGGATAAGAAATTAGATTTCTCTCACTTCTCTGGCACTTTATCCATATTCAAAGGAATAAATCTTTGTAGAAAAAAACTAATGTGAATGGTTTACATATTAGACATGCCTACTTAAGGAGGCTGTTAAATAATATCTCACTACAAAGGACTAAAATATACTACTACAGAGATGCAAAGGGAAATATAACTGTACAACACACACACAGAGGAAATAATGGGTTAGGTGTTGAATAGCTTCAACTATCTATAAAATTGTTAAATATGGTAGAAAAACTAGATGGCTGTCACAGGTAATTAACATCATAAGCCTGACTGCTACTGATGTGTACCTATGGCAGCCAGAAGTGAGAGGAGCAGAGATGAAGATTCTTGCAATCTTATTTGCTTCTTAAATACATTTTGGCTGAGGAAGGGTGTTTGAATAACCACTGTAGAGGAGGCTATTAAACTAAGCTATGGTAAAACCCTTAACTGCAACTTCTATATACTGTGTCCCTACATGTTTTTCTTACTGTAAATCAGATTCTCCTCACCTCCTCCTCAACATTATCTTCAATTTGTCTGCATTCCCATTCATGATCCACATGTGGTCCCCTCAGAAACTGCAAGGAAGCTATGGCTTCTGAACGCTTATTCTGATTCAGCAGAAATCTTGGTGTTTCGGGCATAAAGACCATGAACAAAAGCATTATACAGGATGGAAAACAACACAATACTGCCAGCCAGCGCCATTTTAGTGCTATTCCTAGACAACAAAAGGGAAAGAGAGAGAGGACTATAAGCATCTGATATACAAAGAAAGTAGTACATACACTAAGAAACTGAAAGTATCTCTTATTACATAAGCTCTTTGCTGCAACCTACAGCCCTAACTAAAATACCTGCAATGTAGGCTCCCAGTATGCCCGTCACCACCATCAGTTGAATGCAAGAGCCAAGCATACCACGAACTTTATGATGAGATACTTCAGAAATATACACCTAAAATACAGGGAGAAAATACCTAATAATTACTCCTCTCCAACTATGGATCAAGGACTTGAAAAATAATTTGTTTCTGAAAAAAATATGGCTGCATTTTCCAGTAACTTCCCTCCTCAAAAAAAGTCTTGATAAAGTGGAGTAAGTAGAAAAGTATCTTCCAGAAATTCATGTTGCCATTACGAAACATTCTGGAAAGCAAGGAAGTCCTGAAACACAAGAATGCTGATAATGTTTGGTAAACTGCAGTATCAGTATCCCAGAAATGAAAATAATCTTGCATTATTAAGGATTCTGTTGGCCATATTCACCAAGAAACACATGGTCACAAAGAAACCTGATGCTTGGAACAGTTTTTGCATAAACATATAGCCTGAGCTACAGATAAAATCCTTTTTCAAAGGAGGTTTTGAACTTTGAATTCAACACAAAGAGCACAAATTATTTTATCTTCCATGAAGGTCCAGACTGACTGACAGCTCTTGTCCTACCATATAGWAWAMAAAAAAAAAAAAAAAAAATCCAATTATAAAAAAAATACATCCAATATTTAGGAAAAGCTTAAAGTGCTTGGCTGTTTTTAGGTACTGACCTCAAGTGCACAGTCACAGTTTAGTTAAAAGCATAAAAGAAAAAAAAAAAAAAAATCTCTCACAGGCATACAATTCTTCCCAAAGTTGGAACTTTTCAGATGGAAAGCAAGCAACTCTTAGTTCAAAAATTCTTCTAAGGTACATAGTGATAGCATGCTCCCCGCCACCCATCACTGCAGTCATAAATCTTTTCCTGTTGGGTGCTAATTAAATCCTTTAGATAAGGGAACCAAAGCTCAGCTGCATGAATCAAAAAGAAAGCAGACGGACCTCCTGTACACATATGAACACATCAGACTAAAAAAAGGTATTTTCAACAATAAGCTATACATGATTATCAGTATAAACATTATAAAACTAAAAAAAAAAAAAAAAAAGAAAGAAAGAAAAAAAGAAATGCAGTGTTTCTTATTCTTTGACTTTTAGCATTCATACCACTTCAGGATCTGGAAATGCTGGACCACCAGAAAGGATTAAAAATGAAAGGTCACATCACTATGATGAATATGCCGTACAATAATGCCACTAGGGGACACAAAACTTAATTTTGTTTTTAATCAAGAAAAAAAATGAATAAGATAACAGTAGTCTACGTTTTTTAAAAAATCATCTCCTAAATCCATAAACTGTATTGACTAAAGTTGCCCAGTTACTTCATCCAAATCACTAAGAAATTACAAAAACAAACCAACTAACTAGCATCTCTTCCCCACCCCACCTTGAAAAACAAAACAAAACACACTAAGCAGAAATAATGCCTTACTTACTGGAACAACAAGTGAAGTAATTCCACTAGCTAAGCCGGTCAGTATTCTTCCAAAATAAAGCATCCAAATATTCCAAGCAGAAATAATAATTATATATCCAGAAACATATGGTATTGAGCACAGCATGAGACTCAGTTTTCTCCCAACTCGATCCACAAGATAGCCTCCCAGTATTCCTCCAGCAGCGGCTCCTAATGTTACTACAGACTTCAGAAAATAAGTGTGTATCAGACTCCAATTTCTTGAAAAATTTTGGTAAGTAAACAGCAGCTTCTACATAAAATATGCAAATACAAAGAGGTGTTTTGAAAAAAAATGAAGTTAACATTAACTTCTTCATCAAGATATAATTCAGAATTGCTCCTCACTACAGATAAACAGCAAATGATTTTAAGATTAAATACAAAAAAGCAAAACTTTTAAAAAGTTGTACGTCTTTTTTATATGTCTACAGTACCTTCTCTTCAAACAGCTATTCAAAATGTTTCAAAGCTCCAGAGAAGCTAACTACCATTTAAACTAAGCTGGAGTTCAACTTACATCCAAAATGCACATATTCCCATGTAGATAGGTTGCACCTAATTTATGAGAAAATTTATTCTCTGTGTTCCCCTAACAGTTACAGCTGATGAAGTTGCGAATTGTCAGCAGACATTTTAGCACCAAAGCAGTTCAGTGAATAAGGCCAACTTTTAGTATATGCTAAACGTCATCAGATTAACATCACTCAAAAATAAATAAATAAATAAATAAAACCAATCACCAAGTTTGGGTGAAAGCAGACAGTATTGGGTTTGTAACTAACATTTTTGCATCCTCCTAAAGATAAATATGTATCCAGTCCCTCCTTCCCGGCCCCCCATAGTATTTTCCAGACCTACACTTTCAACTGAAGTCGTGACAATACAGCCTATAGAGCCTTACCGCAAACCACGACGCTTGATTGCTGTCCAGTCTTAGGTGGGGATCGCTGATTTTGCTCAGCTCTGGAATAACAGGCGAGCTATAGCCTAGCACGAAGCCAAAGCTAAGAGGTCCCAGGACTGCAGCGAAGGTGGCGAGATAGAGCTTCGCGTTCTGCACTCTGAGGCGGAAGAGGCCGACAAGGACGACGCTGCCCCGCGTGCCGCCCCCGGCATGATGCACCCGTGCCACCCCGGGAGCTTCGCGCGGAGCCCAGCAGTGCCCGGGCAGGGCCCGCCCGAACTCGCCCGCCGTCCTCCGCTACCCACCGCCGCCGAGCTCCAGCGCAGCTCGCGCGACGCCAGCGCTCACCTCGAGTACGCGTCCGACGGGGGACGGCGCAGCAGCCTCCGCGACTCCTCTGCCGCCGCCATGGCCCGTCACGAGCCGGGCTGCGGCGGCGCTCCGCGCGGACGGAAGCAACTCTCGTGTGTTCGCGGAGAATGATGACGTGCAGGGCGAGCGCCGGAAGCTGCTGCGCTACTGCGGGGCCGCAGCTGGGGAGCGCAGTTCCTCCGGTGCCGGCCGGTTCAGCGCGGCCGCGCGCGGGCGAGTAGCGCTCTGCCCCCCGCACCGCAGCTGCCGCCGCTCGCGGGGCCGCGGCGAGGAGTACGGAAGTGGCGGGAGTCTGTCCTTCTGCTGTGGGGCCATGGCCGCGGGGGCGCCCCGGCCCCTGCCGGGCCCCGGGGAGCCGCGCGAGCCGCCTGCTCAGGGTCACGCCGCGGCCGGCCGCTACCTGAGGTGAGCGCAGCGGCCCAGCCCGCCCGGCGCGACCCGTGGGACTGGAACGAACGGGGGTGGCGCAGCCTACGTGCTGGCGGGCGGGGGCGCGCGGTCCCGGGAACGGCAGGTTACAGCCGCTGGCTTCCCCACTAACGCCCGTCCTCGAGTGCAGCAATTGCCTCAGAGCTTGCCGAGCTTATATTAATAGGGAAGCTGTTAGGATTTTTTTTGTTTGGTCCTAAGGGAATATAGGCCTGCTGGAACAACAAAAACGGCCTTGGTCAGGCGTGCTGAGGAAAGCTGGTAAGAGCTATTGGGAAAAGTTTCCGTACAAATGCACGATTGGACAGGAGTAGCTGTTCCTATGCACTTTATACCCTGTGTCGTTCAGCCATTCACAGTGAAAAATGAACTTTCATGTGTTATAAATTCATATTTTTAAGATGTGTATTTTAGAATCTTATTCTGTGAAGATAAAATGCATAGAAATAAACATGTTATTGACTCCCACTCACATTCTTCAAAGATTTGGGTGTAGGAGCTTCTATGTTTCCTCCTCCTTTACTCAACTCCGGTGAGGGCTGCACCTGGAGTACTGGGTGCAGTTCTGGGCTCCCCAGTACAAGAGGGACGTGGGGCTTCTCAAGAGGGTCCAACACAGTAACAAAGATGATTAAGGACAGACTGGAGCGTCTGTCGTATGAGAAAAGACTGATCAAGATGGGCGTGTTTAGTCTGGAGAGGGATCTGATCGATATGTATAAGTACCTGAAGGGTGAATGTAGGTACGAGGGGGCCAAACTCTTTTCAGCGGTGGCCAGTGACAGGACAAGGGACAATGGGGACAATTTGAAACAAGGGAAATTCCATCTCCATGTCAGGAAGAACTTCATCACCGTGAGGGTGACAGGGAACAGGCTGCCCAGTGAAGTTGTGGAGTCTCCTCTGGAGGTCTTCAAAACCTGGGATGCCACCCTGTGCCACATGCTCTGCATGTCCCTGCACGGACAGCAGGGGGTTGGACTAGATGGTCTCTAGAGGTCCCTTCCAACTTCAGCCATTCTGTGATTCTGTGAATTGAATTCAGCTAGTTGTCTAATGAATGGAATTAGCTTTTCCAGAGTCATGCATTATGTCTTTTTAACTCTTCACGTAACATTTATCTTGTTAATCCTTTATTAAAACTTACTGTAGGAACTTGAGATGTCACAAAGTAGTAAAATTGTATCTACCTCATGTAATTAAAGAGGTTGTTTTTGAGGTTTTCAATTTCACAGTTAATTCTGTTCACTGGAAATAAACCAGAAAGATAGGAAACAATTAAAAATAAATTAAAACTGACATTGCACCAGCACAATTTAAAATCTTTGCGATAGCCATATAGATGACTAACAAATACTTCATCGCATTCTTGAGAAATCCTCTTTAAACAAAAGTGCATTTACTTTGTATTTAAAAGAGTATGGGACAAAAATACAGAGTAAGTTCTGTCAGCAGTTAGCTTCTCATCACCTTATGTTTTCTTCTGTATCAATATAATCCAAGGGTATACTGTTTATTTGCCGTAAGTTTAAAACTTGAAACAATCTTGACCTTATTGGATTTAGAAATTGAAAGTGTTAACCTAGAACAAGAAAGATGTTCTATAGTGAACACTAGCATGCACTGACTCATTACAAATTACATCTAAGTCTAGTATGGGCCACCTGATGGTTTGAAGTATTTTCAAATGCTTAGTACTAACCTACTGAATATTTTAAGATATGTTTGGCCATTTCTGTCCAGGTATTAACATGCAGTTTGGAATATTGATTTAGCAGTAATTAAAGATGTGATGCTTGCCTTGTTTTCTGAACAGAACTAATACAGTATTTTGATGTATCACAGGTAAATTTTTCCATAACCTTATGGAGAAAAAGGACTTTGAAGCATGGCTTGATAACATTTCTATTACATTTCTTTCTCTGACGGACTTGCAGAAAAATGAAACTCTGGATCACCTGATTAGCTTGAGTGGAGCAGTCCAGCTCAGGCACCTCTCCAATAATCTAGAGATTCTCCTCAAGAGGGACTTCCTCAAACTGCTTCCGCTGGAACTTAGTTTTTATCTGTTAAAATGGCTCGATCCTCAGACCTTACTCACATGTTGCCTCGTCTCTAAGCAGTGGAATAAGGTTATAAGTGCCTGTACAGAGGTATGGCAAGCTGCATGTAAGAATTTAGGCTGGCAAATAGATGACTCTGTTCAGGATCCTCTACATTGGAAGAAGGTTTACCTAAAGGCTATATTAAGGATGAAGCAATTGAAGGACCATGAAGCCTTTGAGACATCCTCTTTGATTGGACACAGTGCCAGAGTATATGCACTTTACTATAAAGATGGACTTCTGTGTACAGGTAGGAACTTCAGAAAATGTAGAGCCTTGAATTTCCTAGTTTGTCTTTTTTTTTTTTTCCCCACATGTGATTACTGACCATTTGACTTTCCATATCAGTCAAGTTATTGTCATGGTGCTTACTCAGATTAAGGTATTCAAAATAACTTTTTGTTGTTGTTTTTGTTTTATTTGGTTTTGATTTTTGGAACACCTGGCACACTGGTAAGCTCACTGGTCACTTGAAGTAGTAGTAAGTGCTTTCTACTTTTTTTTAAAAAAAAGTTTGACAGTGCTGCATATAATGCTTCAGAATGGTAAATCCATTTGAGAAGTACAGATATGTTGGCTATCCTCTAAGAGGATACCTTATTCAGATTAAAGGGTCTATCTGTCTTTGCAGTGTGACAGTTTCTGTGATACAATCTCCAAGTTCTTTCAATTCTCAATGTAATGTAAATGCATATATGTAGACTTGTAAATTAGATCTAACCTTGTTACTAGTCTGAATTACACATTATGATGCTGAAATCAACTTCCTTCCTAAAGACTTCAGACTTCAAGATTACAGTTTGACCTTTGAAAGAAAGCCAGACCAAACATGAAACCTTAAGTAAGAAAGAATAGTAACAAAGTTACAGTGAACTCCTTCCAGAGCATATTCCAAAGAATTCCTAACTATGCCACTTGAGACAGCAGTGCTGTAGATAAGCTGTGAGTACTGGCTAATACTCCCACATTTGTTGTTACGTTCCGAAGGTTATGAGAAACCAGGAACTAGCCTTCAGCCAGTCTTTTGCTTCCCTAGGCACTAGGGAATTAAAACACTGAAGAGGTGGCATTGTCAAATCTTACAGAAGAACAGCTTGCTCTTTTACTATGAAAGYGCCTTGTGGAGAAAACAGGTGAAGGTGTCCCGAGTTTATTCTGCTCTGCTAAGCAAGCAGACTGAGTTAGGGTTATGCATTTCAAAGCAAAACAAAACAAAACATACTCTGTGGGAGAAACACAGACAGCGGAGTGAAGGAGCCTGATATTCACTTGCTGTCTTTCTTTCTCTGTAAGCAGATTTGGAGAAATTCCTTTCCTATCTGAAGTAAACAAAAGCTTGCAGTATAATCAGGGGCTTTGCAAACCTGAGAGGGATTTGTCATATAAAACTTCAATGCATCTGTTTCAGTAGATACTGTCAAGCAAACAGAATGCTGGAATCAGCTGAAGGTACAAAAAGGACATGGGGAGTTGGGAAGCCAAACTCCTCAGCTTGGCTGAGCTGAAAAAAGGGGGCTTCAGTGTGGTGTTGAGACTTAAAGGAGCTTGAAAGCTATTTTATTGAGAAAATGCTATACAAAAGGGAGACCAGCATAAAATTGGAAACATCATTTACTCTTTGTTTCCAACTATACTCTTTTTTCATATTCTAGGATCAGATGACTTGTCTGCAAAACTGTGGGATGTAAGCACAGGTCAGTGCATATATGGTATCCAGACGCATACTTGTGCTGCAGTGAAGTTTGATGAACAAAAGCTTGTCACGGGATCTTTTGATAACACAGTAGCCTGTTGGGAATGGAGCTCTGGGGCCAAGATGCAGCATTTTAGAGGACACACAGGTGCAGGTATGTTAGCCTTTTCACTTTTCATACCATCAAACAAATCATAATTTAAATTAACTCTTTGCAGTCTACTTTTTTTTTTTTTTTTTTTTTGTCCCAAATCACCCTTTGGGAGAAAGGAGCCAAAACTTATGTAGATCTTTCTGCCCTTGAATAATACTAAGGCTTAGTTCCATGATATCATATGTGTTTACCTATAGAACTCTACAATGATGTGGTATTTCTGTAATTTGGAGTCTGACAAAAAGATGCAGATCCTACGTAACAGGGAGTTCCTTATAAGGAATAACTCAATTTGAGTTCCCTATAAGTCTGCAAACTGGGGAGGGATTTACGGGGAAGAGCATGGTAGGACCTGGGAATCTATATTTACATGTATCATAAAGAAGTTTTCCACCCTCTACTGCAACATATCCTCAGTTAAGCTGTGAGTCTCTTTAGAGTAAGGAGATGTACTAATCTCGTGCGAATTGACTTACTAGAACTCTTGCAATATAAGCTAGTTTATTTAAGTTATGCTTTACAGCCAAACTGGAATGACTGATTTATCAGCTTGTAATTTGGAGAATAATCAGTAATTTTGCAGTTACTTGTTGTTCTTATACCCATATACCCACAGCTGTTGTGGTGTATGAATTTTGAGACTACTTGACTTAATTAGTGTGTCACAGAAACACACATGCATAGAGACTGGTATTCCTCATTTAGAATCCTCTTTGCTTGTAGTTTTTAGTGTGGATTACAATGATGAACTGGATATTCTGGTCAGTGGCTCTGCAGACTTCACAGTGAAAGTATGGGCTTTATCAACAGGAACATGTCTGAATACCCTTACTGGACACACAGAATGGGTCACTAAGGTGGGAATATTGATTTTTTTTTTTTTTCTTAATAAATCTTACAAAACACTTGTAAGAAGTTTGCCACATGTATTTTTGTAGTTCTGTTTCCTAACAGGTGTTATCCTGCACCCAACTGTAGAATCTGGAGAACCTCATGAAATACAGATACTGCAAATAACTGCTATTCTAAAGCAGCTGGAATAATACTACACATCAGTGATTTATTCACAGATGAATGAATTCCTTGGTTCTGAGAGAAAGTGATTTTGAAAATCAAGTAGAATTCAAAAAAATTAAAAAAATCTTTAAAAAAATCAAATAGAATAACTATTTTGATAAAATCTTCAAAAATCTTAAGTTTGAGAATTGTTTTCAAGTCAGAACACAGTATTTTCCATCTGAGTGTTTCAGAATGTGGTAGGTGATAAGGAGATTTTTAGAGGGGAAGTATACATGCTATAGCTAATTGATACAGTAAGTTTAAAACTAGTCGAAACAGAAAAAACGCAGATTCTGCTTTCTTTTCAGTTGCTAAAAGTATCTGTATTGCTTTCATACAAGAGTATACTATCCAGATGGTCAGTTAAATAGATATTGCAAATGAAAGTCTGGGTAGTTTACAGCATCAAAAAAAAAAAAAATATATATATATATATATATATGTGTAAATATAAATATATTCCTTCAATTACAGGTAGTTTTGCAAAAGTGCAAAGTCAAATCTCTTATGCACAGTCCTGGGGATTATATTCTTCTAAGTGCAGATAAGTATGAAATCAAGGTATGTATAACATACACTAAGGTACCCAGGGAAATCAAATACCTGAATGCGTCCCTGAAATTTACAAATAAAATATGGCTTTATTTTCTTCCATAATCCATGCATGTAAAGTTGTGTAGAAAACAGTTAATTCTTTGGAAGCAAACTTTTCAATATCTAGATGGGCTTTGAGTGGTAGGTCTAGCGGAATGGTAATGCAAAATAATAGTGCTTTTAGTGCTTGCCTAATGTGTTGACTTCAAAGTGAAACATTTGCTACAAATATTGTTGCTAGAGTCTTTTGAATTGAATGATGCTCCAGATATGTTAGTTACAAAATTGTTTCATATCTGAAGCATCTTTCTTCTCTCTCCAATTGGATGATGGGTATTTTTTTTTTTGACGTTTTTTAAAAACAACCAGGCACGCAGCTTTCACTGTGATTTTTTTTTTTTCAGGCTACAAGCAATACATATTGAAACAGTATCATGAGACTGGATATTATGGAATAGGAATTCCTACTTAAAGTAGAAAAATAATTATAAAGAACACATGCATGTTTACTGGCTTATAAAGAGATTGTAACCTTGCTTTATTTATGCAATGGTTTAAAATCAGAATATTTTACAGTCTTAAACTGTCCTTTAATTGTAGATTTGGCCTATTGGAAGGGAAATAAACTGCAAGTGCTTAAAAACATTATCTGTTTCTGAAGATCGCAGCATCTCCTTGCAGCCCAGACTGCACTTTGATGGTAAATACATAGTCTGCAGCTCAGCTCTAGGATTGTACCAGTGGGACTTTGCCAGCTATGATATTCTCAGGTAAATCTTTCAGTTTAAGACTAAGGTGTGTAAACTTATTCTATAGTTCTTCTTTAAGTAAGAAATAGACCGTATTACTTTCAGTATCTGAATATGTGTAGAGCATCCTACTGTAAGGTGATCTACTGCAGAACAAGTGCTTTTTCTCACTAAGAATAATTCCATAGTTTTACCTCTTATTCTATAAGGCTCGGAAGAACATACAGCAGTCTGTGCTGCTGAGAACAAACTTTGATCTCAGTATGTTTTTGAATTCTAGTTCTTTACTTCATGTAATGCTATCATCAAATGCTCTATCAGTGTAGGAAACTCACTCTCTCTCATTACTGTTCGAGTTTTCTTTGGAAGGCAACAAAGCCCTCAAAGATGTACTGGAATTAACACATACTGTTATTTCCCCCTAAAATGAAAATGTTTAGCCTCGGCTAAGTGTTGTAACACAGCATTCCGTTAAGTGTCAGTCCTGAATGAGCTATGTAATCATCACCAGAGGACATTCCTGTTTCATCTCCAGCTTCTAAAAGAACGATCTAAGGAATAATAACAGGTTATTCTTCTTAATTTCAAGAGGGCTGAGGCTGCCAATCACTATGACAATTTGCTGTTTCAAGTCTGGAAACAGACTTCATTCTCTTCCTTTCAGCTATGCAGAATCTTCTTCCTGCCTTAACCTCTACTTATATTTAAAAGAGTCTGTCCTGGAGAATATGCAATTCTTAAAGTAATATGAAAAAAAACAATGCATCAAGCTTTTTCTAAATCCTTTGGGCTTGACAACTTTAGACACTTAATCTCTACAGACATACATAAGGATTTACTTATCCTTATGTAAAACATTTACTTATCCTTTATAGTAAAACAAGCTCATGGCTACATAGTGAAAGATTTTCTAACAATATTGTCTTATCTTCTAGGGTTATCAAACCTCCTGACTTCTCAAATGTGTCCTTGCTGGGCTTTGGAGAGATATTTGCTCTACTGTTTGATAACAGATACTTGTATATAATGGACTTGAGGACAGAAAAACTGCTCAGTCGCTGGCCTCTACCAGAGTATAGAAAGTCTAAGAGAGGTTCAAGCTTTTTGGCTGGTGAAATGTCTTGGTTGAATGGACTAAATGGCCAAAATGATACAGGCTTGGTTTTTGCCACCAGTATGCCAGACCACAGTATCCATTTGGTATTATGGAAAGAACATGGCTGAAAAGATCACACATGGCAGAATCTTCGGGAATATATGGACTATCAGCTGTGTGTCCACAAAATAAGAATTTGCATGAACCAAAGTTGGACACCTAATGGTATCATCATGCAATGCACAATCACTTTTATTTGAGCATTTGGGGTTGTTTTCGATGTAATGCAACACAGCATGCTAACAGTATTTACCACTAAATTTTGTCTGTACTCATGTTGAAGCATACTTATTTGGGCTCTGAAACATAGCTTGTAAAGTTTAAACCTCTCAAATTCACCATCAAATCTAAAATGAAGTAATGTTTGACTTGACTTTTGCCCTTTTTTTTTTCTTTTTGAAACAGAAAGTGAAGCTACTATTTTAGAACAATAGACTTTTGTACCTGTAACAAAAAATACTGGCTACAGTGTGTGGCTGTTAAACGAGAACACCCTCTCTCTCTCTCTCTCTTTCACTCTAGTATCAATCTCTTCAAGACATTTTGTTTTCCTTATAATAGCTTTCAATGCTTAGCCTATGAAATTGAAGAATTGGTTTAATCCTTTAACTAAGATCAGATGCCAACAATAATAACTTGTCTGAAGTCAGTAGTACACTGATGCAAGCTTTCTTCATTAGAATGAGCCAGCGTTTTGGGTATCTCATAAAGTTGGTCCTGGCAACCAACCTCAGAGGATATCTGTCATTGTTTACCATATTTGCCAATGGTGCAATTATGACAAAAAAGACTTATTACCATCACTATAAACTTACTGTACTTCTCCAAAAACTGCTCATTGGCACCAATATTAAAGAAACAGTTTGGACCATGTGTTGGTCATCTCATGAGACACTATGGAGTACTCTAGTTTATCTTGCTCAGACTGTTTTGATCAGTGTTTTAGAGTCCCATGATTCCTACAGCATGTGTGAGAATGTAGCTTAATTTACCAGTAAGTGGAAATATAATGAAAGGAAAGCTGATGTTCAATCCCTACAGCAAGACTTGATCTTTTGTATTAAAGGGGGGCTACCAGACATTCACATTTTGCAAATAATGCAGTTAATAGAGTGATGTGCTTAAAGTAGTTGTTAACTGTAGATTGGAAAGCAGAAACAAATAACAAGAATAGGAATTTAGACAGGAACATGCCAAAAAAAAGAAAAAAAAAAGGCATAACCAAATTGATTAAATTTGTATTAGATATATGGACTGTAAGACAGGTAGAAAATTGGCTGCACTGCCAGGCTCAGGTTGTTGATCAGTGAAAGCTTATCCATCTGGAAACTAGCTATAGTGTCCTTGAACAGACAGAACTGCAGCCAATTTTCTTCAACATCTTTATTAGTGATGCAACTGAGCAAGTTGCTGGACAGTCTGAAACTAGCGGGGAGACAAGGCACTATGGGAAGGGAAAGCCATCAGTAAATYAAAGAGTAGGGATCCTTTTCTGAGGGACAGATGGGAGAAATGGGCTGACAGAAGCCTCATAAACGTGAAAGAAAGCAAATACTAAGTCCCGCACTTGACAATACAATGGCATGCAAGAAGACAGACTGGAACAGGTTTACAGGAAAGGATCCACAACTAATTTTAACAGGACCTGTGACTGAGCAGGACATCTGTATCCTGAGCTATACTGGGAAGTGCAGGTCAAGGTTAGGGATTCTTCCTCTCCAGCATGTGAGATCACATCTGCCCAGATTCCAGTGTGAAGCTCCCCAATACAAAACAGATAGGACCACACAAAAAGTCTAGTGAAAGACCTAAGAGATAGATGGTGGACTGCAGTATACTGTCTAAAAAAAAAGCATGAAAGTTGGGTATGTCCAGCTTTCAGAAGAGATCTGGGGCTGGGGGAGAGAAGCAGAGAGACATCTTATTACTTCCTCCAAGTACATAAAGGGAGAACACAGGAAGAAAACATCAGATTCCTCTGGCTGCCTTGTAGCGGAAGGAGCAATGATCATGAATTGCAACTTCAGAAACTCCAGCAAACTCTCATGAATCCAATAGAAGATAGTCTACCACTGAAACAGCTTGACTGGTTGGTTACAAGTCCAACCTTTCAGGATAAGTACCTGAGACCATCCTACTTTGAGCAGGTAGTTGAACTGCACACCTCCAGCTGCCCCTTCTAACTATATGAATATCTAATTTTCAATGAATCCCTCAGTAAGCAAATTACTGCCTGTGCAGCAGGCACCGCTAACATAAACACAACTTCCAGAGTTTCCTGAGCTGTAGCACCTTGGCAGATGTTACCACTGTGAAGTCACTACTACAGCTTGTTAAAGTTTACTGGAAAAGGGATTCTGCTATTTCCCAACTTCCAAAATGTTCTGAACAAATTATTACTCCTAAATTTAAGTATGTGGCACCACAAAAGAGGCAATGAAAATGTGGAGGATTGTAAGTTAAATATATGAAAGCTTGCTCCTAATCACCTTCTTTCTCCCTATCTTGCCCTCTGCCCACATACACAAGGGGTTTCCTGGGGATGGGGGGAAAGGGAAGACCTAGCAAACACAAAACATGACTAAAAGTGAGAAATTACAGCAAGTGCTTTTTTTTTTTGCTTCCTTGCTTGCTTTTCTATCTGATCCTTTAGATTAAAAATGAAAAATTACACTGTACTTATTTACATAGGAGTTGGGGAACATTCACATCCACATAATGAAGCAAAACAATACAGCTTGATAACCATATAACAAATTAAAATCTTATCGGGGGGGAGGGGGGGTCTGATTCTGGTAAATGAAACCAAAATGTTAATCTTCAAATCTAGGGTGGAAAGAAAGAGGGAAAAAAAAGAAAAAAAAAAGAAAAAACATAAGTAAACTGCCATTATTTCTTACTGTCATCCCACACAGCAACAAGCTGCCTTAAGGCCTTATCATCAGTCTGTAGCCCCTTACCCCATTTTAACAGTTGCAATACAAAGCAGCACTCAGCACGTTCAATAGCTTCAGAGCAGCTGTTAGTAGCAAATAAAAAGCTATCACTCTGTCTTAAGCAAATTACARCTCTCACAGAACTAGGTACTTGACAAAAACTCTAAAAGCTATGTTTAGTGTTATAGTAATTCACCAATTTAACAAACCCTATTCTCAATAATATGCTTTTTTAATTGAAATAGGTGTGTTTGCTCAAGTCATTTTCCCACTGCATTAGAGACACAAGTAAACAGCTATATTTTTCGGTAGCCTCTAAAGACAGCTACATTTCTTCCCCCACCACGTATTTAGATATTAATAACAAGTTAATTCTTTCTTTGTACTGGACACATGCAAGAGGGTAGGAAAGCAAAAAAGACAGAAAGCAGGAAAATCCTATTCCAGCATTATGAGTTCCTATGTCTTGAGTAATGCCCTTTCAAACTTACAGGCTATTAAACAAAAAAATTATCATTAAGCCTAAGGTCTCACATTTCAAAAAGCTGCAGAAGAGACTTTATCAGAAAAACTTAGCTGTGTATTAGACCTTGATAACTTTGTATTATTATATAGAGGCATATTTCAGGTCACAGATTAAAAAAAGTACCTTCATACAATGCATAAAAAGAATCACTCCATCACCATCCAATTTTACAAAACTCTGCATGTGGAAATATTTCCAGTGTGAGCTTTTATATGACACCTTTTGGCTCCCCATGGGCATGGGCAGCTCTCCACTTTGCCTCCTTACAACCAAGGTTTCACTCTTGACCTTAAAGTACTGTTTGATACAACACTTTGTTAACATTCATGATTAAGGATGAGTTATACCTCCACAACGTTGTATCCCTGATCAGGGACTCCTGGGGAAGGTTTCCTTGGAGGGGCACTCTGCAGTGATAAATAAGGGCAACATCCACAGGAACGCTCACGCTGTTCCCATAAGCACGTAGGACTGAGTGAACTGAAGTCTGAACCACCTTTCTGGGATCAATTATCATTTTTTTGGGATTGATTACATCTTTCCTGTCTGGTTCCCTGTGAACATGCTGCAATATGTTAACACCTGGTACAACATTCCAGGATGAAATGTTGAAAGTGTGGGTAGATATGGTTTCAGGGAAAATATGATTCTCAAAGAGAAAAACGCCAGTCCCTGGGTTTTGTTCCTGAAGACTTTTCATCATTGTTTTCCAGTCTGGGTGCTTAAGGGGAAGAATTATTTCATCTGCATCATTAAGAACCACAAACTTGCTCCGCAGCATATTACGATATACACAGTCATTTAGGGCTGTGATTTGGCCATAATAACCAATGTGCGTTCCATCTTGCGTGAAATGCCATTTAGTAGAAACCTTGAGGTATGAATTTATTGGCCAGGGAATTATCTCTACAGTTCCTTCTTCCATATAAAACTTCAAGACTTTCTCCATCAGCTGGCTGCAGCTGTTCTTATAGATGACRACTTTCTGCACCCCAAGAATCTTGTACATCTCCATACTCTGTATAAACTGTAGGACATTGTTGTAATTTCCAAACATGGCAGAGATGCATACAGTGAAATCAACAGAAAAAGTGTCAACTTTGCGGTTTTTAATTTCAAACCTTGGTAGCTGGTCAATATTTCCATGCGGGGACCAGTGGATTGACACATGTGTTGGATCACAGTTTGGCGGTTCCAAACAAACTATGTCTGCTGCACCATAAGGGAATCCAAATCTATCTGAATGAACATCAATTTYTGMWTTKGWSRYMTRTAYYTYWCCATGAGGCTGACAGCAGAACCAGCAGTAAAGTTCTTTTACATCTTCATGATGAACAATCCCAATCACACGAGTGACTTTGCTTTCTCTGTCATCGAAGTATGGGGCAACGATAAAAGTTTTGTTATCTTTTAAGGGTGTTATTGTGTTATTGGCAATTTCCCTTCTGCATTTTCTACCCTCTTGAATTATTCTGGGCAGAAGCGAAAGTCTCTGTGACCTAAGATAAGAAATGGTGACCATTAAAGCTAAAGCAATAATAAGCACAGCAGCGACAAAGTAGGATTTTTTCCCACCACAGAGTTTGCTGAATCTATCTAATCGTGGATGCAGATTTCTTTGTCCTTTCAGCTTATGTTGATGCATCTGCAAGAATGAAAACATACAACGTCAGACAATATTGACTTACATTCATTACTCTAGAATTTCATAACCAAGATAGTGGAGCAAATATCTATCAACATGCATTGATCTATCAGTGACTTGATCAACAGGCTTTTATGCAAAATGAATCACAGTACTGCAGTACTGTCCATAACTCTCTGAATGGCCCTGAACATCAGTGGTTTGAACCAGTTTCTGTATATGGAAGTTTCTTTAGGATCTGTGAGAGAATACAATATTGGAATATATATGATCATCAATAAACGGTAGAACAGGAAGCTATTATTCACAATTTTCTATAAATCAGATTTTAGATCATTTAAGTCATTAATTATACAGTAATTTTAAAACACAACAAAACCATGTTTGTTTTTTCTACACAGTGTCTAAGTAAATTACACAAAAACTAAATTCAACTGGATTTACCACAGGGATGTTAGGGGCAAAGATGCAACTGAAAGGTATACAGCAAGATTAAGCAAGTAAATAAAAAGCATGTCAATTAGGGACTATTAGACATGATGGTCTAGATACTATATCTTGTAAATTCCCTAACCTGCAGTTTGGTATAGCTGAGACGATACCTACATATAAAGCTCACTTGATACAATTCAGCAGAAGACAAGTGAACTGATAGAAGTACACTCCACTTATAAATGCTACCACACTCAGCATTGTGTAAGGCAGGGTTTGCAGGGAAAGCATTATTCTCACATTAATCTGAACAGTGCTTCAGATCGGCTAACATCGCTTTAATGTTGGCAGCCGGCAGATGGTGAGGTCTTCCTCTCCTGCTGCTGCAGAGTGACCCATTAGGGCCAAAATCCTTAGCAGCATTCACATGCTAGCAAGTGTTGAGGTTTGAAAGGGTTGGGTTCAAGGCTCACACAAATAGCAGTTTCTGTAAGTGGAACTCAAGATTAACATTTTCTTTAAATATTAATCATTAGGGATACAGATATAACGAATAGTAAGGAGACAGCAAACCTCTCCAAAGGCCTTTTTGTTCCAAACATTCTCAGAAGAAAAGTGCCCCAGATTAAACAAATTGCTGTCATTTAGATGAGAAAAACTCAACTGTGTAGGATAAAGTCCCAGACTTACTCAGCGAGAAGAGTGGGGTAAAATTTCCCCCCATGGAACAAACTTATTCTATTGCAGAAGACGAACATGTTTCTAGTAGGCATATCAGGGCTGTACAGAGCCAGATTCTGAGCAGAAAATTTGTGCTGCTAACCTAGCCAAATTTGTATGTGTGTAATTAATAGAGAAAGCAAGTAGTAATATAATAGATGTAGCAGTTTGTGGAAATTCATGTATTTCTTGTCCTTCCACTTATTTCTTAAGAATTGTAGTTACTTGTTTTATTTTTTTAAGTATCGTTAAAGAGTATTCAAAATCTCAGAATGTTCTTGAAAAAATGCTCTTAATCTACTGTAAAATCAGAATTTTAGGAAATACAGGAAATTAGAAGGAAATATTTCACACATTGTACAGATATTTTGAGAGCTTCTATTCTGATAGTCTTTTGTACTGTAACAGAATATTATAATTTCAAATTTATAGGAGCAAAGTAAGAATGAGACAAATCTATAAAGTATACAAACACCTAAATCTATAATTTTGATCCAGAGATCATACTCTGCATCTTCCTAACTCTGGAAGTGGCCAAGTTCGCTTTCACTTTCACTGTTTGATTTGGAAACTTCCTTAGAGGACTGTTTTTCTTCTTCTCAACATATTTATGAAAATTAGTAATCTAACCTCTGAATCTCAGCTGAGTTTAGGCAGAATTGATCAAGTCTTCATAAAGAATGTGCAATATTTTGCCCAATTCTTTTCTCCTCAGAAAGACAAGTAGTAAGAGATAAGGTCACAACACAATCCATAAAATGTCCTGTTTCCCAAGACTGATATGATTTATAGCAGTCTTTGACAGCTCCCAGGAATTTGCTTTGCAGTGGAGAATTGTCATTAGAGAAAATGTCAGTATACCAGACTGGGGACCAAGCAGAACAGCAACAGAAGGCAAGACTCTATATTTTACCTCTGAAGTGGAAAATCTCTCCAGAAATACTTAAAATTTAGAGCAGAAACAAAAGCAAATGTATAGTTAAAAGCCTGATACTGTCAGAACTTTCTGCTGGAGAGCAGTAACTAATAACAACTAAAAATCTGTAAGGTCTCCTTTTTTTTCTGTTTTTTTTTTTTTTTTTTTTTAAATCAAACTTCTGAAGTCAGGCAGAAAGTTTACCTGGAGCATTTATTAATCTTATTCTTAGTGTTCTGATAACACAAAGCAGGTCCCATTTAACATTTTAACATTTCTCTTTGATCTTATTATGATTTAAATATTGTTCAGTCCTATAGAATAAATGACCTTTATTAAAAACATCCCACAATAAATCAATATTAAAAATACAATTGATTTATTATGAGATATTAGTTGCTTCTTCTGCTTTTGTAGGCTATAAATAATGATCAACAAAGCTTATTTTCAACTGCATTTTGAATATGAAGCATCAGAAAACAAACATACCTTTCAAAGCAGACAGCAGAGTAAAGTTTTGTTCAGTTCTCCAAGTGGTTCTCCACACAGTTACTTTTTGGTATGGTGTATCTACCAGTTGTTCAATTCTATGCAGAAGCAAAAACTTTATTTTTTTTTAAGATAAATTGCAAAAATTGTTCAATACAGCATGAGACCAAGAAAAATGTAGACACAGTACCTAAGATGCTTGCCAAGACATTTTAATTCAAATGCTTGGTGTGCCTTAACCTTAGTAAAATATCCACACCTACCAGAAAAACAAGTTTAACCTCTTTTGAGCAAGGCATACAGCTGCCTCTCAACACCCTAATTTAAATTACAAAACTTTCTAAGTAATTGCTCAAGYAAATCAAACCTAGGCTCTTAGGTGATTTTTTCTAAGGCTACATTGTTAAGTTTCCTTGTGGAAATTACTATGATGGAGTCACATCCCTCTTAGTCTCCCTTTTTGATAGTTCTTCATTAAACAAGACAGACTGTTCTAATTTATATTTATTAGAAAAACACACTTGCTTAGCAGCTTCCTCTCTAACCTCATTTCAATTAATATCTAGCACAGAAGACAAAAAATGGATGGCCCTCTTTCATTTGTATATGACAATTTGAAGCCTCTATCACTATAGGAAAAAGTCTTTCAACATATCTTAGCATTACATATTTTTGCAGATGCATCACATTGCACAGATACATCTGAGCTTGTTTGTCTTAAATCTGGGATTACCACACCAACCCTGTCTTTCACCTGAGAGTGCCATTACTCAATCTGTTTTCTTCTTCAAGAAGATCATAATAGTTCAATCAGCTACTACAAGAACTCATCAAAATTTCCCCTATTTCATTAGTTGTCCTTCTAAAATCTAAAGCCTTCTATCCAATCAAGATGACAGTTTCAGACTTGGATGCCTAAATGACCTTTCCCCTGCCCTCCCTTCTGAAACAAAACAACTACTATTTTTTTTCCTCCATATTGGAATACTGTGAAGGTGACACAATTAGTAAGGTTCTGTTTCTGGTTCCTCAATAATTTGTCTTTCTAGAATTTTGGAATTTAAATTACTCAGCACCCTCCACCTGGAATATTATTTTATTTTTATTTAGGTCTTTGCTATTGTAACTGCTGTTTTCAGACCTTTGTTCCCGTTATCTTTATCTTCCACAGCTAACATTATCCTTACAAAACTTACAAAAACTTTAATTAAAGTTTTAATTTAATAATGACCTGACTCCTCAGGTCATTATTAATCTTCCCTACTATATTATCTACAATGTGGCCTTCCTTTCAAATTTGTTTCCTTTGTACTGAAACAGCTGATGATATTTCCTGGTAGTCAATATTCTTTTCTAAGGCTATACAATTTAATTGCCAGTATCACTCACTTGACCCCTACACCTCCTGACCAGGGGTGGGGATGGGAGAAATACACATTCTTCAGAAGGGCCGCAGAGAGAGACAATTCAAAGTTTCAGTTCCTAGCCAGCACTGGATTCAATAATACAGGAATGATGAGGACCTTACCCTTGAACTATCCACATCCAGAGTATAAACCAAGGCTAAGAAATATCCTTTTTTTTTTTTTTTTTTTTTTTTTTTAAGGTATAATAATTGGGCTTATTGCATTGCCAGAAGTAGCAATACACAACATTGATGCTTAAATATAAATAAAAGGTTCAAAGAGAATAATAATCATTGCTCATCTTAATCTATACTCTCTCTGATTGCTTTTTGTTTTTTTTTCTGAAGGAATGTTTCCAATTCCAGTGGGTTTCTACTGTTATATGATCTAAATTATTGGTTGAGGGGTAAAATTGATGACACTATTACTTCACTGTTGATAAAATAGCACTCTAACAAGTTGCCCATTTCTCAATGTGAATACGGCAGAGTATAGCATAATTTCCTAGTATCTGTTTGTGTGTTAGGCCTGGCACAAAGGCAAAAACATGTAACTTACTGTACAAATATAAGTACATGCACATCCGATTGTAAGCACAAGAGTAAACAATAGTAACAAATAGTTTATATGTTCTTTGAAGAGTAAGAGATCAAAAACAGAGGCAAAATAAAAGTCTCAGGACAACAGTTAAAAGGTCGGTATTTTTTCCAGCTCTTTATCTTTCACACTGAAACCACTCTTTCAGGAGTGGTTTCTTTTGCAGACTTTAAATCTGCAATTAAAATCTCTGATGGGGGGGTATATGCTGATAGAGGCTCAAAAAGAAAAGTGTGTTGCGCAGTTAATAAATACCTTTACATTAGCAGCAAGGGGTGACGACGGGTAGCCACGATCACAGCCGGCTGCCAAGCGCCGTCTGCGGGCGGGAGCAGCGCCGCGCGCCACTGCACGGCAAGCGCCGGCTAAGGCGGCGGCCAAGGCGGCGGCGCCTCGCGCTGGAGCCGCCTGCAGGCGCCCCGCGCAGTGTCACGCGACGGCCCCCCCGCGCGGCCCAGGGACTCGGCGCAGGGGAGCGGGCAGGCGGAGCCAAGGGCGGGGCGGGCGGCTCGGGCCTGCGTCCAGCGCCGCGCGCCTGCCGGCCGTGCGGGCGGGAGCGGCCGGCGCAGCGAGGCGACGGCCCCAGCCCCGGGCAGGCGGCAGCGGCCGGCGGCAGCAGAGGAGCGGGTAGAGCCCGACCCTGGGCTTCGTCCCGGCCCGCACTTGTGTCTGTGCCTCATGTTAACTGAATGTAAAATACAGGAACACAGATGAGCCATTATATTTTCAACACAAACACACACACACACACACACACACACACACACACACACACCCCCCAAGTAAATGAAACTGATAATTACATGATAATAAAATCCAGTCATTGACACTAATAACTTTTACAGACCAAGCTTTGGTTTCAAACACAAAGTTCTATTAACATTGTTTGTGGGATATTTTCAAAGGACAAACAACAGACCATTCTGTAATTTTGTGATAATCCTGAATTTGCAGTGTATTAGGGAGAACATAACATTAAATGCTGATTGCGATGCCTCTCTTAAGTTTCACTGCTGTTCTTAAAGCCTTAGTATACTCACAATTTCTGTAACTAAACATACACACACATATATATATATTATTTTCTCAAGCGATGAATCCCTGAGTTCAAAAAAATGTTGATTCAAAAGGTTTACTGCAATGACATGTAAAGAGTCATCAGGCTTTTTCCAACCTTCTCCAGACACCTCTAGTCAGATGACTGTGGACTGAATAGCTCCTTTTGAATCAAAATCAATTTCTTTAGCTTTTAAATTATCTACACTGGGTGCCTTTTTTCAGGTAACAGATTTAAAAAAAAAAAAAAAAAAAGATAATTACCATCATACAATGCATAAAAAAGAATCACTCCATCACCATCCAATTTTACAAAACTCTTGCATGTGGAAATATTTCCAGTGTGAGCTTTTATATGACACCTTTTGGCTCCCCATGGGCATGGGCAGCTCTCCACTTTGCCTTCTTACAACCAAGGTTTCACTCTTGACCTTAAAGTACTGTTTGATACAACACTTTGTTAACATTCATGATTAAGGATGAGTTATACCTCCACAACGTTGTATCCCTGATCAGGGACTCCTGGGGAAGGTTTCCTTGGAGGGGCACTCTGCAGTGATAAATAAGGGCAACATCCACAGGAACGCTCACGCTGTTCCCATAAGCACGTAGGACCGAGTGAACTGAAGTCTGAACCACCTTTCTGGGATCAATTATCATTTTTTTGGGATTGAAAACCTCTTTCCTGTCTGGTTCCCTGTGAACATGCTGCAATATGTTAACACCTGGTACAACATTCCAGGATGAAATGTTGAAAGTGTGGGTAGATATGGTTTCAGGGAAAATATGATTCTCAAAGAGAAAAACGCCAGTCCCTGGGTTTTGTTCCTGAAGACTTTTCATCATTGTTTTCCAGTCTGGGTGCTTAAGGGGAAGAATTATTTCATCTGCATCATTAAGAACCACAAACTTGCTCCGCAGCATATTACGATATACACAATCATTCAGGGCTGTGATTTGGCCATAATAACCGATATCTTTGGCATCCATAGAAAAGTGCCATTTAGTAGAAACCTTGAGGTATGAATTTATTGGCCAGGGAATTATCTCTACAGTTCCTTCTTCCATATAAAACTTCAAGACTTTCTCCATCAGCTGGCTGCAGCTGTTCTTATAGATGACGACTTTCTGCACCCCAAGAATCTTGTACATCTCCATACTCTGTATAAACTGTAGGACATTGTTGTAATTTCCAAACATGGCAGAGATGCATACAGTGAAATCAACAGAAAAAGTGTCGACTTTGCGGTTTTTAATTTCAAATCTTGGTAGCTGGTCAATATTTCCATGCGGGGACCAGTGGATTGACACATGTGTTGGATCACAGTTTGGCGGTTCCAAACAAACTATGTCTGCTGCACCATAAGGGAATCCAAATCTATCTGAATGAACATCAATTTYTGMWTTKGWSRYMTRTAYYTYWCCATGAGGCTGACAGCAGAACCAGCAGTAAAGTTCTTTTACATCTTCATGATGAACAATCCCAATCACACGAGTGACTTTGCTTTCTCTGTCATCGAAGTATGGGGCAACGATAAAAGTTTTGTTATCTTTTAAGGGTGTTATGAAATTTTGAGTAGGTTTTCCTCTACAAAGGTAACCTGCTGGACTGCCAGTTGTTTTTGGGAGGAAGATTTTTCTAATGACTTTGCTCTGCAGATAAGTACCTTTCCAGGAGCAGATTAAAATGCTTCCAAATACAAGGATACATGCAACTACAGCACCGACATGTCTTTTCCCACAGTGTATCATTGCTGAACAGCAAACTTGATACTTAACACACCGCTGCACACTCAGTCTTCCATTCACTTTCTCTAAAACAAAGAATAAAAAAGCACACTTTCTAAAGAAAAATATTTTGCTTGATTTGAAAATAAAATTTATTTCAAATAAATTGAACTATGTTGAATATCATTTAGAAAAAAACAGAAAGAGTGATCATTTATAAAAGAAAGATCTTTTCATGTTTTTTTCCTATGTGGCTGATATTACTTTAAATTGATTATAACACTAAATATAAATTCTTAGATCATTGTTTTAAATTGGCAGTTGTTTTTAGCAGGACTTTATGAGAATACTGGGACCATTCAACTCATATACATGCGCAATGGAATCTTTTAACCTTGCCATGTAAAATCTAAGTTTTCTGAATAAGATGGTACCAAATCTGACCAGATCTATGATCTTCACAAAGTGAAGATTTTCAGTAACAATATAGCTTGATATTTACACATGCCTAAACAATCAAGCAGATGGTAGGCAACTTAAAACCAAGCCCTACTATGGGTGGTCATACTGGCGTGAAAAAATGTCACACAATTCAATAACTCATCCCATCAATTAATCAGTATGAGCTGGTATCTTTTGTAGGTGTTCTGTCCTTTTTTTGCATGCAATCTCAGTTGATTAATAATTCCTTTCTAATTACTTACAAAACTGCATTACTGGTCTATACCAGCTTCAGAGTTCTAGGTTTGAAGAACACGATGAAAACACTGCTGTTTGGTGTAATCAGCAAATACAAGATGTTGCTCAGCTGTTCTTTCTCATTTCTGTAGCCTATAACATAAAATATTTTAGAAGAAATATAATGATTCATTCTTTAAAGTCTTGTTTATTGTTACCTGAAAATTGTCAGGTAACAATATGTAAGAAAATGTAAGCTGTTCATATTTTCCCTATCCAGAAAGACTTTTGTTGCTGAATATTTTTTCTGAACTATTAAAAAAGGTCCCAGTTACAGTTCCACAGTTCTGCAGAAAATATTGTTTCACCTGCTTTAAATATTTTTGATGTTACCTGTCCAATTAACTGCTACCATTAAAGTAATACAGTCTATCAATATCTCTATTATCTAATTTGAAAAAAATATACAGAAGGTATGAAAAGTGCTGCTATATCACCAATTATAAATTAAACTGCACTGAAGTTCTTCAAATACTTGTTATTTCTATTTTGGGCTTGTAAACCACTAACAACTACTAACATGCTTTTTAATAGCAAATAAGGAGAACTTATATTTTGAAGTTTTTTCTCTTTTTTTTCTTTCTGTTTTCCTCTCCATAGGAACTTCTATTGAGAAGCAGGATTGAAAAATAGTTACAAAAAAAGTTCAAAGAAAAAATCCAAAACATAAAGGAGAACCTGACAACCATGAAGAAAAACAACGCAAGCTCTAGTTCTGGTTTTAAACGTACAATTGCTTTTATTTTCCTTTTCTAAAAAATATATTTTGGAGGTGGAGATATGGCAATTAGTGTTCTTTTGTAAGAAATTAAGAGGATTATTTGCAGAGACTGAAGTCAGTCAGAAGACATAAGGAATTTAACAGAAGACAGGTCAGGAGCCTCCATTAATATGTAAAAGCTGAGTAGTTTATGGGCCCTCTTCTTCACATCAGAAATTGACTGAACAATATAGAACATACCTATATATATTCTAGATATCTATATGCATCTATAGATATAGAACATTAGAAAATCCAAATAAAAATATTTGTCACTGTTCTGGAGACAACTTACTGCCATAGTCTGGACAAATATACCAAAAAGGAACATGAAGAAAAAAAAAACACTGGTAAAATTTTGCTTCATTAATGTCTGTCATAATAATTTACAGAAATACAGGTTTGTTTGTTTGCTTAACAAAAACGCTACACATTTCTGGCAAAATTTCTTTTCAACTGTCAGTCTTACCCTAGCGGCAGCTCTATGCCTTAAAAATTCATTGTTAAATCAGGCTTGAGAAATTTACATGAAAATTGCATTTTTAATATTAGTATCTTAATTAAAAAAACATATTATTAGTTTGTTTCTGCAACAGATATCTAATGGCAAAGTCCTCTTGTAGCAAATATTATCCCCATCTCCCTGTGGGAATATTGCTATTTTCTAGCTTGCTTTTCAAAAAAAAAAGAAAAAAAGGGAGCGGGAAAGAGTGATCCTTCCACATTCATATGCAAAGGAGTTGCCATTTTAACGCATGAGTTACACAAAGCAGGAAGTCCACTTCTACGTTCCCTTGAATTTCACTTTTTTTTTTAATCTGCTGAAAACAAACTGCTTGTATGAAGCAGAAATTTTGTATATTATTTGATTTGGGCAATGCAAATTCACTCTTATAATCTGCATTTTAGACCTACAGGCCTACTGAAACAGTAACAGTTTTCCAGTGACTTTTAACTGTAATCTTGCACTTGGTCTGGGGCAAAGTAAACTAGCTTTCCTCTTACGAACTCATGGCGTTCTAGGGCAAGAACTACAACGCAAATGCAGCTTCATGGACAGGGACAAGAAAGACAAGATTCACTCTTTTTATATAAAGAAGTCTATAAAAGCTAGAGAGATACTTGAGATACATCTCTGTTACATATCATCTGTTTAAATCCATGCTTGTTAGGTGCTGTCTAAATATTTAATGAGAACACAAGACATTCTGAACATAGATGGAATCAAACAAGATAAAGTGCATTTACTTACAGTTCAAAGCCTCTTTGTCTAGCATTTCCCGCTTTCCACCACTTTGACCTGAATTCTGTTCTTCGCTCCCTTTGAAAGGGGAGATCTTGCACCCTTGTTTGCCTCTTTAACATCTGTTTCCTCCACGAGTATACTGGTACTTTTGACCATCTGTGGGAAATCCGGTGACTTGGTTAACTTCCTGTACAACAGATCAATTTGTTTTCTGCCCTGCTATTTTCTCAGATTAACATCTTTATCAGTTTAACAGAATAACACATTCTTCAAACTGTGCAAAACATCTCAATATCTTGAATAGTCATTCATATTAACTGGGAGAATGATGGCTGTGCTCCAGCCTGAAGTAAGGTTGGCTGTGTTACTGTGGTTGCTGTATGCGCCAATTAGGTAGAATCTCCACAATGATATTTTTAATAAAATGCTCATACACTTTTTTTTTTATAGTAAAAGAAAACATCTGCAAGGATTAAATTAACTCTAGGAGCCCACCGATGTCTTTGACTAAACAAAACATTACACAAAATCATTAAGCAAAGCATTACACAACTAATATCCACTTCCCTTTACTAGCTGACGGCTCAGTTTAGTGTGAGGAATTTTAGTTGTTTTTAAGAGCATACTTCGTCAGTAACTCTTTAGGTCTATGTTTTTAAATAAGCATGTTGCTAGAATTCCTAGAATTTTAAAATATGTTAATAATCTTATTTAGGTTGAATTTATTTTTAATAGCAGTCTCTGAAGTTGTACTTACTTGCATTGCATGAAAAGAAGTCAGCCTTTTTTTGGAGGGGTGCAGAGGAGAGGAAACTGATAAACTTTTCTGACTTACTTCTTATTAGTCCTTGTGAACTACAACAGAAAAAAGCTGCCAGCTGATTCTTTTTATAAAGCTCTCACCTGGATCACCTTTTATGAAAACAACTCGTCAGAGTTCAAAGGTGGCTGCCAATATATGTAGTATATGGATACTAGATATACGGCTATGTAGTATATGGATACTGTTATGAAACTGGTATGTCACGATTTACCCACTGAGAACTCGAGAGAACAGCCTGTAAAGGAAGAGTGGCTGCTGTACGTGAAGCTGCTCAATGCTCAGTAGTGCTGAGGGTTCCTGCTAGTCCCAAGGCCATTCAGGCACTGTACAARCACACTAGAACTGGCTGCCTTCTGAACTCAATGGTCTGCGTGATCTTGTATATGTGAGCTAAGAGAAGCAACTTGCCAATTCTTGGGAAAGGCAGTGGACACTTTATCTAGCAGGATGTCAATAGGCAATGTAATATCAACTTCCTTCTATGCAGCTTGTTTCAGCTGCCCAGCAGAAAAACTAAATGTGGCTAAGAAACTATCATGGTCTGTGAAATTTCCATTTATAAGAAACAAAAGTTTCAAAGCAAGACTAAGAGAAAACAATCTTTCTGTTTAATGTTATCACTAAACTTGATGATTATGAGTTTTAGGTAAGGGTATTTTATTTGTTTTGTTTTGCTTTCAGGTTTAGAGTGACTAATACTACATCTGTCTGTAATATTATAAATAATATTTAGTCAACTGACATCAGGACTCCACCCTTAGGTCTGCAGTTATATTCTGAAGCAGTCACAGCTCAGGTTTCAGTCAGCTGCTTGCATGACCTGGCACAAGCATAGTGCTAGCTAGAATTAGAGACCAACATACACACAGCATGACTCCATCAGGGACCAAGGCTCTAGGGTTGTGCTTAAAAAGGCTTATGGGCCCATGGTCTGCTATTTGTAGGTGGAGTCCCTAGGAGAGCCTGGTCAGAACCACAAAGCCCTGTTGGTGCCTACCTGAATGGCTTGAAGAAGTACTTCTTTTTCTAGCTAGGTATAGTAACTTGTCTATATATGCTCAAGATATTGGCCAGTTACTTGAAAAACAAAAATATCTCACAAACAGCCATCAACAATCAAGCAAATGATTAGGAAATAAGTCTTTCACTCTTATTTCATTGATACTGTACCACAACAGCAGAGCTGCATCAACTCATGCTTGATGCAGTGGATTTTTCACACACTGGCCATGCTCATGGCCAGATTCCTCTTTTTGTAAGAGAAATGTGTCATTTTCTAGATAGAGGTGACCTCCAACTTCTTGCTTACCTTTGATTTCCAGTTTCTCTAATGAAATCTCCATCCTAGGAGATCTCTGTTGTGGTGTGGGGATTACTAAGATGAATGAAGCATGGAAGTCAGAGAGAGATGCATTTCCTGGTCTGGTCAGTTATGTCTAATTGCAGAAGAAACAAGGAAATATTGCACTGCAAACTAGACTTCAGCACCAGCATGTCCCTCTTCCCTGGCACAGATTGCCTTGGTGACCACATCAACTGTTTATTAACTAGAAAAAAAAGGAATTTTTGAACATGTTAAACATGAACATGTTACATACATACATACATTTTCATATACAAACACATGATGCCTTTATAATATTAAATCTAACCTAGGGTATATTACGACTCACAGTGCAGGTGTGTCTAATCAGAGAATAATACAAGACATACTGGTGTTGAAACTGTAACTTGCACAAAGTAAGCTGCCTACAGACCACATGCTTCTCTCCCAGTGTAGGCATTCCTAATACTTTCAAATACGGACTGATATATGGGCTGTAAAAAGATAGAGAGGTCAAGCAAACATGCACATACCCACAGATACTTTGCTTGTACAGTACATTCTTATCTCATTTCCATCTTTGCCCTGTTTCTGAGCCTATGCTTCTGGTTTGTTTTTGTCTAGTTGTTTTTTGATGCAGCACCTGATGCAGCACCTGAAACACCTTGGAGTGTTGCCATATATTATTTCAATCTACTGCTAGCTTTACAAATATTTACGTAACTTCTGACTGCAAAATAGTTTTGATATTAAGAATTGGACTTTTATTATTAATTTATGTAACAATGATAAACAATAAAAAAATCCTCTTTGGTGTTTTGCACAGCTTCAGTTGGGCACCAGACAGCAGGATATGAAAGAATTATCTTATATTCTCTAGTGGCAGGTGCAGGGTTTTTTGCAGCCTCTTACAAGGCACCTGAGACGAGTCACACTGAAGGCAGGTGCTCAGACTGCACCACACTTTGCACCTCACCCAGACACTGCTGTTGCTCATATTTGTAAAAATGTTTACAGGACTTAATCAACTTTTAAAGAAACAAAATAGGATTTCAGTGGTGTTCCATGTATAGTTTTTTCCATCAAAAAATTTACCAGGTTTCTTCAATTTAATAAGTCAAAAACTGCACTACCACCTTGCCATATTTTGACCAAAGAATCTTGTGGAAAAAATAAAAAAGGCTCCTGTTAATAATAAAGCTAAATCTGTACAGCATCACAGTCAGTGCACGGGGAAAAGAAATAGAGACAAATTCTTTTCTCAAGCTTGGCTCTATAGGTAAAATGAGTCAATGATGAAGTATATACAAATGCTACCTTTTAAGTTGTAATGATTAAGTAGAAATGACAACACCTGGGGAAAAGCCATCATCAAAACTCCAGCTAACAGCAGATATAGAATAAAAGCAGATATCTTGAGACATGCAAGTGTTTAGTAGATCACGATTCACAGATGCATATCTCCAGTCTTCTCCAATTACTAAAAATAAAATGCCAGACACACACACACACACACACACACAAAGTGAAGAGAGAAACAATTCCACCTAGATGCCCTGTATCAGAGATCTAAGGGATTATACTGAATGCACATCTGACTGCACTGAGCAACTGAGCAAGCTCACACAGCTGCTGGAATATAACAAGATATTAACATGCATGCTGCATCCAGTCACTATAAGGATGATCCCATTAAGTATGATGATCTTAAGACTTTGCTAATACAGAAATTGGTAAGTATGCCATTATATATTCTCCCCCTTTCTTTGATTCCTTAGAGAAAAAGAGGATTGCAAACTGAAGAAGTTTGATCTCCACAGTTATCTAAGGAACCGAGCACCCACCTGTGGTCCACAGATGCTTTTCATAACAGTAAATCAGGACTTTCACCACTTAGGAACAGATAAGTATCTTCTTAACATTTCCTGCCTTACTACTAATTGAATATAATTAACACACTGATTTCACAGCCCTTTGCGAGTCAGGAGACAGTGACTGTCCATGAGAAGCAATGTGAGCACAAAGCTGGGACAAACATTAAGACAAAGGCAGGGCCTAGAGCACTTTCAAATCTGGTTACATCATGGTGTGCTCAGAACAGGTCCTCAATTAATTGTAGGATTTTTACGAATACCCTACAGTTTCAAATTTCTTTATCTGCTTTCAATTCCGTGGAAGACAATCACACTGTCTCCACAAAACAAATTCAAAATAACTATATAACTTTATAAACTATAATTATATAAAACTCTAGTCATGGAGGAGCTTGTTATATGAAATGCTTCTATAGAAAAAAAATAATCTATTTAAGATGGTGTATTATATTAATTCTCTGATACAACATAAAAGTTGCTGAGTTTTACACAATGATCTAGAAGATGCGGAAAAAAACCTACGACTTTAAAAACACTACCACTTTTAAGCAAGTAACTCGCTTTCACATATCTCAGTATTTGTCCTAAAATTTGTTCTTCCTCTGCTACAGACCTGCATACATCGTCAAGATCTGAAAATCAAGTCCCCTCAGCAACCATAAATGTATGCTTTCTGAGGCTAGTATATGAAATAAGACTGTGGTGGCTTTCTCCCAATTATATAAACTTGTTAGTCGGATTAAAACAAATGTATTGTAACCTAAGCTGACAGAGGTTGCTGGACTTTTAAGTACTGCTGTATTTGAATTATCTAAAAGGAAGTTACTTTTTGTGAATTTCCGCTTTTCTCCTTCACCTATTAATTTCCGCACTGCCTAGCTGTCCCTTTCCGTGCTCTTCATGTTTACTTCTTTGCTCAGTAAGTTTAACATTAACCTCTAAAAGACAAGGCACACTTCCTTTGTGTTCACTTGCGACAAAATTTCACATTAAGTTTTGTTTTACTACAGAAAATCCTGTAACTAACAGCCAGTGTTTCCAGGGTGTTTCCTTGTACTCAAAAATGACACGTATTTTCTTAAGGGTGCAGTATCAAGCAATAAATTTTATGTAAAAAAAAATATCTACTTGGTTGTGTCTGCTAATTCGTCCATATAAATGGAAAGACTTATTCCTATATGGGAACTAGAATATCTGTTTTCTGAATTTGCTTATTAGTTTAACATTCAATAGCATTGTGTTTTCAGATCTAAACGCAGTCTATTCTTCCTTAAAGCTAAAAAGCTTACTTCTGGCAGGAAGTGCATGACTACAGGCAGAGTCCAGAAGTATAAAGGATACTTCCTCCAATTCATTACTATCTATAATTTCTCATGGACAAGAGTGTTTGGATTGACGTAAAATGGGAGTATTCATTTTTCCTAATAGGTCAATCTGTTTGGTACTCACATCTGTAGTCTATTGAAGCATGTGAACACTGACAAGTTTTCTTTCTTCTTTTCGCTTTCCCTAAGGAAAATTCTGGCACATTATCTGAACTTGATAAAAAGAAAGAAAAAAAGTTTATATCAATAGATCACAGCTATGTAAATAACACAACAAACATTACTGATTCCAGAACAAAAACAAACAAAAAAACCAAAACTGTGCCACAACTTACCTAGGACAACTTGATATATACAGTAGGAACAAACTTACTAAAGATTTCTTTTTTGTTTCTTTTCCCAGGTTACATAACAACATCAACAACAAATGGCTTGCTCATCATGAACAATTTAATGATTTGCCCTTTGGTACTCATCTTTGACCGTCTTTTATCAGAAAAGCATGTAACACTACATCAAAATACTGCAGTGTCAAGAACAGTCCCCTTTCTCCCTCATCATCTGTTGCTTTAATAATGATATATACATTACGGAATACCCTGAGCATTGCAAACATGCTCATTTGCTTTATTTTCCAGCCTGTTGCCTCCTCAGAGAAGAATTATGATTAATTTTCCTACTTCCATTAAAACTCATTTATCATTTTGTAGATGTAAGAGGCACTCATTGAAGCTTTCTTATGCATTAAGGGATTCTTTATGTTTACAATTTTTGCAGGAGCAGCATTAAATTTTAAAATGGGAAAAAAGAAGATTTAGCCCTGGAGGCAAGTTCTATGGAGCCGAATGATTTCCAAGACTTCATGACAAAAATAAAATAAAATAAAATAAAATAAAATAAAATAAAATAAAATAAAATAAAATAAAATAAAATAAAATAAAATAAAAATAGGTAGTTTTAGTTAGTTTTAGTTCCTGTTTCTGGGTGTTCGGCACTTCCTTGTTCAGCACTGAAAGCAGTTGTTTCCATGCAACCATGCAAACTCATTCTGTTCTCAGCTTCATATTAGATAATTTCTTATTGCCCCTCAGGCAACTTCTCACAAAACGATGGTGCTGCAGAAGGTAAAGCATCCACTTTGCCATTCACAATGTGGAACTAATCTATTTCCAGTAGTAAAAAATACTGCTCAAAAACAAGAGAAATAATAATAATAGGTCACTACATGTTCATTCTTTCCCAATAGGAAACTTTAATAAGCATTTGATTGCTAGGCTCTCCCTATCAACAGTACTCAATGTTTCAAGGCTCTAGGATGCATCTCTGAAATTTCTCAAAAATTTCCTACTTTAATACCAGAAGCTATTACTATAAGGAACTTCACTGCTATGCTGTTTAATGTAGGGCAGATAATGTAGGGCAGATAATTCTTGTAGTGGATGAAATATTTTGTGATCAATTTCAGTGAGCAGAAAATGAGAACCCAAGTTTCAAAAAAAAGTATAGTAAGTGTCAGTAAATTGATATCAACATCAACGTGTAGGTTTGGCAGTTATTAAACACCATTCTCTGAGAAGAAATAGAATAGGTTTGTCTTCACTTCTTTGGGATTTCCAAGTCCTATTGAAGGAACTACAAAATCTGGAGGGATTATCAGTTTTATGGCATTTGGATTCTGTAACATCTACATTATTAAATGACTAGATGTTAGGCAACTATGCAGTCTACTCTTCAACTGTGCTATCACTTAATCACAAGTAAAGCATTTGTTGCCTTTGAGCTGAAAAGTTTTTTTTTACCTCTACTATTCTTTTTCAAAGTATTTTATTCTTAGCAACATACACATTTTGCACATTTTTTTCATGTTTAAACTTACAACCAAAAGCAATTCCTGTCGAAGTAAACTTTTTATGTTAAAGTATTTAATAAGTGAAACAATCATTATCAATGTAACAAGCTGAAAAACACACCAACTTGATACAAGACTGAGGTAACGAAATATTTTGCCAAAAACCTAGATTCCCACACAAAGGTTAAAAGTTTAGTGGTATTTACGGGTGAAACAATTCACAAGAATTACAGAAAGAACCCTTACACAAATGGCATGCAGTGAACTGCTGGAAAATACAGCCAAAAATAGTGCAACAATTTTCACAAGGAACAAATGCAAATGTAGAAACTGGTATCTACTGTAACTGACAAATGAGTTGCAATTTGAAAACTACTCTTCGCCTCACTTTAGTGCTATATGGAAAAACATGCATTTTGGCACTGAACTACATTAAAATTGCACACATAAATAATATTACCAGAATATATTTTATGTATTCACAATCCTGAAAATAGTCATTCTCAGATCAGGTTTATTTCTATGCAAGTATTATAGCCATTCTTTTTGACGGATGAAAACTTGTACAGATTGTGATGTTTTCGCAAAAATGATATTTTAATCAGTACTGATATGCACCACGTTCTGCTTTTAATTTATAACAAAAGCATCATATACAGAATGCTAAAAAAACCCTACCCAGTCACCAAAAACTGTCTGATGCCTAAAAAACAATCTAAAATTGAATCAAGGTATTTTTGATAATATTTTTATATTGCACCAACATTCTGGATCTTTCCTTTTTACTGTTGTGCAGCACTTTCATAATTGTACTACACTGAAAAGATATTTATTTGGCTAATCTGCAAGACTTATTTGCAGTGTACATTTCTTAACATTCAGATGGTTAACAGTGGTAAGGCATTCAATTTACTTTTGACATGTTTCCAAATTACAGTTTTTTTGAGCAGGATTATTTGAAAGGATTCATTCCTCCACAGATGCAGTGATTTCTGTTAGTGACGAATGAGTGGCTCTAAAAAATGCTCTGAAATATTCTCCTTTTCATGCCTCTCTATTCTGGGGGCTACCATGGTTTTAGGTAAAGATACTTCTTTTCTAGCTGGTAATCTTTTACAAACAAGAGAAAACAGCCCATTTTGTAATTTGTCCAACAGATTTTAAGGCTCTTACTTTCAAGAAAAAAAATATTTTTGAATGATAGAAAGCTCTGCCTCTTGTAAGTACAATATCATATTTAATGCTTCAGAAACTGTCAAGCTATTAGGATTTGAGTGTCTACTAGCTCAATTGATTGTTACTCAGTCAGCAGCTCCTTCTGAGACAGAGTTGTCGCATGGAAGGAAAATTTGTTACAACATCTACTAGTCTATCTCAAGTAATGTAAAAAAAAAGTCGTGAATCATATCTCTTCCAATGAATCGCATTAGAAATGGCTAGGTATTTTAAAGATTTCCATTTTAAAGATTTCCTGTTAAAATAAATAAGGCTTATCTTGCACCAGAACGAGACCTAAATACATCTAAATTTAGGAAAGCCATTATGTTCTGTAGGATACTATATTCCAGCACGGACTGAAACCCAGAAATCTAGGAATGCAGGGATATTTCTGTGGTGGCAGTGACCTAGCATTCCCTGAATCAAAAAAGTTCTCTGGTACGATAAATCTGTACAGGCACTGAGAAATAAGTCTGTTCTCTGCTTTAGGGACGTAGGTTTAATCTAAAGTAATGAAGTTGTACGAGGTCCAAACCTTCTGAGTGCTAATAATACACATGATACAAACTGTCATAGATGGCACATACTTATGTTACCACATTAATTAAAATGAGAATGCATGTAGTCCCTGCAACCTCATGCAGCATCTCACTGATACTAACAGAAAACATCCACATCTGGATGAGGAGTCTGAGGTCATATACTGACGACAGACTATCACCCCAATCCAAAGCTTTTACATTGGCTCTAACAGCGTGGGATACTTTATCCTTGCAAATATCCTTGCAGTCTGCTAAAACTTTTTTTAATTTGGCACACCAAGAGAAAAAAAAAGAATAATTTACTTGGTATTACTACTTGTTTTACACAGATTCTGAGCTATTGAAGAAACTGTCAGCTTTATATAAACTCACATCTCAGACTTTAAATGCAGGAGTTGTTAGGAGCTGGCTTTCTTGAAAAACTGGTGTGTAACACATTTCATTCTCAGGACTGCAACACAAACACTTAAGAGAACACAAAAATTAGACTCACCGTAAATTTAACAAAGCAAATTACCTTCTTATTTCGTTAGAAAAAGTTTTAAAATTTCAGAAAAATTGCAATCATGTAAGTCCACAGAACAAATACCCTTATGCAACAGAGCTTGTTCTAATGCAGACTTACTCCATACAAACTGACTTTTGATTTCTTCATGGTTTGTAAGCTAGAGCTTGGCTTTCAGGTCTCTCTTTCGGGCAGTTTACCCTTTAATTCCAAGCCAAAAAATATGCAGAGCACTCATATCCTAAGGCCATTTTCTAAGACTTAACAGATACTTTTAATGAAGCCTGAATACTGATATCCTATGGCAAAAGAGTTTAAAAAACAGAAACTACTAACAAAAAGCACTCTGATCCATAAGAGTGCTAGGGCACAGCACGGGATTTAGACAGTTCTCTCTGAGCCGAAGGCTCACTTTCTCTCTCTCTCCTTTTTTTTTTTTTTTTTTTTTTTCCAGGACACGAGGAGGCTTCTTTGTGCCTCCTACATTGCCACTGTAATTGAGTTCTCATCCCCATCATGATTTCATAACAACAGCACTATGAACCAGTGCTGTCACAGTACTGTGTACCTGCTACTAGTACAGCACCACTAGTGTACCTGCTGTCACAGTACTGTGTATCATACAGATGCATCATTTACTGGAACTAAGTGGGTCTGTGTCATCCATAAGAAAATGGAATAGAAATATAACTCTATGGAACCATTCCTAGAAGCCAGGATCGTGTGATATGGAAGACCTGAATACCCACTTTCCTATATTGAGGGATGAATAGCATCCAAATTAAAGAAAAAATAGACATATAAGCAATCATACCATCAGTAAAAGAACTCAAGAAGGCTTTTAACACAGCATAAATAGCCATAAATCCATTGTCATGGCATTCCTGAGCAGCATCATTGAATAAAACCGAAAATGCTACTAACTATCCCGTGCCAAAATACATTTTTTTCAAATAGCTCAAATATGAACAGCAAAATTGTCCAGAAATTTGATACAAAATCTGAGGCAGCCACATTGCCAAGCAACTCAGTGCACTTAAGTTATAAAAACGTTGTTCTACAATTTTCTATTCTGTCACTTTGCAGCAAGTTAACACTGTAAATCATTTTGTGCATTAGAAAGAATTGAAACCCAACATGGGCCAAATGTTCTTCAGTCACACAAAGAAGCTTAATAATAAAAAGAACAGTTAAAAAAAAGAATAGGCAGAAGATATGATGCAAAGTTTGCGTCTGAATATTTTTTCAGGGCAGTCTGTGACCACAAAATTAAAGTTGAGGGCTCTAGAATCCTGCAGCAGTCAGGATTATTCTTCTGTCCACTTAAATTATCTACTTTCACTCAGTGCATGAAACTTTATCTGGTCCTAAGGACAACATTCACCTTCTGCTTTTAAAAGCTGTGTCGGAATCACTTTCAAGTTACACAGGAAAGTGCTGAAATACATGTGGCTGGCTCATGTCAGGAGAAACCATTCTTTTATCGTCTTCTATCTTAAAAGAACAATAGTTTGTTTCTTCAGTTTGGCACTTGAAGTCACACCACGTAAGAGAAGAAATTATTCGAATGACATCAGATTAGCAGGTACCTGGAAGAAAATGTAAATTATTCAGCAGTGTAAAGCTCCTGAAACTATTATGGCATCAAGAAACTATAAAATACAATGGGCTGACCATTTATTACTCAGTATGACAGTGCAATCAATTCCAAACTGGCACAACAGGCCACAACTGTAAGGAAACATAAAAACTCAACCAGTTTTTATATTCATGGACAAAATCTAACCAAAATATTATACGAATTTATCAGTATGCGTTGGGGCAGGAGGGTATGCATAAAGAAGATTCTCAAGCTTCACCCTGTTTAATCTCCTGCATGGTGTAGGAGCCTAGTTTTACAACCTTTAAAACTCCTTTTAAGAATGAATATTTTTCTCAGAAGAATGAGGCTGCTATCTAAAKGACAAAAAGTGGTATCTTATGGGACAGTCTCCTCAATGCTGCTTATGAACCCAGTCATCAACATAAATGCTGGCATGTTTGACACACTATTCATGAGAAAGCTTCTTCCAAAATAAAGACAGGGTTACACTCACCTGAAGCAGTGAATGAAAAACACAAATCATGCCTTTTGGTGGGAATTCTACAGTTTTAAATAACTTTTATTCTTCCGATTACAAAACTGGATCAATGTACAAAACAAGGAGTTATGTATGCCCCCACAGTGCTGTGTGCACAAAATTTGTGAAGAAGCATCTTCTTCTTATAAGGTTTTTTTCAGAAAATAAGAAAAATTGGGTAGAAATATAGTTTCACAACCTTACCTGGGGCCTGTTGCTTTTGCATGCATCATCCAAATGCTTATGCCATAATATTGCGTGAAATCTTGAACCAGTTTGGAACTTGTAAACATTGCCTACAAAATTAAGAAAATCAACGTCTCTGAATTTGTGATATAGAAATTCAATATAAATATAGCCTTGATGGACTTCTATGCAGAAGACAAAATTCTTAAGTAAACAGTTAACTTTCACCTCAAACGGTCAAACAGCATCTTGCTAATACAACACAGCCCATGAGAGTTATGTTAACTAACAATCCATGGGTGAAGGGAGCATAAACACATATGTGGTCTGTAAAGGTATAAGGGGCACATGGTCTATAAGACAAAATTACAGTCACAGAAAAGACCAGTCAGAAAGGTGAGCAGATAAAAATTATTTTGCTCCTAGCTTTTTTTTTTCCCCCAATTAAGTCTGCTGTGATTACTGCCAATAGTCCAATGGATGTTTTTGATATTTGTGAAACAGTAAATGTGAAATCTCACATTGAAAATGTGAGAAGGGGAAGAAAGTCTCAAAAATTTTCATGTAACCTCCAAAGTGCAAAATAATTCCAGCATCTTCCTGAACTTTTAAAGTTTTTGAAGTTTCATCAAGGTGGAAGAGTTATGACACTTTAGAATTAATTGCTAAAAAGTAATCTAAATAATTTTTTTGATAAAAGTTTGATGTTTGAAGGTTTTCCATAATATTTAAATTGGCCTCACTGTAAGTCAAGATTTGATATTGATCAACTCTAAGAAAATCATCTCATATTAGGCAAATCTTACAATTCTTACAGTAACTGTCAAATGCAGGAAATCCTCTGTAGACATCACAGAAGCACCACAATTTTTTTTTTTTTTTTTAACTCCATTTGTACCCTTCTTTGAAATTCCCTTCTTCAATCTTTAAAATGAATGTCACAGCAAGTGCTCTTATCTACAAACACATGAAATACAGTGCAGAGAAAGTCCATCTTGCAACATCTACCTTTGTCAGGATTATTTAACTGGAAAATATCAGGGTGTTCAGGGTCATCAGGCAGCGCTACCATCCAGCCCACAATTGAGACCTTTTTAACAGGTGTGGATTTATACTGCAAGAGACAGATAAATCAGTCACAACTGAGACTGTAGTGGAAATTAGTTACTGTCTCTAAAAGTTGTACTACAGATATGGCTTAGCCTGAAACAATAGCAAAAACACTTCAACTACCCTCCCCGAACTGTTTATCATAGAATCATAGAATGCCCAAGGTTGGAAGGGACCTCAGAGGTCATCGAGTCCAACCCCCCTGCTCACGCAGGGTCACCTAGAGCACGTGGCACAGGGCTGCATCCAAGCGAGTTTTAAAGATCTCCAAAGAAGGAGACTCCACAACCTCTCTGGGCAGCCTGTTCCAGTGCTTTGTCACCCTCACAGTGAAGAAATGCTTCCTTAAGTTCCTGTGGAACTTCCGATGCTTCAGTTTGAAGCCATTTCCTCTAGTCCTATCCCTGCCCACCACTGAAAAGAGGCCACCCCCCTCCTCCTCACTGCCTCCCTTGAGGTATTTATACACGCTGATCAGGTCCCCCCTCAGCCTCCTCTTCTCCAGGCTGAACAGACCCAGCTCTCTCAGCCTTTGCTCATAGGGCAGATGTTCCAGGCCCTTGATCATCCTGGTAGCCCTGTGCTGGTCTCTCTCCAGCAGATCCACATCCCTCTTGTACTGGGGAGCCCAGAACTGGACGCAGTACTCCAGATGTGGCCTCACCAGGGCTGAGTAGAGGGGGATGATCACTTCCCTCGACTATGCATGCATTTTTATGACTATGCATTTTATGACTATGCATTTTTGGTTTTGGAACAAATTTTATGTCTTACATGTTTTCTTTCAGTGCCTCTTAAAGATTTTGCTCCAAAGTACAGAAGAGTTGATCCTGAAAGTGTAACCCAGTATCTAGTCCATGACGAGAGCTAAATCAGAAAGCAAAGAAAGAATCAGGAAAAACTTATCTTCAAAATATTCAAAAATTTCAAAAACCTATTCACCATCAAGTCCAGGTGCTGACAAATTTTAGCTTGGACGTAAGGAATTCAGTAAGGAATATACAGACCGCCTTCTGTAGTAACTCATCCCTACTACCTAAATTCTGGTGCCTGACTAGTAACACAAGCCATCTTACTTGGATATCTGATTAAAATCTCTTTACAGCAGAGTAGCATGCTCCCTTCTACAGGATATATGATCAGAATAATTTAGGGTAAATATGAAAGACCATGTCTTTTGTGCTAAGGGTGTATGTCTTGCAGCCCTCCTTTTTCAACGTGACACCAAGTTTCTGGCCTTTCAGAGCTGCTGGCCTCTTTTTCTGCTGTCACAGTCTGGAATGTTACTTGCATATACAAGGAAGCACAAAGCTGCTGTAGAATATATGACAGACAAAGATTACTATCTTATTAACCCAGTTAAATTTTTTTAATAGAAAGTGATTTTGCAATACATTAGGAAAAAAGGAACATTCTTTCTTTGGTTCATTACTGCAAGCTGAATTGAATCCTGGAAATTAAAAAAGCCACTACTTAATTAGAATCACAGGAAGGACTTACAGTAGGTTTCTTGCCTTCTTTGAGCAATGTTTTCCTTCTTAAGGGTCCTTCCATGGTAATGACTCCTATGGAACTACTTGATGTGCAGCTACAGGCTCCTACTGGGCTGGAAAGACAAAATATCACCAGACATATTTGAGTAGACAAAAAAGAACAAAAAGTAAGCATCATAATCTAACTCTAAATACATTACCTTGCATATCATCTGGCAATTAACATTTTTGATAATGAATACAAAGAAAAGGATAGACATTTGATCTACCCTTCAGCTGTGAAAGAAATACCATTCTATTATGTACAAGCTTGACGATATACAAACACTGGTGGAAGTGAAATACACAGCAATACCACTAACAGAAGAGCGTCACACTGGCAGATGCTTCTTCTTCAGTTAAATGGAATTGCCCTGACTGCACTAATGGGAATTCTTGTCAATTGTAAGATTTTTATAAAAGAAGCAGGAGGTGATTCCAGAAAAAGAAGACTGAATGCAAGCTGTAATGGCTACAGCAAACCAATCCAGATAAAAACTGAATGGATTTAAATGGCATTAAAATCTCAGTATTGCTGAATATTGTTTCTGGGGTCTTTTTCTTTATCACTCATTTACGTTTCACTTCCTGCTGTCACAGAATTTTTCAAGTCAGGTCAGTTATGGATGTGACGTGAGACTTCTGAAGAGGGCCTCTTCTAGTTCCTCTACGTGATCAGGTGGCCTATAGCAGCAAGTCACTGCATTTTCACCTCTGTTGGTTTGCCTGCTAATCCTGACCCCCGAAGTTCTTAGTTGTCTCCTCCCCTTCTCTGAGCAGAGCTCCAGGCCCTCCTGCTGCTCTCTCCTATAAAGGGCAGCTCTCACTCCTCACCTTCCCGGCCTGTCTAATGCAGCACTCCAGGCTTCACAGCTGTCCTACTATGCCTCCATGATCCCAATGAGGTCATCCCAATGAGCAGCCATGAAGCTGCACACAGGTCTGTGATTCCTCCCGCTTATTCTCCAGCCTGCATACAGTAGTGCATAGGCATGTCAGAGAGGCTACTCAACATGATGTTTTCCCAGGAAGAGAATGAGTTTTCCCCATAATGTTTTCCCATAGGCACTTTCTTATTTTTACCTACACGTGCTCAGTGTGACTTCACATCAACTCTGCCTTGTAGACTAAGAGTCTCTTTGCTCACATCACCTGAGATCCTTTGCTTGCTGACTCAATTCATCACTTGGTTGCTGGTCACTCTCTCCTACCTCAGCATTCCCAGTTTAAAATCCTGCCTCCAAGTCTGGTCAGCCTACTGGCAAAATACTTTTGCCCCATTTCACCAGGTGGACTCCCATGCATTGATCTGGTCATACAGGAATACTTTTCTTCACAAAAATGAATGAGGCTAGGAAAATGTAGAGACTTAAATAAAAGTTTAGCATCATACACTTAAACAAGGTAGGTCATGAACAGTACCTGTAGACACAGCTTTGACTTCTGGGAGAACTCCGGATTGGTACCCTCCAATTAGGCCCGAGTGTGGCATACAAACGACCCCTGTTTGTGAATGTAAATATCTCATGAGGAAAATAATCTAGTCTGAGATCTTCAACAACTAGAGTATAAAACACCTGACAAAAGTAATTCTCATGGAAAAAAACACAGCAAGTTTACACTGGTTTACTTCAAGAAGTTTACCATTTTTCCTTAAATAATAATTTGATAAGAATAATGTCTGATTCAGGTTTTTTTTTCCTGTGTTAGGGGTCACTTGGGATTCCTTTAGCTAATTCTGGATACTTAGAGTTAGTGTAAATGAAGACAAACTCACCTTTCAAGCCCTGAAGACAGTTCCTCACTAACTTCTGAGCTTTCACTGCTATCTAGAAAAGAAATATTACAGAAAAAGAATGAAAAAAAATCTAAAAGAAAATAAAACGTCAAGGTAGGGGGATCATCAGAGTCATCTTTATATAGTACTATGGAAATCATGTCTCAGAGTCCAAGTCTTTAGCTTTTAAGGTAAAAATCTAAACCCAGACGAGTCCTATATGAATCTTCCCATTTATGCTTATGCTATGTTTTGAATACCAAATGTTTGCATGCCATTTTCATTTTCGTTGCTTTTCCTTCAAAAAGCTAACAACTTCAGGAAAATAAAATTAAGCCAGTTTTTAAGACAGCATTTCCACAACATGTGCAGATGAATTAATGTTATTAGAGTATCGGACATGATATCACCGGAGAGCATGGCAGCTGTATGATGCTACTTGCATTCATAAAAAATCAACGCGATGGCATTCACAATGGTGGTCTCTATTTTTCTTGAAAGCCCTTGACCAGTTTCTCCCATCTTCTTTGGCACAGCCATGTGACTCACATAGACAGAGATTATTCTAATTTGTCGAAGATTGGTCTTCTATCACTTCATATAATATAGAGTTTTGTCTGCATTTTCAGAAGCTCAAAGACTATATTAGAGTGAAGCTCTCCTTGATCAAAAATTCTACTAGCTCTCACAGTCTATTTCCCATCCTAGAGACAGTAATTTTGTTTTTATTTTTACAATTATTTTATTAATTATAACATAGTTGTCATCATTTTCATCATCTTCTTTTACAAGTCTATTATGCTTCATTTGAAGTCTATTTGCAAAGCTATAATATTCTCCTGTCTTCTCAAATATCCCATTAAAATAAGTTTTCTTTGTAAAAATGCAGCTTTTTAAATATATTCAGTATTCAGTTTCAGTAACATTTTTGTTTTGCTGGTGAAAATTCACAAACAGTCCATGTTACATACAGATTGGACACAAAGAAAATCATCTTTAATGCCACTTTGGTCAAAACCATCAGTAGGTAACTGAGGAAATTTGTTTAAGACAAAGCTGAATAAGTTGCTAAGTAGCAGCAGTTCTTAGCTATTTTCTTCTATTAGAGGGACCAATCTTTGTCCAGTAGCTAATAATTTTCCAGATTTCATATTTTTGGCATATCTGTGAGTTTCAAGATATTAAGTACAGAAAAGCAGAACTGTTTCTTGGACCTTACCTATGGAAATACCATTAGAGAAAACCGAGCTTAGCATGTGGCTACGCGCAGGACTGTGTGATTCCAGGACACTGTCATCCAGCAGATGGCGAGGTTTCTCTGTTGGGAACGTGGCACTTTTGCTCTCTACTACACTGAACTGACACATCATACTAGAGAATCAGAGAAAAATGCAAAAAGACTCTTATATAATCTGATAACAACACTTTCCTCCTGAATTTTCCACTTAGGCAATGCCTCACAAAGCTATGATCATCAATGTAAGTTCTTAAATAGTAGGTAGTTAAATGGTACTGGTCATGTTTTCCTGTTGTTCGTATATATGCTCCTTGACTACCAAAACAAAATTCATAATTTTGTGGCCTTTACAATTTGCCATTATAAATTCCCATCTACAGTAACATATTAAGTTTTTTTTGACTCTTCTCTGTATAGAAGTTGAACTACTTGGGGAGAGAAAAGGTAGAGAAAAGGTAGGAAAAAAACAGTAAATGTGCTGCTCAGTGGTCCTTTGCTAAACTGAATATACTGGCTTTGGAAAAGTCACATAAACTTTTTTCTTATTCAATTAAACCATGAGGCTTGTAAGACACTGAAACTTTAACTGGAAAGTGGGTGCTCTTACTCAGCTGGATAAATGTCGCACAAAAGTATGTACATAATCCATGTTACGCAGCTAGAACAGTGCAAAACCTCACAACTTCCATGAATAACAAGAAAGGATCACCAAGCAGACAGTGTTTCCTTAGATGTATTATTAGACACTACAAAAAAAAAAAAAAAAAAAAAGTCTGTTATACACATCAGACACCTACAGAACAAAGTGGATATGCAGCTTTTGAGTACTGCTATTTTCTGGCACTATCAAAAAACAGTGTTAGGAAAAATAAGAAAATGCCAAGGTACCTTTCTGAAAAAAAAAAAAACAGAGAATACATAGTAAAACTTGAAGCATTCTTAAAATCAAGAAATGGAAGAGGCAAACATCAAAAAGTGTTCAACTGCTAGATTAAACCCTTGTGATGCATGAATTATTTGAGGGTTAGACAGACTGGAGTACCTACTTGTTTCCCAAGCTGTGACTTTTCCTGTGCCTTGGTACAGGAGGTGTTGGTAGACCTGCTGCCATTGAAGCATCAGGACATGTTGGTCTCCTGCTGAATTTCGTAATTACCGACACTTCAGATGGACCTAAAAGAGAGATCAATTAACACTGAAGTGAAGAACAGAAACTTCCAATCCGTTTTGTTTAGACAGACATTGATTAAAATTATTACAGATATCCAGAAGGCATCATTTCTGAAAAGTGTTTCTTGGATAATGGAATTACACCATTATCATCTTTACTTTCTTGAACTGTCTGAAAGACATTTTCAAAACAGCTTTAGACATATTTTTAGGGACGAACTTAACACAAAAAAAAGTGCTGGCATTCATATAATAGCTGGATATGCTGAAGTGTAATATGTAGAGCCACAAAGTCAGTTTGCATTTCGGGTGTGAGCAGGAATGCTCACACATATGTTCTGAATTTTATTCACAACTCCAGTCAAGTGTAAACAATTTGCTCACACTGACTCACAGCTTAAGCATGTAAGAGAAAACAGGGGCTTTTCATGTTTCTATTGAGAAATAATACATCTGTATAGCCAGTCATCTATGAGCTTTAGGAATGTCTCACTGCAATTATTCTTCCTCTCATTTTACAAATTTTATGAAGCCCCATGGAAAACACAAACAAGCTGTTCTTGTTCCAGTTCCTTGATGCTATTTGCAAAAGGCTGGCAGTGAATTCTGCAATATGAACAACATGGTCTATCATCATCTTAAGTAAATGTAAAGCTATTCTTAACTTCACAGTTAAAAAAAAAAATAAATATTTAATGGTGATGTTAATACTATGACAGAAATGGGTCATGAAAAATAGCCGCCTGACTCACCTCTCCAGACTTGGTACACATGAGGTAGGAGCAAATCACCCCCTCCCCGCACCCTCCACACTACAGGAGCCACTTCTTGGAGGGACCTTACACTATTCAGCTTTGAGCCTCTAATCTGAAACTCCCTGTAAGAGGTCAGAGACAGAAACTTTCCTCATATGAAAAAAAACAGAGTTATCTYTAGAATCCATTCAGAAGTGTCAACTCAAATTAGTGATAAGCAACAGTAGAAAAATATTATGGGGCACAATTTGAGAACTAGCTGTGTCAGAAATGATTTTGCACCTGCTATGTCTCCACCTCCCTTCCTCTCTAAAAGCAGAAAATATTCCTTAGCTGAAAATACTCATTAGCTGCTTCTGCCTTGAACATTCATGGGACACAAGAAGGAACCTTCATGGGACACAAACTCATGAGTAGTGAGTTTGTCCCGCAGAAAACAAACAAACAAAAAAAAATCAAAACAAACTAGGTCCACCCTCTACCTGCTCCTCCCCTCCATCCTCAAAAACAAGAGTCCAACCTAACAGACATAAGGTGCTTTGCTGTCCATATCCACTCTGCATTCTACATGTACATCAAGTTTTGTGATAAATATGAATAAATTCCCTACTATATGATATTAATTTTGCTATAGCCTAGACTCAGGAATGTCACTATGAGCTGAATCATCACTAGAAAGAATTACAAAGGTGGTTTCCTGGCAGTAGGAGGAAAATCCTTATACATAATGTGGTGATGCTTATACTATATCTGAACTGAGACCCATCATGAAGACTGTGGTAACTGAAAGAATTTACCTGAAAATTATGAGCATGCATACAAATAGGAACACAAATATAATCTGAAACTCAACAAGAATTTTACTGTTAATCATCTAGGGCCGATAATCTCAACTTGTAATGCACTAAACTACCACTTGTCCCTTAATTTGGCTGATGGATTGGTTCAGTTTTCTATTCTTTCTGTTGAGTTGTTCAAAGTTTTCTTTTTGGTGCTAGAAAATGAATTCTAAATTACAATTTATATTAAATCCTCTAAGTATATGGCATTATAATTCACTAAGAGCTACTTGACAAATGATGAAAACTACAGCCTATGACAGAGTAGCAATGAACAGCCCTAAATGGGTACCATTAAGATGCAGTGCTTTTTCCACACAGAAGCTATTCAAAATATCAAAATAAATCCGTCAATTTTTTTAGTATGCTCTAGTTCTACTTTCTAGTGTTTAAAGGTTTAAGTTTCTCACCACATTGAGTCTCTGAGCTCAAAACAATAAAACTTTGTATTTCTTTGATTCAAAGACAATGTTCATGAAGATAAATCACAAAGACTGCACTATAACTACTTATCTATAAAAAGAGCAACAAAAAGAACGAGTCTTGTACTGAGACAACCCAGTCAGAATGAAATCCCAGTCAGTTGGATTTATCTGCAAGTATTTTAAACTATTTACAGGTTCAAATGCTATATCTGTAAAAACCTATAAAAATAACAGATGTTGTCTGCAAAGAGAAATAGTTCTTTGAGAGTTTCCACTCAACAGTCCCTTGTCTTAGAAATTAAATCTCCATTAAGGAAGCATGGGGTTGAAATTTACACTAACATTAATAGAATATAAACAAAAAGATTGAAATAATTGTAACTCCATTTTAGCAAATTTTATTGCAAGTTTTTATTTTTAGCAAGTTCTAAAAAAATCTGTTTTATCAGAATTCAGATCAGGTTAAAATACTACCTGGCTAAAGTGAGAGGTTTAAAGAGCGAAAGAACTTGTGGAAGAGGGTCTCACAATTTAAAGCAACAGTTCCAGCTCGGCTTCCTTGCTATTACACATAGCAATTATGATTGTTTTAATCAGTTCTGTGAAAAGAGATAATGAACTCAATCTAATTCTTAGTGATGTGTCAATAGTAAGACATCCTCATGAATGCAAATATGATGAAATAAGATGAAGATGAAAATATGTGAAATAAGATGAAGAGAGAAAGATGCTTTGTGAGGTAAGATAAAAACAAAATTTATGCTGATATTACTTTGTCTGGAGTTACCATTTTTCCATGTAGCCCTGCATCTTCATCTCCAAAGCAAGAGGAGGAAATATACAGAGCTAAGGTAAAAAGAATCAAAGGCGACACCTTTACAAAGCCTTTCTGCATTCTACTGTCAAATATCTATGAAGAGGCAGCTGTGAAGTTCAGAGCTCTCATAGGACAGGAACTCTGCTGTCAATTCTTTAGAAGCCTGAGGTGCAGAGTATGTGAGTATGGGGCACACGGGAGATGACTTCATTTCTGTAAAGGGGTAAGATAGCCTGTGCTGAGAAGGGATGCCAAAGTGGTAAGATAACTGACAAAACCTGCAAAGAGCAAGTGATGTTCATGAACATACCAGACTGCTGAGCAATTAGCTGGAGGAGCTAAGCCTGATACTGCTGATAACAAAATTCCACTACTTAAATTCACTGGAGATTGAGTTATTTTGCCCCCTTTTTCCAATAAGTGAAGTCAGCTGCTACTGCTAGCTCACTTCTTTACTCTCCTGGCTTCCCTCCGAGTGCATACTGTTACCATGATTGCTATTCTGTTATTTTGCCTTTCATGGAGACAAAGCACTCTTCGTAGGATTTTCCAGGCACCTGGCAAGAACAAGAGCTAGTTTGGTTTTCATTATTTCTTAGCATTATTTTCAAGGCTATGCTGACATGTACAAAAAAAAAAAAAAAAAAGTATAAAATATTAAAACATTATTACAATTTGTTTACATTAGGAAATGTGAGACAACTTCATTAGAATGAGCTGAGTGCTGTTTAGAGATCTGTGGCAAGAACATTTGGAAAAGTTTACACATATCCCAAAGGATCTCACTGTTTTTTCCTTTGCATAATTTTTCCATGAATAATCTGTCAAATGTTATAAATGAACGTTACTTTTGCAATCCTTCAGCAGAACATGTGAACATCTACAGTCCCCAGAGCTTTTTTTTTTTTTTAAAAAAAAAAGCAACAGGGGAAGAACTTAACAGTTCAAAATTATTCTCTGCTAACTATCCATCAGTAAACTAATAGTGGACACCCTATGAGTTAAATATCAGATGGTGAAAAGATAAGTGACAGTGTTTTTTTTGTGCACAGAATGAACAAAAACATAAAAGGAATGAAATTTAGAATGATGGCTATTTCAAAAACAGAATTTTCCTTTTCAAAGCATTCCTTTACAAATCAACAAAGCCCTATTGACATATCCAATATGAAAGAGATGTAAACTAGTTCACTTTTCAGACAAGAACAAATCAAGAAAAAACATCAGAGTGCTTGGCTGTCCCTCCCCTTATGCACCTCCTCAAAACACAATACAACAAAAAACACCGGTGTGTTTTGGTCAGACAAATTTAAGTTTGCCTGCTCTGACTTGAAACAGCATGAAAGGGCTATGAAGATGATTTTCATGACTTCTTTCAGAAGGGGTTTAAACTATTTTTAAAATAGAAAATTTAAAATATAAAGAGAAGAATATATTAAGACTATGAAAATGCTCAACAGAATTTGTGATCAAGACTCCTGCAAATAAACAATCTAGCTTTGCTGCACTGTCCTTTCCAAGTCTTTTTTCCTGACAGTTCAGATGAACCACATTTTTTCAAGTCCTTTCTAGTTCTAACATGCTTAAAGAATGTTTACATTTTCCTTCAATATCATTCTCAGTTTAATTTCTAATTTGCACCTTTCCAACCACAGCTTGTTCTTTCTTCTTGATTCCCTTCTAAATGATCCTTCATTTATTACAGCCTTTATTAGAGGCAACTTTAAATAGTCTAACAACAAACTTACTCATTTAGTCAAAAAAAAAAAAAAAAAAAGTCATGATAAGCACAGACGAAGCATTTCCTTCCTCCCCAGTCAACTAATCTGCTTTAGAAAGGGAGAGGGAAGAGATGTGAAGAATGTGGACTTCTTTTCCTTCACATTACATCCAGATTCTATTTTTTTCAAACCTATTTTGTATTCATAGGACTCCATATCACATTAATTGGTTAATCTATTAGAACGTTTTCTCCATAACTACTGTATCACACATTATTTCTTCAATCTCTAACATGAATAACTTAGCCTGATTTTTTTTTCCAAACATTATCACTTACCTGTGCCAAGTATGTTTGGAATAGACGCCCAAGTGTGGTCCTCCTTTGATACAATCTTTGCATTAAGGTTCACATTTGCATTAACTAAATACACTATTTTAAAGTCTACTTTCAAAAGATGCAGGCTTTCATTCATGGTTTGCAGTGAGGGAATAAACACTAGGTAGGTCTATCTTTTCACTATTTCACTATAAAAGAAAAAACTGTCTGCCGGTAACAAAGACCAAAAAAAAAAAAAAAAAAAAAATTAACTAAGATTAACATAGTTAGCTATACTTTTTCTTTCCATAAATTCAAGTAAACAGTGTATCATGCTAGGTTGTCATCTCAGGAGCCTGATCTCCTTTACTGGGCATGTATGGCTTAGGCTGGCTCACATCTACTAACCTTGTCGCCGTATGTATTATAAAAAATGTGTGTGCATGGGTGACAAAGAAGTTTCATCTTCTTGGAGTATTTAGTTCTGGTTTCCTTTTTTTGCTAAAATTGCCAGAAAGGAGACCAGCTGTTACCAATTAAGCAGTGTGGACACAGAAGGGAGTTTGCTAATGCTAATGTATGAAATGTCAAATAAAATACAAACTGGACCCTAGAGAAGTCTCCCCAGCAGTGCTCAATCTAGTTCCTCTGAGTATGACTGTGGAATTATATTAATAATGTAGTGCAAGATGAGACTACAATATAGGTAAGCTCATTGTTTAGTTTAATATAGTTAGCAAGGACAGCAGCAAAGTGGGCAGCGCAAAAAAAAAAAAAAAGCCTGAGGCACACTGTCCATATACCACTGTTATTAAGCTCAAGTATAGATAACCATGCCCCTAATCTTCATTGCAAACACATTTGATCGTAATTCCTTCAAAAACTTCCTGAATTTCAGCATTTATGTTACTTATACTGCAACAGTAGAATGTGCAATGCCCTGACTTATACTTCATCATAATGATGAGTTTCTTGCAGCGGATTCTGCAGGGTAGTGTATGAGCTGGGAGGACCCCTGTGTTGGTTGTGTGAGCATACTCAAAGGGAAATTTTGGAATCTGAGTTGAATAAAATACATTAACCAAAACAATAAAAAAGAATTTTTGTAAAAACTACTTCAGGTGGCAACTCTCAAGGAAAAGACAAAAAAAGAATAGTAAAATCCCCTGTCATCTGTTTTAAAAGTCCTTAAAATTCCTGGGGAATAATAGCTTGACAATTAAAATAAATATCAGTAAACTAGGATATTAAACACAATTGCTTGGTTAGGCAGTTATAGAAAATAATATAAATTGATAAGAAAGTTAAAAAGTGAGTATAGTCATTTTCTCCTTTATGACTCTGTATATCCTTTGTCAAGATGCTCTTCAAGACACTTGTCAAGATGTCAAGAATGCTCTTCTACAACTTATTATTGGGAAACTTCAGCCTTTCAGAAAAAAAGCCCACACAATACAGTAACTGTGTCTGGATTTGGTGGTTCACATGTGAATCCCTCACATTTACTTGATATTAACTGCCTTAAAAAATACTCAAATGAGTTTTAAATGGTTGCATGGAATGTATCAAAGAGTAAGATTTGACTTGAGTTTGAAACTCAAGGGCAAAGTTTTCTGGATGGGCTGTTAACTTTTGTGGAGAAAAGAAATTCTGCCACTTCCAGCTTAACAGAGTGTTTGGAAAGCAGACACTACACACATGAAGCAATAATCAAAGACTTGCAGGAGGATTAGACAATCCACTTTTTCATAAAATGATTGGCTGTTAAACATTTAAAACACACTGTTTATTGGTTACCAAAGGAACCAGTAAAACAAATGGCAAAACTAAATGTCAGACTAAATGTTTACATGGAAAATGATGCTTTCTTTTGAATCTAAAAGGTTGGGAGTGCCACAGAGACGTCACTAGTGTAGTATACCTACTGCCAAAGGATTACAAATGTGCACACATTTCAGTGTCTGTTTTCAGCTCTTACATGTAAATCACACACCACATCTGATAAAACAAAGCAATTGCTTTTAATTAAGTAAAATAAATTAAGAGTTCTTCAGCAACTTTCAAAACTGACTGAAGTCACAAAATGATCTGAACTCTATCTCATTGACAAAATAGGAAATATATTGGCTTCAGGTTAATTACCCCAGATTGCTACTAGAGTGACAGGGTAAAACGTCTAGTCTTGTAATCCTCCTCTCAAGAGTTATACCAAGACATGCTAAAAAAAGGTGGGGGTGGTGCGAGGAATGATCCGAACTATTGCATAATAACCTCCCTCTAATTAATGATTTCCATGGTGGAGTCCTATTTTCTGATTAGAATTATGATCTCAGAACTCATCAAAATGCATATACATATTACGCATAAAGTTTCTATGCAGACCTATATTTAGTTTGCGAGCTCTAAGGAGATTAGTTGCTTAGAAGGATAACTTATTTACTGCATACTAGACTAAATATTTTCTTTTCTTCTGGGAAAATGTATTAAGTTACACTTTCTAAAACAATCTGTCTGCAGGCTGTACCATAAATGTGGGCACCTCATAGTCAACACCACAAGAACACAGATGTCTTTTACAGCTAATTCAACTGGAAACTTAACAGTTAGCATACTATAAGCTCTCCAGATACATTCTCTCTCTCTCTCTCTCTCACTTGCTCTCACTATAGCAATGCAGAATGAACAGACGGAACAGACATAGGTTGCTGCCAAAGAAGTTGTGTGAATCACACAGTTCCTGAAAACATAAAATTAAACTGTTTAAAGCTTCTTTTTAAATATTTGCTGCAAGAGACCAGAATCTCTACAGTGCTACGGAAGCCATGAAGCCTTCTTGTGAAAGCACTATTCACTATTATACGTGAATCTGGTAATTAAATGAGACCATCTTAGCCACTAATATACAAAACATACTCTGTTGTGAAACATACATTTTAATCAGATGTCTGCCTCCTGTTCAAATTTACTGGAAAACTGTTTGGCAATCAAACTGGAAAAAGGACACATGGTTTTCAGCACTATTTTGCAAACAGAAATATTGAAGATTATAACTGCTTTTATTGAGTCGCACACTCCTAAAGATACTTTAAGTGAAAAAAAAGAGAAAGCCACAGTGTTCTTGGCTAGACTAAAATGTTTATCTTCTTTTGAAGAAGGAAAAGCAGGAGCTTTTGTAGAAGATAAAAGTTGCAGTCCTGAAGAGGAAACTCCATTTCCATCATTAACACAAGAAATTATAATTTAGGACCTGAAGGTATTCTTCCCTGCTCTTAATGTCCTTAATAGATTTTTGTAATCATTAACACAGTATCAGAATTTTTCTCCATGCTTAGAACAGCATAGAAGGTTTGTTACATGTGGAACTCAACTAGACCTAGTTATAAATAACATTATATTTTCTGACTATCAGAGAAACAAAACGGATGTGAAGGGGAGCTTTTAAGTTTTGATAAAATCTCTATGTTCAGAATCCTATGCTTTAAACTATTGACTTGAACATGAAACTATCACTTAGATTACTTTCAGATCATGTCTTGTCATTATAAACTTACTGACTACAGTGGCTTTACTCCTGGCTCATAATAACTGAAGCGGAAAGACAATTTCAGACTATAATTTGAATCCAACAATGTTGACAGAAATATCTTAAGATGTACTATTTTTAATTGTCCATAGTCAAATTTCTCATTACTCATATACACATACTTTAGATTGGAATTATACAAGACTAACACATAGCTGTATCTTTTTCTGCTAGTGTTGTGAAATAACCAATAAACCATTGCCTCCATGTTTAGTTAAATCTCAATTTCAAATTTTATCTTCATGATTTAATTTTGAATTAAACACACTGGATTCCACTTAGTCATACTGACACGGATCATACAGATGCAAGACACTGAAAAAATGATGTGGGTATTACAAAATGTTGGTTGCATTCACTTTCTAACTGTCAATAGATAAGAATTCGCCAGCTGAGCTAGAAACACATTAAACTGCAAGTGTGTCTGCCTTTCAAAGGAAATACTTACAGAAAAACGGAGCAATGGGAATGACTCTCGACTAAGCTTCTAGTTATTATATCAACTCTCATTTTAACAGAACAATCTTATAGAACATGTAGGCACACTGAAGCTTCAGAGAGGAAAGCTTACCCTTTCCTAATACTGTAAGATACCATAAAGTTACATATTCAGTTGAATATGAATATTGTTCTGAAAATGATTTCTTCATTGCAGCTGAGCTCATTGCAATATATACAGCTGAGCTCATTGAAATATAAAGCCATACTGCTGGCATCGCTCAGGACAGTTTCAAGGTTCTTGTTTCCAAATTAGGACTGTATTTTTAATTGCCTTTCATGACAGCTCTAATAAAGTCTAAGCCCTCAATTAAGAATTACATAATATTAGTGATGTTCACAAACTATGTAGCTAAATCCAAAGTAAGAACTTTTATAATCTTCCTAATGAAATGTTAGCATCAAAACCTCAGTGTAAAGCATTTAAATGTAATACCAAAGTAAAAAGTCAAAAAGACCACCCAAATGTCTGCTTCAAATACTTAAGATATCACCATATGAGATGCAATGTCCTAGCTTTAACTTTCAAGTTTAAAAACTCTTCATAAAAATCAAAGAAATCAAAATCGCAAAAAATCAAATTTTCCATATCTGTAAGAAAGTGTTTATTAGTTAACAACTACTTTTCAACTTACCTAATTTAAAAATGATTTCCTCCCTGTCAACTATCTCCTTACCTTTTATTCAACAAGTAATCGTACTGAGCTTTGGGGGGCAGGTGGAAAAAGGAATTCCTGAAGAAATATTCTTATTTCTGAAGAAATATTTCTTCCCTCTAACAGCACAACTTCCACCCTAAAATATCACTATTTACCCTAACCAGAGATTAACAATATAGTGCCAAAGTTCATGTCATTGATTTTTTTTTCTGAATATGTCCTTTTTTGAAGAAAAATATGTTTACTAGCAAAACAGGACAATGTCACTACCAGTAGCAGTCTCTGCAGCTTGTTCAAAAGTAAAGGTGTTCCACACAACTGAATAACCAGGCATCTTACTGTGCCCTATGAAGAAATGTTAATCTGTATGCACAATGCAGGGGAACATAGCTTCTTTTAATGGTACTTACTAAAATAGTCAGTCTTGACATAATCTGAACTATCAAAGAAACTATAATTATGAAAGATTAGAAAAGGTGATACATCCACACTCAAGATTCATTTGTAAACCTAGTATTGCATTGAGAAGCTGCTCAAGGGAATGTCAAAAAGTAATGAATCTAACTGAAACACTGAAAAAAAAGGAATAAATATGAGATTAAATTTGGCTTCTCTAAAATATTTCACTGTCTCTAAAAAACTGTACAAATTCAAACACTTCCCCCCACTCCACCAATATGTTACTGTAGTGTTGTTCACCAAATGCTTTTCTTGCACACCAGCTTGTTCGTGAGAGCTGAGCTGCACACAAAGTCTTTTTATTTGGTGGTTCAGTCACTAGTAGAGGTGGACAAGTTTTGAAGGATTTGCTTTCCAAACAACTGCTCCCACATCACAAACCCTCATCTTTACGACTCTCAGAGGAGTGGTGCTGTTCCAACCAAGGATGTTCCGAAACCAGGCATATGCATGAAGAAGCACTGTTTCTTTGACAATACAAGAAATTCCTAACTGCAGCAAAATCACATTTTTGAAACTGATCCCTGCAAAATTCATTTCATGTAAAATGGGTTTCTCTATGAATTTCAATGAAGGATTTTTGTAACTAGAATTTTCTTCTTACTCAAAATTTCAAGTAAATGTTATACCTGTGAGATCTTCTTTGGAGGAAACCAGTCGAGGAGAGCTATTGCCTGGCTCAATTCTTAATGATAATCTGTACATGAAAGATTTTAAACAATTTAACATTAAAACATCTTAACAAAAGCAGAAAGGAACTGAAGATGGTAATTACAGTGACAATGGTACACAAGAAGTTTACTTCTTTGGAAGTGTAGTTATTTATCTCAATATGTAATAAAACAAGCGTGTCAGATCCAAGAAACGAATCGGATGGAAAGTCTATAAAAACAGACATTGAAAATGGTATTTATTATTTTCTACCAGTAAAAAAGTGTAAGTTAGTATCTTTCACCTGAAAAAAAAAATTAGTAAATTTGGATGGAAACATAATAAACCTTTTTTTGTCTCTGTGCATGAAAAGCTGGATTAATTCTGTTATCTTGAGGAATTGTACAATCAGAAATAGCTTATTAGAAATACTAGTTACTATGACTTATAGAAAGGGAAGATAATGGGGAAAGGTAAACAATGCTTAATAGCAAGTTCTTAATAGTTAAAAAGATTATTGAAAGAAAAATGGAGTATTATATATCCCTCTGCCTCACTCCATGTCTTTTATGCTGCACTTACTGTTTCCTTATCTAAGCACTGCAATGTATGTCTTGATCTTCCACTGCATATGACTTCTGCCACCTCTCAAGTTTAGGTACACTCTTAATTTCACAGTCACAGGTCCTCTGTTCTGTACTGGTTTAAGAGGAAAAGCATGCATGACTAATGTGTTACGTAAATTTGAATGGAAGAGGCAAAGAATAAAAGGAAATAATGGCTGTCTCTGCATAGTGAGTGGTATACAGCCATACAAGTTGTTTCAAACTACAGACTGTTAAACTCACACTGTATACAAATACCATTGAAAATTTTTACATCGTTAATTAAAAAAACATAGATTAGGGGAGGTGAATCTTCTGACAGGTAATGAATTACTTCTTTTCAGTGAAGGTGACAATCATCATCTTGCATTCCATTCTCCCCTAGAAGCCAATAACGAACAAGTTACAGTAACATAATTCAGAGTATGGTTCAAATTTTTATCATATGGGATATTCCTTCCAGTATGGAGAAATGGCAAGAGAATTTACTGGAGTTTTTTTCCTGGAAATAGGGCTGTAGTGTGTGACATTCCAAGATTGCAGAAATGTTTCAGTTGAGAGTATTTTTGCGCAGAAGTTGGTTTTTTGTTTTTGGGTGNTTTTTTGTTTTTGGGTGGTTTTTTTTTTTTTTTTTTTTTTTTGGTCTTTTGCTATACTGTGCTATTTATTAATGTTGGGAAATGTGGGTATTGCATTGACTCAGAATGGAAGAACTTTCATTTTGTTTCACATAATTGTTGTTCTCCAAACAGAGGCAAATACAATTTATCTCCTTCTAATCTTTTTCTGCTGCACAGCTCATAATTTCTCTTTTTTCAGTTTCTCTGTCCAAGGGATCTGTCATCTCTGTTTCACTACAGGTGATAAGTGCATGCTCTTCTTTAACTATTTATTAGCATTATTTATTTGAATTCCGTGTGTCTATTCTCAGACTTGTTACTTAGTCTGAAGTTTGCTCCTTCTCTTTTAGTTTCTGCCAGCTTTGAGGAATTCGTCTTTGAAGTTTTTTACTTACTTTTTATCAAAATAAAAATAAAAATATCCCTTCTATAATTTCATTTACAGAATCAGATATTCTTCAGTGTAATTTTGACAGGACTATCTCATACATTTAAGACACCACGTATCTGTCCAACTTGCATTATGCATTAACTTCATTAAATTTCTATAAATCAAGTTTCAAGTCCTGATATACTTCTCATATTTGAAATACAGCACAGGTGAAATACTGTTCACAGTTCTTTAGATACGAGGAAAGTGCCAAATTCAGACACAATTTAAATAAAGTCAAATTTATTTTGAATGGCACTACTGAAAGGATGTGTTGCTGCTTTCTGCAAAATGGTAGAAGGGAAGAGAAAGGTTTTTTAATTGAACAAAGTAAGACTTGCCTGACGGTATCTTTGAAGACTGGTGATTGTCAGTGATTCCCTGGGATAATGATGTTTAGTAACATTTTAGTATAATTGGAAGGAATTCTGAACTTTTGGGTCCTTAGTTCTGTAATAGCAGATGTTTTAATTTCTCCACTTGTGCAGAGAAGAGCATATGGGGTCAATAAAACAAATCTATTAGTTTTAGGATATGACATCACTGTCAGAAGTTTTCGAAGAGTTCCTACTTACTGACAAGCAGGAACTTCACACAAGCAATTGGACTGGCACAAAAAAAAAAAGTTGTTTATAGTTTATAGAACTGTTAAATTTTCCTTTCCAGTGTAATTGAGGTTCTCATTTGGCAAAATGTGTGTTGGGATCTTGCCAATACATTTTATGTAGTTATGAAAGCTTCTCCTTTTGACAGTCTGTACTGATATAGGTGTACTCTTTCTACCAAGGATCAAACACAGATCTCTCCAGAGTATTCTAATGCTGTTCCTGGCTCAACAAGAGAGGTCACTGGAAAGAGAGAGGAGATGAGATTCTTTCCCACTGTAAAAACGTAGTGCTCTGCCTTTTTCAGGCTTACAGCTTCTTCTGGCACAGTATCAGAAAATGCTAGGAAAGACCACTAGGAGGAACAGACAGGAAAATATACAATTAATGTTCACAACAAAATTCACAAAATTCCTTCAAATAAAAAGACAGAAGAGCAAGGGGAGTGGTCTTTATGGACAGATGCATTTAAAGCCTTCCTCCTGATAAACACAGTAGAATAAAGTCAAGGTTTTTTAATACAGAGCAATGCTTATAAGCTTCTGTGAAACTTACTACACTAACTAACAAACATTTTGCCTTTTTCAAAAACTTTTATAACTAAGCATGGTGTAGTCAAGTTTAGGAAAAAATATTGTAAATTTGATCAAGATATTCATTCTCACAAATAAGTGAATCATGAGTACTGCATAATCTTATGCAGTCTCATGCAACACATCAAATAACTTTCAGGATTATTAGCAAGAGTTATCCATTATCAATGGAGTTAAAATAGCTTTCAAAAATTTAAGTGAGAAATATGACTTTCGGTTTCTCCAACTGTTATGTCACGGTACTATATATTTATAGAAACCATTTGTTTAATCTATTTCAAAAAAAGAAAAAAAGAATTAATGAAAATTATTGTATATATAATGTCAACATTGGTGAATTACCAGGTAAAATTAAGCAACATGACCAGTTTCTTGCATCCAGTCCAAGGCTGTAAAGCCTGTATAAATTACAATGTTTAACTTTCTCAATTGTTACTTAGTTTAACTTTGCTCTATGTTCTTTATTTTTATGAAGCACAGAATATGTTGAAAATAGGTAAATAACAATAATTTATTAAATCCTAATACTCAGATACACTTAACGCAAATCTTGGACTATCTGATATTTTTACAAAACTGCGCGTAATGCAGCTGTTCAATATACTTTATGCCTCTCCATTTGTGAAACACAATGTTGTAAAGAACTTGGATGGAAGATGGAAAAAAAAGAATACCAGTGCCATATTTGATTGAGTTGAGCTTCATTTTTTCTGAGACAAGGTTCTCAACTGAAATATTCAGTAAAACTGGTATTAAGGARTTTCATGACCAACTTTCCTCTTTCAAACATCTTGCTTACCAACATTATATTAACAAACCTCTAGCTGCCTTGATTACTTTGACTTTTTGCTTGCCTAAATAGAGGTATTATGTTTGTCAGTCTCTAATTATATAGCATCACATCTGCCTTGGTTGAGTTATTTAAAACCTTGGCTACCAGACCTGTGTTTTTATGTGCTAGTTCTTTCAGAATTATTGGCTAGGGATTAACATCTCCTCTAACTGGAGCATATCCAAATATTGACTAATGTGCTCTGTACTTTCTATTCCATATCACTGCATTGGTTGTGTCTTAATGTAAGACTTTAACCTTAATGTAATAGAACAAGGACTAGATTTTCACCTCCTTTTGCCTTTAAATATTGCATTTGAGAAAACAGGTTGGAATCATAAAGGACTCTAGTCATGCTGAATTTTATTAGGAGTCTTGACATCATCTTGATACTATCAACTACAAGACAAAAAGTTTTAGGAACTTCACGCAACCCCCAAAATCCTTTCTATCAAAGGCTTTTTGTTCATGTTTTAATCAAACTAACAGACAAGTGATATTTCTATTATGTTCCCTAAATGTGAGGAAAACAATGGTACTTACTTATAATTATCATCTTCCACAAATTTCTGAAGTTCTTCAATATAACGGACGGACTTTAAATATTTCTGCACATGCGGTAATGTTGTAAGATGATCTGTAGAATATTAAAAAGATAAAAAGAATAGTCACATCATCAAAAACAAATGAAATCATCAAAAATTATTTACTAGTGTCCAACTCTTTTTGGCTGTGTTGCTTTTACATGGAGCAGAAATCTGTTATCAGATTGTAATAATGAAATTTCAGTTAAGACTGAAAATGTGTAAAAAAAAAAAAATACCAACCATAGTTACAAGAGACTTGCAGATCAGCTATTATTCGGAGAATATTGTTCATTTGGTTGGATCTTTGTTCATTCTCCATGATGCTGCCTGAAGCAGGATATGCAGAATCAATGTAGATTAAATCTAAGAGATAAATACCTGAAACAAACAAACAAACCCACCAGTTGACCTAGTGTTCATATAGAAAGAGTTACAACATTGTCAATAAATAGAACAGCCAGGAACTACTGACCATCGTTTTGAGCTGGTCCTATAAAAAAAAGGAGATTTTGGATCTTGTATGTTTAACTCTTACTTAGAACTTAAATTCTATGACTCCTCTTTAAAAAATGTAATAGGTTTTGATCATGCACATTGATAATAGGCTGATATCTACTATGAAGCATTTGCAGAACAATAACAGTGACACTAAAAAGATTAACAGCTGCCATGACCTACTGATGACAGTAATCTCCATGAAGCCGTGAGCAAGTACAACAGTATTTGGCCACAATGCACAGTTTTGCACTGCACTACAATGCCTTTCTATGTCTGCCACTATCTACTTCCATGTCTGCCACTATTTACTTCATTATAGTAATACAATATACTTCTACTGAGGATCCAGGCTGACAAAAAGGACAAAAAAAGAATTATAAAAGACAAAAAGTTTTTTTTTTTTTTTTTTTTTTGAGAAAAGTATAATAGCATGGAAACTGCATGGAAAGTTTCTGCTATGAATTTTGAAAACCTAAAATATAATGGCAAACATCTTTTAGCTCTGCAACACTCAAGAAAGCTACTCTGAAAGTATACTGCAAAGCTCATATTTACTTCATTAACTAACTGCAGGCTTTTAAATGGCTCTAAGATCTTTCTACAGCAGCATAATGGTATCTATTAAAGTAGAATTAGAATTTTACTTGGTGGCATTTTATCTTTGCATTGGCAAAAAAAAAATGCTGAATAGTGTAGATAGAAAGGGACATACAGATGTCATCTATTTCAAACATCTGTTCAAAGTAGGGCTAAACTGAAGTTGGATGACACTGCTCAGACTTACAAAGCCATGTTTAGAAATGGAGACTTTAATTTCTCAGAATAGTTTGGTCTAGTGCTTCTCCAATTTAACACCGATTATAATTTCTTTATATTCAATTGTAGCTTCCTATATTAAAACTTGTAACTTTTGCTTCTTGCCCATTTGATGCACACCTCTGAGAGAATCTGGTCTGTCTTCCCTATAACTCTCTGCACATGACAACAAAAGTGTAGTAAAGATTATAATGAAATGGACCCACAGAACTAAAGAACTGCTGCTTGTTTTGCTCCTACACAAAATTTGGAGACTAACAAACAGGAAATACCATTGCACTGATGCAAACGCACTAATACAGACTCATGCACAAAATAAAAATTTGCTATGTGATTAATGGATGATATCTATAACCTGACATAGGTTCTTCTAGAGTTTTTAAAGTACCAGTTTAAAAACAAAGTAAAATATATATATACATATATACATATATATTTATTTTTTCTCAGCTCTCATCTTTCTTTGAAGGGTTGCTCCGTCATTTAGGGTCAGATAAAAGGCTGAATTTACTTTAACATATTCCTAAAATATTTTGCATGGTACAGATAAGTCAGGGATTCTTTGTTGCATAAAAAAAAAAAAAAAAGGAACATTCTTTAGGGTAGGAAAATAATCTGTGCGGCATAAAAGTCTGCTATACTTCCATAATAAGTTTTCCATTTTCTTTTTTGGGCATGTTTATAATTGATGAAAATTTCCCCATGTTTTCTTGCCTTGCTTTGAAAAAGAACACTCTACAGCTCAAAGAAATAGCTAGTTGGCTCAGTTATACTCTTGCAGATTTATCATGTTAAACTGCCCTGATAAATTCCAACTATTTAAACAACAGGAAATACAATCTGTTAGTCAAGTGCAATTTTGTAAAAGGCAGGGAAAATCATTGCAGTGAACTGCATGCAATACATCTAAGCAACACAATCCTCCCACAGCACTTTGGGCATGCACATTAATTCAGCTCTGGAAATATATCAAGTTTGGACAGTGAAAACAAAATTCCCAAATCTGTATTTGTGGTAGCCATTGTGGTAATTTTTTTTTAGTAGGAACTGCACATCAAATCTCTTCAGATTAAAGGAAAAAAAAGACAACAAAAATGTCCTTATGTGTCCTCTAGTACAAAGTCTTACTACCATCATGTAGAACTATGAGTTAAAGATCAGTAACAATACTCGAGTGATTTAAGAAATTCTAGGTGGCTTGCTGAATTTTGCTCCTTTACAGCTTAGGAAAAAAAAAAAAAAGAAAGACTCAACAATTTTTTAAAATTTTGGCAGGTACCAAATATCTGCACGGGCAGAATTTTATTGACACCTCAAGTACACCTAATTCTTCATTATTGTACTGCTTTCATTCAGTCTTGCAATGGAACTTCATGTAGCTGAATTGGGGTATGGAAAATCTCCACTAATGCTTCTCCCCTGAGACCTTGCAAAACTTTTTCTCACTGGAGCTGGGCTTGCACCAGTTCTGTTTCTTCAGATCTCTGCCACCTTGACCAACAAACAGCTTGTTGGGCCACACTGGATTACGTTCAGCAGCATGTAGGTTGCAACTATATACTTTGTTTACTAGCCTATTGGTAACTTAGCCTATTTGTTCACATGTTCTCCAAAGTCCTTCCACAGCATAGGAAAGAAGGGGTGAAGAAATTATAAAAATTGTCAAAGAAAAATTAAAAAATGGAAAGTGCCAGTAAAAATCTAGATCAATGTTTTTCTACTATTAATTTTAATTTTTTTTTTTTTTTTGTGGCAAACAGTAGATTTTCTAAGCTAATATAGAGAAAATGATCAGAGCAATGGGATACAAAGGAAGCAAAAGGGATGGATGATTAACGCAGGTTTTGTGAGTTCCAAAGAACAGTCTAGGAAAATGTCTGGATAGATTCCAACAGAGAAATTAAACTGAATGCAGGATGTTGGGACAAAAGGAACCCTATTCTTTGTAAATAAACATCAAGCTACACCAAGTCAAATGTATTCTCCTTCCTCTCTCCCTTTTCAACAAATAAATTTTTTATTGTTGCCAGTCTTGATCTTAGTAATGCCACTTTAGACTCTTCTATAAATAGGATGTGATAAGAATAGCCAAAGAGAATCAATTTATTTCACTGAGAGGGAAGAGAATTATTCCCTCCAGTAAAAGACTTTAAGACCTGCCTCACAAAAGAGAAGCTCAAGGTTGCCACATGCCAAAGAAAACACATAGTGCTAGCTTTTCAAGCCTTGGCTTACATTTCTGCTACTGTGCACAGAAAAAGTCCTCTAAGATGTGAAGCCACCAGGATATTTTCCAAAGAGTGAGCTCATGGGCAGCTGCTTCCACAGGCAAAACATTTTCCAGCCATTCTAACTTTTCTCCATTGTTACTAAAAATCATTTCCCAGCTGGCTATATGTGGACAATACAGCATCCATTAATTTAGGGTATCATGGAAATAGTAACACAGAATAAGGAAAAGCATGTCCAAATAATATACAATTAAATGAATCAATGGAAAGTACACTGTGTAAAATGGAATGAGTTATTTTTTAAATTGGCAAAAAAGCTATAATGCCTAGCTCTTCTATTTTTCTTTTATCATAGTGATGATAGTGTTGTTCTGTATCACAGAACTTAAACAAAGCAGTAACACTACTGGCAATTCAAAGACAGGGAAACCGGGGTACAATAGGCAAGTGACCCTGAAAGGCTGCAGTCAGTGCCAACCAGATCAGAATTTTGAGTGCTCCATTCACCAGACAACTACTTTCACGACTAAACTCGATTCAAATTCTCTTTATAGAGAACTGCAGAGTTCAACAGTATGCTGGAGTCTACATACTTGTGTCTTTTGATTCACTTTTGACTAAAGTTTTCTACTATTCTCTTCATTCAATACTGAAGGCTTCTGTGAAAGGTAAAACTTGAAATGATGCAGGTAACAAATATTTACCCTCTGGATGTAATGGGTTCTTATTGTTCTTAAGAAACATGTTCTTAAGAAACATAATTCTAAACCTTCTCAAACCAATGTTAATACACTTAGTTTTGATATATATTGGTTCAAGTACACAGGTACTAAAACTTTCATAAACACCTATGGTGCATGATTTGTTCTCACCAAGAATGACATAAGATACTATGAGTGACAAAATATTTGCAGTCCAATAAATAACATGTATGAAGATATGCCAGTGGAAAAATCCGTGAAAGCATTTGCCTGGAAATCTGGAAGTATTTGCTCAGATTTTCTGCTCTGCCACCTAGGTAGACCCAGGCAAGTTACCACTATTCATGTTCAGCAAGAAAGACACCATTTCCTTCTGTAAGGAGAGCTTCATGAAAGTATGTACTATGAGCACGAAGTCTTAGTAATTTACAAAAGTAGGGTTAAATACCCTATAGAAAATTCTGTAATGAAAATAAACTAGGAAGTAACTTCCATATGACACTTTTGTTAGTCAGACACCCACTACCCCGCCGCAAAGAATAGTTAACTGAAAGAGAAGCATTTCAGATGAGTTCAGATAAGACTGGTTACTTCAATTTGTTATTCTTTCTTAATGCTTTAAGTAGAATTATAACTGTATTTGTTTGATAAATTATAGTGTTACTACAACAAAGTACAAATAAATGATAGAAAAGAAGAATAGAAGTTAATTATCACAATGAACACATTTAGTTGCCTACTAAAACACTACATCATAGCATACCCTTTGTAAGGATATGTAAGGATCTACAGCTGAGAAGCCCCTGGACACACATATGCTGCAGTAAAGCATAGATCTGAGTCTAGTACATTCATTAGCACAGGAAGCGGTATCTAAGAGATGCACACATAACAGAAGGAAACCTATGGAAAATCATTTTATTTCTTTTTTGTTGGTCCCTAAAAAATGATCTGATAGGAAAACCAGAAGAGACAAAAATATGTTTCTAATTTCTAGCCAACTATATTAATGAAAACCTTTTCCCACATATATTAGTGAGGTTGCAGCACACTAAATCAAGCAGAGAACAAAGAGAAAGCAAATTATCAACTTACTACTAACTGGTAAAAGCCCAAATCACTGCAGTCAGCAGTCTGAAAAACCAGAGACTTCATTCTTAAGAGATTAGCTCACAGTAAGAAGAAAGCCAACACTTCTGTGGTTTCGCTGGTTTCAAGAAATTAGGATTTTTTCCATGGACTAAGGGCTGGAAAACTTATCTGTAGAACCAAATGTATATACTGGTTAGCCTTAGTAGAATTTGGAATACTCTAAGCACAAACTGTATGTGAATCTTTGCCAAGTGAACAACATATGACTTGTAATGTATGTTGTCAGTCCAGTGGCCAAGTGAATATAATCAGTCAGAGGAAGGCAAAGGTGATTTTCGACCAAATTTGTCACTTCTGATGCCAATTAGACAGAACTTGGCATCAATACCAAACACATACACAAATGCACAACTATAATGAAGCTGCGTCAGAAGGACAGTAAGCTTTTAATAAAAAAGATCTGTATTATTTGTATTTGTACAGTTCCAAATTCCACAATGCTCCTGAGAAATACTGTTTTTTGTTATTTACAGAAAGATGCTCTTTATAAAGCATCATAACCTTCAACCCTCCTCTTAAAAGAAGGTAGAATCAAGTGAAAAGCAATCTCCAAGAGTCCCTTCCTAAAAGGACTTCTTTTATAATTCTACAAGAAATGCATACACATCTCCTATTGTAGGGCAGATGGAGAGAAAAGAAGCTATATGGAATATATCATTTGTTATGGCAAGGCTATGCATTGACACAGCTGGCCTCATACACTGATTATAACGGTGAAAAAGAGACTGCATGAAACACTTGCTCGAATCCCAACAGGTAAGCAAAATTTAGCTTACAAAAACATACAACTAAAGAAATAGCTTTATTTTGACTTTACTTCAACATTCACAACTAGCAAAAATAAAAATTCACATTGGTAGTACGCACATTTAAAAATTTTGTAATGCTTCCCTAGTAAAGCAGATGTATTAATCACCACCAACATTGTATCTGAAATATTGTTAGTCTTTTTCTGAGCAGAATCACAGAAACACAGAACGACTGAGGTAGGAAGGGACCTCTAGAGATCATCTGGTCCAACCCCCTGCTCCAGCAGGGACACCTAGAGGATGTGGCACAGGGTGGCATCCAGGCGGGTTTTGAAAACCTTCAGAGAAGGAGACTCCACAACCTCCCTGGGCAGCTTGTTAGAAAAAAGCACAGAAAAAGCACAGAAGGTGTCACATGAAAGTCTGCAAAAAGTATTTTTTTTTGTCTTGAAACAGCAATTTATCATACAAAACCCAAAATTTTTCTGTACTGGAATGTTTTCCAGATGATATATCATTTCTTAATTGAATCAAATGAGAGTCTTTCATACCAACATACTATACACACATAAGATAATCTCTCTCTCCTGGTTTCACTTACAGACATTTCTAGATGGCCGCATTACTACTCAGGGCTTGTCTGTGCCTGGAAAGTGTAGATGAACTATTTTGGAATATTTATTCTGGAATAGATATTCTATTACAGGCCTAGCATTCTTTTGGAATGATCATATCCAACTGAGAGCTTCAATGGAATAATTGCTTCAGTAAGTTTTCAGTGTAGGCAGCATTTGTCAGAAAAAAATCTTAGGATTATTCAGGCAAATGCACTTCATAGCTTCAAAATCATATGTCAACATATTATCTATACTCGGTGTAAGTATAATATACCAATCTGCCTCCCTTAATCAAACATGAAAATGCAAAGAATTCAATAACGGGCATAAATATTCCTAAAAATGATTTTACTATATGAAAAACAAGAAGTTATAACTGGATCCTACCAAAAGTGTCATGTACCCACAGATAAAACAGAAGTAAAAACACTTCTACTTTTTTTTAGAACCATCTGTCAGATTTTTCTGACACCTCTGTCAGAACAAAATCTAAAACTAGATTAACTACATTAAAAAACAAATTCAGCAGTACAAACATAGGACTCAACCCACATTCAAGACTAGTGGCAAAATGTGTCATTTTAAAAAGCACTTAATAATAAGGGAAACTACACTGCTATTATTATAGCATGTACATGAGTCCAAAAGCAAATCCAATCAGAGAATATATGCACGAGCAACAGCTTTAGCATGAGCAAATAGAGACAATGAACAACTACATTATTATTAAACGTCTTCCTGGAAAAGTACAAATATCTTTAAAAATAAGCATTCGTTCTACAAAAAAAGAATAAAATGCAAGCACTGATTCCTTTTCTAATTCCATTTTCTAGCAAAACCATACTATTTTCTGTACTATTGTACATACTAAAACTGTACATACTAAAACTGTACTATTTTCACTCCCTTTGTACCTAAGAGAGAGAACTAATGACCACAAACTCTAGAAAAATGTTCAATCACACTTCTCTCTCAGAAGCTGAAAGACCTTATACTGGAGCCATGTATCACAAACTTGAATACCTCAAACTGATTAAAAATCACTAAGTGGACATAGAAGGAGAAAAGTCATTCTCTAATTATTAAGGGTTTTTAAGAAAACAACATTATAAATTTCACTTTATTTTTAAGGCAGATTAGATAGCAAACATACAGTCGGTAGGAAAAGTTGCTTAATAATAATAAAGTGCCACTCTCTTAAATGTTTTACTCTTTGCAGAGAGATGGCAATCAAATAGAATACAATTTAATTTCACAAAAGGTTTTAAACGTTAGTTCTTGGTATCTGCTTGGCACTGGTGAGGTCACCTCTAAAATATTGCCATCCAGACTTGGTACATCCCTGTACAAGACAGATGCCAACCTAGAGAGAGGTCAGTATAGGAGTACTAGGATGGCGAGCAAACAGGAACATGTGACACATGAGGAAAGGCGTAGGGCATGTGGCTTATTTAGCCTGGAGATGAGAAGGGACCAAAAGGCCAGAAGATAACTGCAGTTATTTACCTACCAAAAAGGAGTGTGAGTGGCAGTTGCAGTGAACACAGAGCCAGACTCCTCTGAGAGATTCACAGCAACAGGACAAAAGGCATTGACACAAGTTGCAGCATGGGAAATTCCAACTGGAATGGAAAGAAAATCCATCACTGATAATGGTCAGGTACTGAAACATTGCCCAGACAGGTTGTGAATTTCTCTCTCTGGAGATTTTCAAAACTCAGGTGGACAAAAACATGAGCAATCTCATCCTGTTCCCTAGTAACCTGCTGATAAGACTATGCAACTAGACTGCATATTCAACCTCGTTTCATGCTGACAAAAATGTGACTAGAGAATAGCAGCTGTGAAAGATATTTTAGCAGATGATGTTGCCCTATGATAAAAATGTCTATGTTTGTTATTCCAGATTCACCAGAAGACTTTGATATTGCTGACCATCAAGCTTTGTTCAAAATGCTCAAAATTTTACAGAAAAAAGATGGGTCTGTTCTTCAGTATCAATGTTATTCATGTAGCAGCTTAGACAACAGCTGTGGACTGCACGGCCTCAATCAGATTTGGGAGGACAATTCCACATAGCACAACAGTATGCTTTCTGCACAACATGTGACTAAGGCCACCATACCAGCAATGTGAGGACACGGCCTGCAACATGCAGGTAACAGTTTCATGTCAGTAGTCCCACCTATAGAATATTTGAGTATAAAACATGGACAACACTTGACCTGGACTCGTTGGCAAGTTGGAGGAAAATCTGATGGGCCTGTGTGCAAACTCAGGCAAAAATGAACAGAACTATCACATCCTGGTTCCATTAAATCAGCTTTACCCACATCCCATGATAAAACCACTAAAATAGAAATAGCTTTAATCTCAAGAATCTGGATGATTCTATTTAACAATGCTGAAACACCCCTTCAGGCCCTGGTTTTGTCCTTGTTAGTCTTAAAAATTGTAAATTTTCAAATTAAATTAACCTATAAAAATCATATAATGATAGTAACTTGTGAGAGGTGTCAATACTCCCTGCAAGAATACCTGCAAGAATATATTGAATGTACAAGAAACACAAACACCGAGGCACACTGAATTACTAATGCAGTATATTTAGAAGAGTTTTTTTCCTGCAAACAATTTCTTAATTACTAGTAGGGTGGTTACTACTTGTTCACATTTCAACTTGAACAAGAATGCTTTTAAATCAGTATCTTCAAAAGTCCTTATTTGTCCTTTGATTATTCAAAGCGTTCTCGTATTGTTTTTCTGTTTCATCAAAATGAACAAACGAATTATCTGAATGTGTTATAAACTTTCTAATGATGGTTATGATATATAGTAAAAGCAAAGTCTAGTTTGCTAAACTGTTGATTAAATAGTAATGTTTTTATATCAAACATTGTGAAATTTCACTTTCACGCTTGTAAATTTCTTTCAACATTCCCAGCATCTTATATATACACATCTTAAAGATTAACTTGACAGTAATTTTAAATAATCCTATTAAAAGCTAAAAACTATATTAAGCAGTGATCTGAGATGAATTTTATGCAACAACACATTCTAACACCTCACTTGATTCTAAAAAAAGGCATTCCTCAAGGCTTCCAGAATTTCTTCCTGTCTTTAAGAACAGCATCATATGTAATCTAAAATAAACGCTATTTATCTGTTATCGTTATTTATTTAATGAGTAGGTGCAGCATAACAATAAGACTTTTTAATTGCGTCCACTTTTCACATGGTTTAAATATTATGAAAAAGAGCTCACAACTCATGTTTTTGAGAGGTTTCAGTTACAGAAACCAATTTTAAAAACCGCACAGAACTACAGCAAACATATTACATAATACCAAGAATGAAAACCTAGACTTTTCTTAAGAAACACTCAAAACCTCTAGAAATTACTGTCTTCTTAACCGMTCTGCAGTTTTTCAGGCCAGCTATCCTGAGGCAAGCCTCAGCGGCGCGGGCTGCCAAGGCCGCCAGGCAGCCGCCCCCTGCGCGCCAGCCTCGGCCGGGCTGCGCGCTGTGAGGTCACCCCGCAAGCGCTCGCCTTCCGCCAGCCCTCGGCTCCGCGGCGAGGGGGAGGCCCCGAGCGCCGCTTTTGCTGCTGGATCCCTTGGACATGTGGGAGGAGGAAAGACGCTTATCCAACCAGAGCCTGTCAGCTTGTTGCATGCTTGCCTTTTTTTTTTTTTTTTTTTTCCCCCTACCAGGATGTAAGTCCACCACAAAGGAACTGAAGTTCAAATAAGGCTGCTTTAGCCTTGCATGAAACGATGGATTCAAAACTTTAGAAACGGAATGCTGAGGTCTCCTCTTTCACTGAAAGAAAGTCTTACTGTACCTCCACACTTACACTGTGGGGATGTGTGGCTTAGACTAGGTAGCCAAGCTGTGAGAAGTCTTAAAAAAGGAAAAGAGGGGAAAAAAAGAAAATAATTTTGTAGAATACCTAGTTATTTACTTTGCTAATTACAGTACATCATTCAGAGCTTTTCAGCTTTATATTTTAAGTCACATTCACTGAAGAGAGATTCTTCTGTTACAATCAACAAAGTGAGATGTCTCAACTCCTATGGACAAGCTGTTCAGTTAACTTTTGATGAAAGCACGCTAAGAACTGAAGAAAGAAGTCAAAGGAGAGAGGGTAAGAATGCTGCCGCAGTACAGCTGATTGAATTTAAAACATGCAGGGATTTTTTTGTTGTTGTTGGTTTTTTTTGCTTTGTTTTTAATGTCCAGGGTCCAAATACAGACTGGTTTGCAAAGCCAGCCTTTGGATAACAAATGTATTTTCTTGCAGAGGAGATGTCATAAAATACAAATATTACCATATGAGTGAACAGCTTTTCTAAGCTGTTACTGATCCCTAATATATGCAGCAACTTTTTTTTTTTTTGCATATTAAAATATGGTTGTTAAAATAGTTGAGACATTTTATGTTATCATATAGTAGAGAACATGAAATCTATTTTATCTTAATTCTGCATGCAACTTTGGGTTTCATGCTTCCTCAAAACTGACTGCAAATGTATATGAATACCATATGCCCTCCAACAAACTTTCTAGGACAGACTAATTTCTATAAAACATTCCGAAAGGGCTACCTGTATTAAAAAATTATCTCCATTCAGTTTTTCCTACATTCATGTCTAATCAAGGAGATAAAAAAATTCCTTCGACTCTAATAGGTTCTCATAAAAATAATCTTTGAATATTTTTACAGAGCTTTCAATTAAAAAAGACAACATTTATGAGTACCTTTATATGAATACCTTTATGTAAGCACAAAATATATACACCATAATCTAACTACTATTTTTATTGAGCTAAATGTGTTGCATTTATTAAAATGTGAGACCTACGTTTAAGGGCAATTACACATTAAGTGCGTGTGCGTATATGTACACACACGTACATACAGAACAAACAATTTTTAGAAGTGATTGGATTAAGTGAAAATAAGGTGAGGCTGTTGTTAAGGGAAGTAAGAGCAAAAGTTGTGCTCTCTTTCAGCAACTACATTCTCAGTCTTCGACAAAACTTCAGTAAAGCCTAAAGCATATTGCACTAACAACATAAAAAAAAAAAATCTTGACAATCCAGAAAGAAAATCGGTATATTATTTTGCCAAAAACTTGAAAATGAAAGATAAACTGCACTAAAGAATATGCAATCCTTTGAAGTTTCTTGCAGTACTTAGTACCATTTCAAAACAAAAGTTCTTTAAGAACTAGTTAAGATACTCTCATTCTTAAGGGTTTTATCTGTCATCTCCTCAGTAAAACAAAATATTTACTTTCAAGGATAGGTTAGATCTGAAATTAGATTTACCACAATTTAAAATGAACAGAAAAAGCACAGTATGAAAAGTATATAAAAATGTATAAAAACGATTTGTGAAGAAAATCACTGATGTCTGCAAAGGTGTTGCACTGCTTACAGTGGAATTGAGTAAACCTTGGCAAAAATGAAAAAATAACTCCATCCAATAAGCTTAGAATTAAGCTTTTCAACTTGCCTTTACATTACCTTTTCTTAAGTAAAACTGCATGCTGGGGGTCAGTCCTTATTTCCTATTTACTTTAAAACTTTAAGCAAAATTTTAAAGGTCCTCCTAGTACTTGCAGCATGCATACTATTGTGCAGTATTTTCACTGTGAATTGCTGTTTTCCCTATCAGTCCTCCCAAATAAAAAGTCTTAGTTTAGCAACAGTACCCTTTACCTACAGACAAACTACAGGAGTTTAACTCTGGAAGAAAATCCCAAACAATTTAAACCCTTCCATTCAGAAAAGATAGCAAGAATTAACTAATCACAAATCTCTATCTAAGAAGGCTCAATGAAAAGTTGTGATAAGGGATTAATAGAAATCTATGCAAAAGAACAGCTGGAAACAGGAGGAAGAAGAGTTGAGTGAATGTTTTGAGAAAAGAGGCAGGCAATAAGAAAGCAAGCAGCTTTGGAAAATTCATGCATATCTTCCTTATTACAATAGTGTTGTGAAATCCAGATCAAATTACTGGCCTAGTGCCTAGAACATGCCAGCTAACTGCAAGTCCACAAACACTGACTGTCAAAGAACTCTGCAGAGGTAAAACTTAATGTTTATCTACAAAATAAAACAAAGCAAATCCTCTGATTGTTTTATAGATGGATTTTACATTTTCAACGCCTTAGCTCCACCTGCTTTTATAATCTAATGAAAATGTACAATTGTGCACTAATCTAAAAGCACCATTCAAATAAGGTAGGCAAAAGTGCATTAAACACTGTGCAGATTCGAATCAACAAGGGTGCAAGCAAGTCTAAATGTAGAGTTGGATGCACATATTTTAATAATTAAACTAATAATCTAGATCCTTTTAAAATATTCAGATATTTAACAAATACAAGATGCCTACTTTCTCATTTTCCTGTATAACTGCTTTACCTTAAAAGAAAAAAATAACATTGACACTGTATATATAGAGGACTTCAGTTTAACATACCAATCAGTCTGTGGCAAAATCTGTTTTAATGGGTGTATCAGTTGTTCTGTGTAGGTCATACTTAATACAGTGAGACTATCAGTCATTTGATGGGTTGGCTTTTCCTATGCGCCTTGCACGCTATGGTACCTTTTGTATAGTTTCCACAAGCAATTATTTATATGAAAGTGCACAAAAGTCGCCTCAAGGTGTATTAGATCTTATTGTAATTAGTCCTGAAAATATAAACAGGTTTATTTGATCATATATTCAGTTTGATAATTTTATTCTTAAGCAACAGCATTGGGAAAATTTACAGGAAATCTTCACTGAACAAATAATGAAGTTGAGAATAAATTTCGAGTGTTGGACCCTGCCTGTCTACTCTTCAATAAAGAGAAACCAAAAAGATGCAAATGTGACACATAAATCACATACACAAGGCAGAATGAAACAGTAAATAATAAAACCAAATAAGCCAAACTGTTAGGAATTAGTTCTCTTACAGGTATAACATTATGAGTGCCTTTTAGGGAGTCTGACTGATAGTGACAGAGAAGGACAGCAATTTATTTTAATAATGGCAGCAGTTATCTGAAAAGCTATAATGAGTTAAATGGGGCATCATATTTTATTTTGGCAGTTTACTGTGTGTTCACTTAGAAAAATGCCTTCATGCAGCTCTTTAAAGCCATCAAAACCTGAAGCCTAAGAGAGACTAAAAATACTCCCCTGTTCCTAAAACTGCTTCATACAAACCACTTAAAATCTATTTTAACATTTTAATGAGAATTGCTGCCATCTTAATCATAGAGCTCATTTTAAAGTATCAGTTCCTTAAATCAATTTTTTTTAGTTAGAAGGCTGTCTCTTTAGCAGAGTTACCTATACTGAAACTCAAATGGTCACTGAGGTCCAAAGAAACCCGCTCGGTTTTAGCATGGAAAATTGCCTTCTCTGTAAAGCAGTCTCCAAGGGCAGGTATAGTTTCACATGTCATTTGTACAAAAGCGGCATTTATATCGGTCAATGCATAAGTTTTTATACCTACGGTCCTCTATTTTAGTAATAGTTTGCTATATAGAGAGAAAAACAAGAGCAGCAACAACCAATTTTACTGCATTTACCTACTACTTTTATTTAAGGCATAAAGACTTGTACTTTTAATAAGAAATTCAGACAATTCCTTTTATATATTTATGTCATGGCTACAATTTTCCAGACAAGATCTGCACAGTCATTATTTTGCTTTTGTATATCCCTGCAATGCCACAGATATCTTCCTTGAATGTAAAAATGTTTCCTTCTTGAAGCAATTTGTAAACCCAAATAAAGCATAATAAAGTCCACTCCTTAACCACCAATGACCTTCGTATTGGTCTCAGCTCTTTTTAGCAGAACATGAATACATAAACTGTAGAGAAAACACGGCATGATTTGCAGAGACTAAATATCAATCTCTTACTGGTTGAAATAAATCTAAAGAGATTTTGCAATGTCATGTAAGTGCAGCAGTGGTCACAATATATATCAAACCTTTTGTGAACACCTTTCTTTTCAATCTAATATGGCAAATGTCTCAAGTTACTAAAAAAGTCTGACAAGATAATCAAGGACTAAAGAGCTGCTAGTGGCATTTTCAAAACAACTTCATGATACACTAGAATCACGAAAATGTAAAATATTTCAGAAAATCCTATAAAGGGAGTTAATACAAATGTGTGTCCATGAATTTTTTGAATAGGAGGTCTTCTGAAGAATGGCATCAGAATCAACAAATTTTGGAAAAAAAGGTATATATGTTGGAATAGCCACAGGAAGTATATATTTTGGTATGAGTAGCTTAAAACCATTTCAAACTACTGCCATTGCTATATTTAATATTTCTTAAGATAAACTAATAAAAATAAAACAACCCAAGATTAAGACAGCTATAAATTATAAGTGAAAGATATATATTATTTCAGATAATAAAATACAATAAATTTTAAAATAGGCTTAAGTATCTTAAGTCTTAAGATACTTTAACAATCAAAAGGCAATGGTTTTTGACAGAATAAAAGTCATGTGCAAGTGCTCTAGAGTACAGGATAGAAAAGTAATTCCAAATAACAGTCAAAGAAAGATTTTATTTCATTTTCATTYTAAAGGCACAGGAAAATATCACCAGATTCTGAAACAACTTATATCCTTTTAATAAGCTTATTTCCTTTTTTCCAGCAGATGAAAGGAAGATCTGCAGTTAAGCAATTAGTGAAGGAGCAAAACAACTCATTATTACCAATTTGCAGTAATAGAGATAGATAGAGAACATTTGGTTTACAATCTGAAATTTTATCAGAGCACATAATAACTACATACATGAAGACTTCTATATTTAACGTTTTGTTGTATGTGTTAAATATAAGTTATAGAACTTATAGAACCGAAACACAGAAACTACTTCAAATTCTAAAACTTTTTCTAATTAAAAATATCTATTTGATATTTACACATATATCACATATATCCTCTTTTGGGGTGCACACTTCTTGCACCGTTGCCATTTTGTTGGCATGCTTGTTTGTGGAAGTTTTTCAGCATATATGAAAGTAAGAGTGGCATGCTGTATTTCCACTAATTAAGAGAAGTTGCAGCAACCAGCAAGTATGCCTTTATATAACATGGCTATATGCAAAGGAAAGGTTGCAGCTGAAAATCCACAGATACTTAAGTGGAATTCTGCACCAGGGACAAACATGGCTGAAGTAATACAGCTTCCAGTCCAGAAGAGCTCAGAAGAGCTGAGGGAAGGAGGGGCAGTGGAGGAGGGAGGAGGAAGAGATGGAGAAACAAAAAGAAATGAGCGATCAGCAAGAGGCAGCACTATTTAAGGACAAAGTATGAGCAATTACTTGGCACAAATTCATCAGAAGAAAACTGAAAGCTAAGTGTGCAAGAGACCTAATAAATAAGATCCTCCTCTTCTCCTCTCCCAAGGGAAAGTAATCTTATGTCTTAAGAATTTGATGTACTCTTGCAGATAGAAGATATTCAAAAGTACTAAAGAATTTTAGCCTGCCTTAAATGAGTTTCTACTTTCTTCCTTCCCCACTTCCCCCAGCAACACTATTTCTCTCCTTGCAAGATTAATCACGCAAAAGAATTGGTCAAACATTCATGTCGGTTATGAAAGTCCCTTTAATCCAACTACAGAATAGAAGAAATGGTGTTTATCTTCTGTGGACAGTCAAAATAGTCTCCATTCTGAACTATTTATTTATTTTAACTGAAAGAGTACAAGACAGTAAAAGGTAAAAAAGAGATCAGTTCACAAATAGACTTTGCAGGAGGAAAGGCATCTCGAAGGTAGTATGGCTCTTGTTGCTATTTGTATATGGAACATCTTTCCTTCAAGTATTTTTTCTTACAGAAAACTTGCTAATTTTTAATTAGCAATTATTTAAAAAATACTGGACAAACTCAAACTGTTATATATTGCTCTGTAATTCTTCAGGCTGGAAAAAAGCATTTTCACCCCAAATCCTGTGATGAGTTACAGTGACATGGACAATAGTGAACTTTGGGGAAAAAAATCTAGTTTATTTTCAGTGGTCACCATAAATGTAGTTTTGAGGTGAAGTACTTCAATTAAAATATTGTAATAAAATCCATTTTATGCCCACTATGCCAGCAACATTTGCAAGAACAGTTCATCTGTGTAGAAATATGAGTCCTGGAAAACTGCCAGGGCCTCCAAGTATGACCTGCTGTGCAAATGCTGATTATGCAAGTTAAAGCTGTCTGGGGTGAATTTAATTTAGGTTCTCTATTTTGCAAGATTCCAAATAACTATACTTTATTTGCAGCAACCATGTCAAATTCCAAATTTGTATTTGACAYGCTTTCAGGATTCTTGCCAATTCAATAAAGCAAAATCCTCTTCTATTTGCAAAATGAAAATAAGTTTATTCCAGACTGCATAAGATACTGAGGCATTAACACACTTCTGAAAGCATTCAGAAGAATCACTCCTACTTACCTTTGCTTGAAACATTTACAGAAATAGCTATAACACTTCAATGATTTAGTTCAAAACAACAAAAAAAAGTGACAATCATACCTCTGCTTACTATGAATAATTAAACATGTATATCCAGTTTATCTTGAAACTCATTTAAAAAAAGCCAGATGCTGCTTAGATTTAGAGAATCATGGAATAATTCAGATCAAAAGGGATCTCATCAGGTCATTTGGTCCAATGTTTTTCTTACAAAGCAAGGCTAACATCAATATTGGATCAAGTTGCTCAGGGCCTTGCCCAAGCCGAAGCTTGCCTATTTCCAAGAATGGAGATTGAAAAGCCTCTCTGGATGACCTGTTTCAGTTCTTGCCTCCCCATTGTGATTTTTTTTCCCTAACATCCTAAAAGAATTTTCCGTGAGGATTTGTACCCTCTGACCCTTACACTTTCACTCTGCACTTCACAGAAGAATGTCCGTCTTCTCTATAAATACACATTAAATAGCTTAAGACAGCAGTAAGATCTCCTTTTCACCTTCCCTTCTGGAGGCTAAACAAATACAGTTCTTCAAGCCTCTCCTCATACTTCATGTCTGCCGCCCCTTGCCATGTCGGTGGCCCTTGGCTGGAGTCATTCCAATTTCTCAACAGCTGTTAGAATCATCATTTCATGTCATTAAAAAATTTCATTGTACTGAATACAACCAAGCAGCAAGATGACAGTTATTTAAATTCTGAACAGAGATTCCAAGTAAAATGTTTTACAAGCATAACAAAATGTAATAATATCTAGATTTAAAAGAACACCCAAATGCCAAACAGGTTCCCTACTCTTTATTTTTAAAAGACTAAATTATATTAACATTCAACAACAAAGAGTTAGTAGACACACATGGTATCTAAGTGTTGTTAAAGGAGCTGATTCAGAAAGTAATTTCTGACAAGGACATTCATGGCAGTAGTGCCTATGCTGAGGTCATGTTTTCTAGGAGACTGCTGCTTATAAACTACTGGTATTCAGGTAACTGCAAGCTTAAAAGATAACTCAGATTTACACCTCAAATATGAATATACTCAAAGGAGTAAACTAAACTAATTTCAGCAAAATAGTACTCTTGCGGGATATCAATAAACAACAGTAGCTAATTTTAACAGGTAGGGGATTTTCTTTTTTCCCCAGACTTGTCTACTATGCATTTCCCCTTCCCCAACGACAGACCACTAAATTAATGGAAGTGATTAGAGTGACTGTAAAAGGAGTGGAATGTTTCCATGGAGAATCACAATAAATATGCAAGTTCTAAGTTCTCCTACACTGGAAAAACAACAGATTTCATTGCCCATGATATTTRGATAGTAGAAGGTTTTCTTGTTTGTTCGCTTCTATAATTAATGACAAAAGCGTGTCCCACCTGAAAAAAACAAAACAAAGAAAAAAAAACCTGTATTGCTCAAGATTGCTGACCAAAATAAAATTGTTTTGTTTCATACAAGCCATATCTCATGCAATGTACAGCTTTTAATACATACAGTTACAACATACTGCAAAATAGCAATTAAATACTTTTATGGTTTTCCATAACATAGATTTAGTAACATTTTGTTCGCATTTAAAGGTTATATTTGCAATTTTAAGAAATGAAAATTAATTTTATTTAAATGAAAGCACCAGTGTTGGAAACTTTTGTGGTATTTGAATAGAAGAAAAGTGTTTCCCCTCCCCCACTCCAAGTCCTGCTATTTATTACTTCATTTCCTGTATTTTTTGGCAGGCTTTAGATAAGCCAGCAACTACTAACTGCAGTTCTGGTCACAGAATGATACGACTAATTCTGCTAGATAAGTGTCTTATTTATTCACATACATATCAATTGTTATGTAATATTACTTTGTAAGCTTTAGAACAGATTCCCCAGTTTTAAGTTGTAACTGATTTCCTATTTGTTACTTACTGTTAAATTTATTTTAAAACAGATATTAAACATACTTCATAGAAGAAAAATTGTCCAGAAATAAAGAAACATGATGACGGCAAGATTCTTCTGTTTAATGTTAATAGCAGTTCTGGGAGCTACTGCAAGTAAAACACAGGAATTTGAAAGCAATGATGAGGAAACAGAGCAAGAATTCATTTATACCAACAGGTATAAGCGTTCCAGTGATACACAGGACAAGTGCACTTATACCTTTATTGTACCTCAACAGAGAGTGACAGGTGCCATTTGTGTTAATTCAAAGGAACCTGAAGTCCTACTTGAAAACAGGGTAAATAAACAAGAATTACAATTACTTAACAATGAACTTCTTAAACAAAAGAGGCAAATAGAAACTCTGCAGCAATTGGTAGAGGTGGATGGTGGAATTGTTAACGAAGTTAAGCTTTTACGAAAAGAAAGCAGAAATATGAACTCTCGTGTCACACAACTATATATGCAGCTACTACATGAAATTATCCGAAAACGGGACAATGCCTTAGAACTTTCCCAACTTGAGAATAAGATTTTGAACCAAACTGCAGATATGTTGCAACTTGCAAACAAATACAAAGACTTAGAGCACAAATACCAGCATCTGATGTCAATTGCCAATAATCAGTCAACAATAATAGCCCAATTGGAAGAACACTGTCAAAGAATGCCATCCATAAAGCCACTGCCACAGACTCCACAGCCACCTAACAAAGTGTATCAGCCTCCCACTTACAATCGCATTATTAACCAGATATCTACTAATGAGATTCAGAGCGATCAGAACTTAAAGGTTTTGCCACCTACCTTGCCAACCATGCCTGCAGTTACTAGCATTCCAACTGGAACTGATAAGCCATCTGGTAAGTAGCATTATTGGCATGCCTATATTAACTTATTTTAATATGGATTGATTAATGTATCAAAAATGCAGATGGCATATATTTATTTAGCAAAATAAATGCAAACAAATGAGTTTGAACTGATGGAGGTTCAGTTAAGGCCATTGGACTTGTGGTTGCTGCTGTATGTTTAAGTGCTTTAACAATGCTTGCCATAAGGTTATAATTCTCTTCTTTAAACTATAAAAGAATGCATTACACCAATTGAGAAGTACTTCAGACATTGTGTTACTGCCACATTATGCTCAGTTACGGTTATTATAGGTTTCAGCTACTGCAACAGCTTTTAAGGGTGTGTATATGTATCTGTGAGAGAAAAAGGCAAAGCTCCATGGAAACCATAAGTTACACTGGTTCCAAATTTGTCACTGGTACAAATCAAAGATTAAAAAAGAACAACAAAAACAAGCTAACATATGATAGGATGTCAGTTTCTGAGGAATCCTAAGACAAAGCATAAATGTAACTGAGGACTGTCTAGAATATTTAAAAAATGTCTCTCAGCTCACTATAGTTTGGACAGAGTTCACAGAGTGGTATTTCAAACTATGGAATATGCATTAATTTTCAGCTTGTTACATTCTGGCTTTAACAACTTTAGGATAATATAACTAATCTGACTTATTTTCAAAGCTTTTTTTTCAGGAGAAAAGAGATGAAAATGAAAATATGAGTAGTTGAGTGAAATGATGGAATATATTGAGAGTGATTAAATCTAATTAGGGAAGTTAATCATGATTTTCAGACTTCAGTCCCAATTTAAACCACATTTGATATTCAGATGCATGTGAACGTCCATCATTAGCTCTATATACACTGCACCACTTGAAAATAGACCTGAAGTTAATAAAAATTAATAGAAGGATGCTCAGTGAAGCAAATCTTTCTTTGGACTTTTGGACTCAACCACTTAATCAACTGACATTCTAGTATTATTTTAACTTCTATGCCTTACTGTGGTTTTGCTTTGAGAATATAAATGGTAACAGGTTCAGTTACCATTTTTTTGATGGCCTCAGATTTTGATTGATTGATTGATGCCTCAGATTGTGTTATTTATTACTGATCTGAATAGTTTAGAAGTGACAAATAGGATCTTTAGCTAAAATATATTTTTAGCCCTAAAGTTAATAAAACTGACAGTAGTATAGGTAAAAAAAAAAAAATTCTTAATGTAGATAAATCCTCATTTCTAGTCAGCTTCTGAAACTTTGGCCTTTTGTTCTTTCTCAAAATAGGAAGCAGCTTTACTTCTGCTCGTAAGTTTTTAGGTCCTTAAAGTCAGAGTTATTTTGAGATTCTGCATTTTTACTTAAGAGATAATTGTTATGACATGGTTATGCAGTCACTTTTCTTTAAGATCAAATAGGAAGGAAAATAGTTTGTGTCCTACTTTATTTTTAACTTTTTAAAATATATATAGATTAAAATGCATCTCAGCAGCTTTACCCCAAGCTAATGAAAAACAGCAATCAGGCTAAGACTGATTCTGATCAAACAAAACCACAGTAATACCCAACAGCCTTCCATAGTAAGGGACATTATATGGTGCTCATTAGTGTCTTTAGAGTTCTGTCATAAAGCAGAATGGAGGCATATATAATCATATTAGACATTACTTCAACTAGATGATTAGAAAGTAAAGAATCTAGATTAACTTATAGTTTCACATACTTCCATAAACAATATACCTATTATGGGTCCAAATGTATGAATACAGAAGTAATATGGCTTTCAGTTTGTGTGGGCAACATGCACTTGCTTCAAAAATAAAGAGGGGCCTCATAAACATCTAAAAAAAGAACTGAAATAGAGTTAGTCACATAAGCTACACACAGCACACTTATCAGGCTATTTGCAATACCTTCCAAATGACAGTTTTAAGATTTCTAAATACTGTACCTGGGAAACTAAACACACATTTATCTCTCCTTGGAAACACCTACTACAACAACAAAAAGCTTGAACACTTGTTTTGGTCTAAAACACAGCCTTCAGCACACTTTCTCACCAACCACTTGTTTGATTATGTTGCCAAAGATGAATCTGCCTAAGCTCGCATTGTGAAATGCCAGACTTTAGCCAGAACATAATGATTCTAATGTTCTATGTAAAATGACATTTCGAACAAAACCCTTTCCACAGGTAATACTGCAAAAGTTCCTTCAGCTAACTGGTCATAGGCATCTGGAACAAATTTGAAAAATCCTGCTTAGGCTCAGCCATTTAAAATAATCTACATATGATTTTATTCAGTTGTTTCTGTACTGTTTTTTGAGTTTTCAACTTGCATCAATGCTCCTGGCTATTTACCTGATCATATAAAATATTCAGCAACAGATAAAAACAACAGATATAAAAAGTGATAAACAGAACTGATTAACAAAAAATAATATAGATTTAATGCATTCTCTATCTCATCCATCAGCAACACTCCTTTCTCACTCAGTAGCAGACCAATACTTTCCTCTTGATCAAATACTTAATTTCTCATTGGTTTTATTTTGTCCCCACTGCATACATTAGTCCACAATTTGACACAGCTGGTATTTGAACATTACTGAGTAATCTGAAGCAGGTTCTACTTTGTCTGAGCTTTCTTTACCTTTTCAGAGCTATTCAAAAGCTCATGATTTAGGCAGATCAGTTTCTTACCATCTTCCATAGTCTTTCACATTAGTGAAATCCATTACAAATATCCTTAACAGAGACTTTCTAGGAAACTAGTAAAGTCTTCCAACAAACTTATTTCATATGAATCTTCTCTGCCCATTCTCTGAATTTGCTGAATTCTGTTTTAGTCAAGTCTATCAGACAAGTTTCATTTTTCTATTTGCTTTCTCCTCTTAAGAACTGTGAATACTATTATTTCTCAGTCAAACTAATTTCCGTTTCACATTTTCAACCACTTCTTCCCTACTTACTAGGTTCCAAACTAGTATATCCTGCTCTGTATTTGATGTATTTATGTATTTATTAAATAAATTCACAAATTTGCTATATATGCTTTATCTGCAGTATTCCTCTCCCAAGCAGTTGATCAGGTAGTTAGCAATTCAAAAAAGCAAAAAGTTAGAAAATCAGAAAAGCCCAACTTTTATCAACATACAGTAAAAATTTGTGGACCACAGCACATGTATTCTCCAGGCTTGAACTTTCAAGTGGAACATAGTATTTAGTATTTCCTATACTAAGCTATGAATTGTAATATTTTTATTAACTATTCTTCTAAGAAATATACTGACTTTCCTTATTTTTGTCTACCTAAATTGCTTTTATCACTAGGATTATTTAAAATGCAAAGGAGGGTGGAAGGGTTGTTTTGAAGAAAATGCAAAGCAAGGGCTCAGTAAACAAATACCAGTAATATAAAAAATACCCATGAAATCACAGATGCATAAAGTTTTACAAGTAGAATGTCAGCAGGCGCATGTGCAGCATGTACGGTATAGATAGATTATTAACGAGATGGATGGTAGCATGTATAACAGTTCTTTTAAGGTTAGTAATGATTGTATCACAAGTTGAAAAAAGATGATCATGCTGAAGAAATGCTTCCATCAAGACACATGAAAAAGTTTTAAGTACCATAGATGTCTCAAAGATTACCAAAACATAAACTGCATTGTGATTTCTGTTTGTAAAGTACTTGGAGTATTCTGCTTTCTTTCTGAGTAACGAGCATCTGAGCAAACACCAATATAATGGACTTAAAAAAAAAAAAAAAAAAAAAMCACTTTAACATGTAAAAGAGCGCCTTGCAGAAAGGGGCGATTAGCATCAGAAATGAAACCACATTTAAATAAATTAAGCAGATGAACTGCACAGAAGGTGAAATTTCTGTTCTTAAATTACTTTGGTACTTAAATTACATTTGGTACTAATGGTTTTAAATTAAAATTACAATTAAAAGTTACATGAAACCAAGTTTCCACTGCCTTGTGAAGCACTATTTACAATTACTGAATCCTATCAAAAGCAAGGAAAATACATGCAAGAGAGCAACACTTCATATCAATAAAAAAGTAAAATGTTATGTAGCATGTATCAATGTGAAGTAGAATTAAATAAATCTTGTTAATTCCTAAGAACACTCCTCACGACAAATATAGGAATTTAGAGGAGAGGGTGTATCAAAGTCATGCTGTTCTGCATTCCTTGTTTTTCATTGCATGGTAAAAGAACATCTGAAATGTTCTTTTATCTTCAAAATAGCTAAATTCCATATGCACCAAAGTGCTTTATAAGCACAGTAAAGTAGAGGCCAGGCTTCAATGACAGGAGCTTAGACACAAGCACTCCCTTTCATGTTGCTTTTGAGTTGTAGTGCTACAACTTTTTTTTTCCACAATTGTTCCCTTCAAAGGACCAATCAATCATTTTTATGTACGACATATAACATTAAATATTGTCAAAACAATACAATAACAAGACCAGTGTTTAAGAAATGTAAAGATTAAGAACTACAGTATAAAAGATTTCATCATGTAATTCACAGATATCATTAAACAGAGAAAAATACATAGCACCATCAAATCTTGTTATGATGTTTCAGATCAGAATCTAGCCTTGTGCTACATGAGAATTCTGAAATAAAGAATAATCTGTAGACAGTATAATTTTATTTGACACATTTTTCCTAGATACTGAATTCTGAACAATTTTTAAGAATTTAAAATTCACTACACCATTGTATCGCCATCTTATGCATCCATCCAAAATTATTTTTGTAGTTAAAAGTGTGTTAGAAGCAGCACTCTATTTACAGTCCACAAGTTCAAGTAAGAAAGCAAGAACAACACAACACAGACCAGAAAACTTGAATCACGTCCTGTGGATTAATTTCTTAAAGTACTTAAAGAAATAAAAGAACCTGACATAAAAAGAAATGAGCTTCTTGCTACAGAACTTTTTAATTAATACTCATTTATGGAGTACAGGTAAAGCCCTACTTCCAAAGCTGAATAATGAATTATGAAAAAGGATAGATGAAAGGAAATAATTTAAAACAGAAGCTACTCTTAATAACCACCATACACTTCAGTATGGGTACTGATAGAGAAGATCTGACATGTCTTACTCTCTCAGCCTAAAAAAAAATCAAAAACAAACAAAAGGGGTCTTTGACCTCAAGGATTCTCATCAACTCCTTCTGCTTGGCAGGCATACGAGCATAGCAGCAAAGCAATTAGAGGAGTCTATCTGCAGATGCCAATACAAACTGACAAACATAAAACATTGTAAGACTCTCCTCATTTACCTAGTATCTCCCTCACTGTGTAAGACATTCCATATATTACAAATCTGAATTCTTATTTTGTATTTAGTCTTCTATAATTTGAGTGACAACAGTAACATTTACATTAATTTCTGTGGCTAATTCCATTGTTCTTAATGTCCTTGCCATTGATAATTTCAATAATCTGAAAAATCCCCCAAAAGAAACTAAGTCAAATTTATAATTTTGTTTTCCAAAGGTAAAATATTACTATTCGTCTTTGAACTAGTTCATGTCTAGTTTCCTTATAAATAAAAATCAATGTTCTTACACTTCAGTTTCTTTTTTCTTGTTAAGGCTACTATTTCTCTTATTTTTTTCATTGGTAACTGTGATGTGTTCCAGAAGTTTAAAAATAGTTTCCACATAGTAGAAACTATACCTTCAGAAGATGAAAATGATGCAGTTCTCAACGAAAGCAACTCTACTGTTAAAGGAAAAAAAAAACTAGCAAGTCAAATAYTGTTCTGCATTTAAGATATACTCAGTTACTCTTTGACTGCAAAGCCCTCCTGTTTTGACACAGGGCCCTGGAGAGACTGTCTACAGGCCTTAGAAGATGGTCATGACACCAGCTCCATCTATCTTGTAAAACCAGAAAACACAAACCGACTTATGCAGGTCTGGTGCGATCAACGGCATGACCCTGGTGGCTGGACAGTCATTCAGAGACGGTTGGATGGGTCCGTCAACTTTTTCAGGAACTGGGAGACATACAAGGTTAGGACAAGTGAGGCATTTGGTATCTTCTACCCTTTAAAAAATTACTGGCAAATTTAATGTAAAGGATGTTGGTTTTAGAAGCTGACTAATAGTGCATTTAAAAAGCAAATGTGTGCTTTTACCCTTCCAGAAGGGAAAGCCTTTATGAAAATAAGCTATTTTGGTTTGTTGTTTAAGAATGCACTAGGACTTATCGGTGAAACAGTCACAATTTTTAACATGATTCTCTTTCTTTCTTCATAGCAAGGATTTGGTAACATAGATGGAGAGTACTGGCTTGGTTTAGAAAACATTTACTGGTTAACAAATCAAGCCAACTACAAACTGCTTATAACAATGGAAGATTGGTCAGGTCGGAAAGTATTTGCTGAATATGCTAGCTTCAGACTGGAGCCAGAAAGTGAGTATTTCAAGTTGAGATTGGGACGCTACAATGGCAATGCTGGAGACTCTTTCACTTGGCACAATGGAAAACAGTTTACCACTCTAGACCGGGACCATGATGTATACACAGGTAGGAAGCTCCTTTTTGTCTCTTTTTTTTTTTGCAAAAGGAAAAACTTATGCTCACACACACAAAAAATATAATGAAGTCATAACTATGCTTTTAGTGAGTTGACTATTAAAAACTTGCAACGCACAAACTAATTCATGTTCTGAAACCTCATGAAAACTAATACTGAAACAAAAATTCTTATTGAGATATTTAATATTTGAACTAATCTAGAAATAGGAATCTGTAAAATATTGTATTGGGGATTATTTGAGACAGTAATGCAAAAATTTGAATTTGGGTCCAAGGCAATAAATATTCTAGTGATAGAAAGAAACAGTAATGAGGAGAACTACAATTTCTGTAGAACTTAAGAGCTGGAGTCTTAATTCACCTTTCTTTTACCACATGGAATCTGTGTGTTAAATATAAAACCAAAATTTCTGTTTTGTGCTTAGCCAGTTTGTTTGCTGTAAAATTTTTCATTTGCTCCCAGGATTGACTTAGAACTTTCTTTTGTAGGTAACTGTGCTCATTACCAGAAGGGAGGATGGTGGTACAATGCATGTGCTCATTCAAATCTCAATGGAGTCTGGTATCGGGGAGGACATTACCGCAGTCGGTATCAAGATGGTGTTTACTGGGCTGAATTCCGGGGTGGATCATATTCACTAAAGAAAGTTGTTATGATGATAAGACCTAACCCCAACACATTCCACTGAAATTCTTCTTATAGTGGTTTATTTTCCTGTTCTTTTTAAGAAGCATGTGAAGCTATACTGTTATCTGAAATTATTTTTACAGAAACAAAATATGTAAGATATTGTACATTTATTGCTAAGATATGAGGGCTTGTATATTGTATTTTCAAGAAACATTCCTACGGAAATTAAAAAAAGAAGAAAATGAAATGACATAACATGCAGAATTCTTCTGTGCTAAAATGTGCTAAAGGCAAATATTAAACCTTTTATAACTGGCAGTTGAGAGTGACTGTAGATAAGCTTTGTTTTTTTTTTTTTAATCTCCTGTAAATTAAGTTAGATCATAAAAATACTGCCATGACATTTAAATATTTTTGTATGTTATGATATGTATAAAAATTCACAAATATAGGAAATATTACAAACTGTACAGCAAGAGTTTTATTCTTATTATTAGCAATCATTTGACACAGGAAATCACATCCTTTGAACTACGTAGCTGGTATATGTACAGTGGTGATACTATTCTAATTTAATCTTTGTTAATTGCCATTAATAAAGTTAGCGCTATCTGCTCACAAACACAAATTATATACTCAAACCGTTACTGTGACGACAAATTCAGGCTGTCCCCTTCACTTCAAGCCTCTTAATACCTCTGCTCCTATTATTTACTATTCACTTTTAATTAAAGTATTTTAGATTAAAAAAGTCGTTTATTATACCAAAGTGAACTGCCTACATATACATGGAAATACAGTCAGATGTACAATGGCTACAGTATGTTGTACAGCCAAAAAGTTATACTAAACAACAAATGTCAATTTATTTTGTACCTGACTTCAGCCACTCTTTATCATTTAGCCTCTGTAGTCAGAATGGCTGAACATAAATTAAAGGAACTATCCAACTTTGCAGGCAAATGATGGATACCAGTATATAATCTATTTAACCCCCTTAGCCAGTAGATTAAAATTATATAAAGAAGTTATCTGTACTCAAGAGCAGTTATATTTACCATATTTCACAATTATAACATGTTATTGCCTATCAATGTCTTAAACAGATTTACTCACCTATGTTTATATGTCAGTAACAACTATGAAATAGGACAGATCTAATAATCTGTGGAGGTCAGTTTACATAACAGATTTTTGTAATGTCCATTTCAAAATATAAATGAGTAGTTAGAGAAAGCATATATGATAACGGCAAAAGGCCTTGGTTCAATGTATTTTTCAGTAAGCCTGTGAGATTTTGAATGAGTGCATGCAAGTATGTGTACGCATGTGTACCCATGCATACTTTTTCCCTTGTTACCTCATCACTTCTTTACAAATGTATGATGTGCATTAAAGTGATGCCTGATGTAGCATGTGATGTATATAGCTGAAAGTAGGTTTTTTCTAATATATTATTAGATTATTCCTGTAACATTGCATTCTTTTAATAAAGCAATATTATTTTGACATATTTAAATTTCATCCTGTTTCAGGATCCTGTTTCAACTGTTTCAGTTCAGATTACCTAAAGAATAGAATAGATAATTATCTAATTTAACATAGCTCTTTGCAATTCAGATCTGCTCTAATTCACACTCATTATTAATCTATGTAGAGTTTATTGTCTAAAATTGCAATATTAAAAGCAAAGTCATTCCCAACTGAGAAAAATACAGAATTTCCAGACATTCCAAAGGTTCAAGAAATCATTGTAGGTCAAATTTTCAAACAGTATTGAATATTCATCTTTGATTTATCCACTGGACTTTGGAAAACAAGTGAGTGTTTAATGTTTAGCTAAGAAACATTAAATATGTGTATTCATTCTGTAGCCTGGCTAGTATTCTTACAACTAAGATTATTATATTAAGATAAGATAGCTCCTGTTAACATTGACATCAACTACTAGTTCTGTTAGAACCAAACATGTATATTTGACTGATGCCCACATTAGAAGAATCACTTATCAGGAAGCTCTTTCAAATGCATAGTTTGTATGCATATTCAATGTCCATTACCAAATACATAAGATTTCCTGAAAAATGCTTTACCCTTAGGTAAATGTTTCTACTCCACTTTCTTCCAGTGCTCCCTCTGTAATGCGCTACCAAAGCATTTATCGTTAGGCCACAAAGTATACCACTTAGCTTCTCACAACGCACAATCCGCAGAGAAAACAAGATAGAGTGGCAAAACAACACAACACACAGTAACATATCATCCATATAACATATATGCAGTAGTTTGGAAGAACTTATTACTGGTAAATAACTATGCTAGAGTGCTTGCCCACTTTTAAAATATAGTTCACTACAAACAGTAAAAGTACCTCCCTGCAGGCACAGGTTACATGAAAGTTTCTGTCAGAAGCTTTATGAAGACAGCAAATAAAAGATGGTCTTCCAAGTGCCACTTCATGCTTGAAATTATCTGCACCGAGAAGTGCTTAGCTAAACACAGAAGTTCTTAGCTTTGTGAAAGAATGCACAGAGCTTCAAGTAACCATTCGCATATATCAATGATGGGGTATATGATCAGAAAAGGTATCAAAGTTTCTTTTCTGTAGCAACCTACACAGCTACAGATATATCTCCATAATATACACTCATGATCCATGTCATGAATGAAAATATTAAACAGTATTGGATCCAATATCAATCCCTGTGGTACAACACTAGGGACTGGCTTCCAACTGGACTTCATGCTACTTTTAATACTGACATTGTTCTTGTATTTTAAGGTATCTTTGTCAAAATACTGAAGAAAACAAATTTTCAGTATAAACAAACAGTGAAGTTCTTCCTATAGCATTTAGAAAAAAAGTCTATCTTAGAATATTTAAGCCATTTGAGTAGATAATGTTTTATTCAGTTATGCATAAATTTCACAAATGCTCATTCCAGGGACTCTCTTGTTATCAATGCCTTGTCTCCACTCTCTACTGTTACAGGTATGTATTTATACAATTACAGATTGTAGCAGCAGACTCCAATCTTTATTTATTTATTTATTTATTTATTGATATACAGATATATCATGACTGCTACTATTTCTCAGAACAAACTGTGGCTAAGTGTTTCCAGCATTCCAAACCACAGTCCTGATGATCTCAATATCACTCAGAGAACGGGGGTTGGGGGGGGGACGTTTTAAGACAGTGGTTTTACACATAGTAAAGAACATACAAGCCAATTAACAGCTTGAGGTAGTGAACACACCATTTTTTTTCTGTATTGGCTTACTTAAAGGAACAACTAACAACACATCCTGAGAAGGATGTGAAGGATCCTGAGAAGGACACTTCAAAAGAGCGGGGACACAGCCTCATCTTCACTACCACAAGACAGTGGTGCTCTCTGTGATGGATGAATCCTCAGGTGTAACATAGGATAGGAAGTCTAACATAAGTTAGTTGGACAGTTGCGTTAATATTATTATGGATTTCAGTATCTAAATAATGACTATCTTTTCCTTTCATTACTTGTTTCTTATATTAGGGCTTTTTTTTTTCTTTTGAAATTCATTTTGTAACACTATAAGAAATACTTCCCTATTTGAAATTTAATTAAAAATAGCTTGGGATGATCTCCCAATAATTGCAGAGGACTAAAGCCTTTCTCAAAGATTGTAGGGCCCCTATAACCAGAGTGTCATGCTGTTCAACATATTCATAAGTGACCTGAAAAAAGGGGGTGAGCAATGAAACAAAAAGCTGCTGCTGTTAACCGATTCAGGTAACATAAAGAAGGGCTGACTGTGGAACTGCAGAAGGACTTATAAGACAGAGTCTGCACAATGAGACAGCAGATAAAAATCTAGTGAGATAGAGACAGTGACACAAACAGAGGAAAAAAAATCCTAATTTTGCGTATAAATGAAAGGAACTAATAACTGCCAGTAAAAGCAAGTTCTTGGGATTACAATTAGTAGCTTCTGAAAACAACTCACGCATTTGATTGTTAATAAATGCTGAGTTAAAAGAATGTTCGGAACTATTAAACAGAACACACAAATTTCAAACTCACTGTATACATTTAAGGTGCACTTTCATCTTGAATACCATGTGTAGTCCATGACCACTCTCTACAGAACTGCTAAAGAAGATTGCTATGGATGGTCAAATACCCTGAGAGGCATGTGTATAAGGAATCATCTGTTTACAAGCTAAATGACTAAAGATATGTACAAAAGTACTTGCAATTTCTAGATTTTAATTTTGCTAAAAGTTCATTTGGTTCTGTCAGATTTTCTTGATCCACTGGGTAATCTATAGATTTCAGGTAGCGGAGTAGAAAAAAGCATGAGTAAAAGTATTGTTTAGGCAGGTTCTCAAAAACATATGTCTTGAATATACTTTCTGAACACTGTTAACATTTATGTACCTATCATCATGGACCCTTGTCAGAGATTTGGTTTTGGCCATAAACTGAAATCCTAAAAAACAAACAAACAACAACAAGAAAAAAAACCCAGCTCATTCCTATTATTGTTACCAAAAGTTGTTTCCAGGACTGCAAAAAGCAATCAATAACATTTCCTTTTAATTCTTAACTATATACTTATTTGAGACTAAAGACAAATGCCAAGCAATAATTCAAATTTCTGCAAGTGCAAGGATGTGCTATAACATTCCCCCACTATAAACTCATAATAAACTTGGTGAAAATGTGGGACTTAAGATCTATTTTGGCTACTATATTTTTATATTTTCAATTATATAAGAGGAGCTCCAAACCTGTCTCTTGAAATCCTCTGGGATCCAAAAGTCAGAACTTTACAAGACTTGTTTACATACTAGGATTACATAGTCTAAACAGGAGACAAGTTACAGTGAAAAGACTATTAGAATACTACTAGCACCACTACAGTTGATGCTGGAGCACATGAATACAGGGAAGCTGGACAGTTCATATACAGGCACATATTCCAGCAATGCAGGACATAAGATCACTCTTTTCATATGAGCATATAAATTCACTCAGGATCATCAGAGAAAGCAGGAGCTTGTTTGCCCTTCAACTTCCAGTTAGACATGCTCTCCAGACATATAATTCATTACAAATTCAAGCAACAAATATATACTTTTTGTATGTTTAGTAAGAAAGTCCTGAGGGGAGCAATGATGGGAAGTGACAAACAAAAACCTACTCACAGTGATTCTAAAAGCCATCAAGATTTTCTGTTCTCCTATCTCTACTTCTACTCTTCTATCCTCTAGAGAGGATAGAGCACAAATTGACAAATACACAGTGAACCATCAATTGTGTAACAGCAAGTAGCATTTTATGATGACAACTTTCACACAAATCAAAAGCAACGCTGAGTCTGCTTTTGCTGCTAGGAAAGAGAATGACTAAACAGATAGGTTTAGGCTGTCAGGCTAAACAGATACAAAAGGCTAACTAGGTTAAACAGATATAAAAGCAGTACACAAAAAAAGCATTAAAATTTGACAGTCCTGAATTTGTGCAAGTTTTTCTCTTCATAAGCACAAATACCCTAAGCAAAATATTTCCAGCAATTATTCACATCGTCTAAGTGCCAATCTACTAAAGTCCCCTACTGTCTTTTAAATCAGGCTGTCCATACTAACCTATTTGTCAACAAGGCTCAGTTCATTACATTTGGCATCATTTTGTTTCTCTAACAGTCTCTTAGTAAAGAAAAGAAAAGGATTTCTACAAATCACAATTTTGGAAGGATCTCATCCCGACGGATCTACAGGACTATTACTTTCACATGATTTAAAATAAGTACAATATGTGTCACAAATTGCTTCCAACATATATGCAATAAACAGAATCAACAGGGAAGACTAAGGGGATGAAGATATTACAAAAACATGCTACAAATAAAATCAAACTACTAACCAGTTTAAAGAGCTTATGCTTATTCATAAGTCCTTTTCTCTCTCCAATAGTCTTTTAAATCTGTTAAGGCTACAAGCAAGCTTGTGAAGTATACGCAAAAAAAAATCCCCTTCCTGTAGAAAAAAGCATTGTGCTTGTCAACTTTGGACACTAGAAAATAATTTCAATAAATAATCTTACTGTTTCTATTATGCTATACATTGATTACTGAAGACATTATTAAATACTTCTTAGACTATCATCTTACTTCTGAAATTCCTACCAATGGAAAGGCATTCCAATACAACGAATGGCCTTTCTTAGCTCCAATCTGACCACTATATTCAAGAATGCTAGTACAGTTCAGTAATGTGAAGGAATAGCGAGCTAAAAGAAAAGCTAGGAAAATAAGGGTTTAGTGTTCCCACCCAAACAATAAAAGGAAAATGCTGAAAAGAGACACCAATAAATGGAACTACCTTTTCAGCTTGTATTTCTTTTCATCATCATCACAAGAACTTGTCACAAAATTACAGTTTTGAGATTCTGAATTATGGGGTATGTAAAGCACCAGTATAGCAAACCATAGGTGCAAGGTCTCAAATCTTGTTGTAATCCAAGACATTTCTGAAACTTTGCTCTTACAAATTCTAATAAATTCAAATGCAATGTGAACAGGAAACATACATATGGCTTGAGAGTTCAGTACAATATCAAACCTTCACAAGTTAGTGTGCCCCTAGACAGTATTGTATCTTAAAAATCTCCAGTAGATTTAATGCCTCTGAATATCAAATGAAGTGAATCATACATTCTATATTTAGTGTTCTTCAGGTGCACAACATGCTACATAAGTGATTGTCAAAATGAGCTACAGTTTCTTGTATATTTACACAGATAAATGAGCCAAACGTTCACACTCACCTAAATATGGAATAGCAGGAACTATTTTTAAGCTTCTGATGTACTCGCGTGTCCTTTTATAATTATCTTCCTTGGACAGTAAGTAGTCTAACTTCTCAAAGTTGGCCTTGTCTTTGCGATTCAGAAGCTACATAGAAAGTAAAATGAAGGAAATGATGAAAAGTTTAAGATGAAGCTGTACAAAGACAACAATAAATTCTACTTTATTGAATTTCTCACAGTAAAGGAAGGCATGCTCAAGTTAAGATTAAATTCATCCCCATCAAAAACAGAACAGTGTTTGAAGAAGTGCAGCCTGCTAAGGAAAAAATATACTTTCAGTCTAAATTTAACTTCAGGATAATTATGTTTATTACTTTATGAAGAGTCCACCTATCACTGAGTTTTGAACTATATCAGCAGTATTAAATTTTTAAAGGAAAAATGTGTATTGCTATACAGTCACGTTCTCAGAATTTACACAACTGCTAAACGTCTTTTAGAATTTTACAATTTTGAAACAAATAGCTCTGGTGACAGAATATGGAAGCATAAACACATAGCACGCAACTGTAGCTATGAAAACACATTCTCCATTCAGCTGCTTTTCAGTAATTTTTAAAGACTATTTTAAAAGATATTTGAGCCAGACTGAGTGCATGATTATGACACTGTACTCTGACTTCTTGCATTTTATGTTCTGACCACAGATAGCTGTTCCCATCACATTTCTTAAGAAACTTCTTCCTCTCTAAAATTTCATCTCTTGTCCTGCAGAGCTCATAAACTCTGCTCTTTTGTTAGTATAATCATGAATCTAAAATGCAATGCATATGCATGAGTTAATTACTTCACTCTGTTTTGTTCATAACAAGACAGACTTGACAAGAGGCATCAGTAAATTTCCACAACACTGAAACCTGCAACTCAGGAACAGCACCCCATATCACAGTTAAATAACACCTATTAAAAAACTAAGGTAATAGGTACAAGACTGAAATTATCACAGTTAATTATACTGTTTGCTTTTAAAATAGCACTGACAATTCCTTAGGTCCTAACTTTGTACTGTAGCATACATTTGGACTACTGTGTCTTCGAAAAGCCTCCACACGAGTATAACACTTGGATCAAGATCTGCTTGAAAACAAAGGTGCTTTAATAAAACATGCATGAGATCACTTTTCCTGCTATGATGGTGTAACACAAGCCATCATAGACTCTAGATTACTCTAAGTAAGAGTTCAGAAAATGTCAGAATTCAAACAACAAAACACAAGCCAACCCCAAAAGCAAACTTACAGCCCAGGTTTTTGTCAGTCTGAATATAGGTGCACTTTGCAGCGCTGATACCACTGACATAAGAGAATGGAGGTTATTCAGTTCTAGAAGCTTCTGGAGGAAAAAATAGAGAGAGAGGGGGGGGGGGGAAGGGGAGAGAGAGAGAGAATATCTTTTAGCATGGCTAAAGGGAAACAAGATTAATCTAGAATTTGTATCAATAAAATACAAAGTTTACATCCATAATTTATTTATTTTCAGGAACGATGTACCAAAATAAATTAAAATGTTAACAGTATTGTTTTGGAAGTAAAGCATTTAATCATACTAAAAAGATCAACAAAAGATGCTGATGACAGCTTCATAATTAGTATAACTTTATTATTAATCTGTTTTGCAAGGTAAACTTTCTCCTTTCATCATGCCTTAAAATAACTCTGCTGAGAAACACTCAGAACACATTGCTCTCAAAGGAGATATTATTTCAAAAGAATATTATCTCAAAATAGTATTTTGAAATAAAACTGGCTAAGTTGGTAAGTTTCTTACAATATAGGTGCAGGAAAAAAAAGGAAAAAAATAAAATAATTTTTTATTTATTTTTCAAAATTCAAAATTCTCATTATTGAATACTTTGATAATATCAACTTGTCTCTGCAGAGTGTAAATGCCAAAGAATTCCTTTATGTAGAATTCCTACTATTCATTGGCAGTAAGCAAAACTGAAATTATAGCGAACAAGGTAACATAAGTCTGTTTGCTAATAATTTGTGATTTTACTCAAAATCACAGAACTGTATTCCTAGAGCCTCACTTTCTGAATAGGAGAAGAGACCAGCATCATGGAAAAACTCATATTTCTGCAAGTGATCTTGCAGGCAACCTTCCAAACAGGAGGAAATCTTTAAATGTAAATAACATGAGTGTGATAAGTAAGTAAATGTCTAGAAATGCTTCTTTAAAAAGGAATGATACATCAAATATTCAGTCATCTCCTTGAGCAATAGAGTTACTCCATACTCAGGAGTGCTCCGAGCTCATGCTCCTGAGGACTTCCACTCTTCAGGAAGCACTTTAGGTACGTTTTTTTTCTGCATAAAACTTCTACATGAACTACTGGAACATGTTTGCTGTATGTAAACAAACTGTTTGTATTGCATGGAAAATACTGCTCTAACTATTTTTGCACATTCTGCACTAATATTCATTTCCCAGACTAGATAACATGAGCTGTCTGGAAAGTTAAAAAAAATACAGCACACACACTGACCCACTATGACACAGGTACAAGATTAGCACTCAGGTCTTTGATCTAAGTGCCATCTTCTTGGTACATTTCAAAGATGCTCTCACACAACAAAAAGACCGTAGGTCTTGAAACAGGCAAGTATCTTTCCTACAAACAGCATCCATAGTGATAAATCAGTTGTTCCAGATTCCTCCTTGAAACATCAATAATATTTTAGAGAACAATATGCAGTCCTGTGATACAGATTTGATACAAGAAATTATTAAAAACATTGAAATCAAGCAACATTCACTGAATTACTGCAGAAAATGGAATAAATATTTTGAAAGTGTTAAAAGTGACTTTAAAAAAGCAATGCTCAAGTTCATTAAGTTTGAGCAGTGGTAATTTATATCAACAATTATTTGATATTTCACAATATTTGTTTCAGAAGCAAAAACAAATCAGAAATTTCTTTTATAAAATGATATGGGGGAACAAAACAAAAGGGTTTACAACTATTTTCAGTGTTGGCAAAAATACCCGCATTTATCAGTTATATTGTTTTTATTTGTATGCAGTTCAGAAAGCGGCCAGCAACAAAACAAGTGATTTTTTAACCTTGTAAAGGTTGTGTAAGAACTAGAGCAGTGATCAGTTACACTGAACTAAATATTTTCATTTAGCTAAGTGAAAACAATAGATGGCGTTCCTTTGTCTTAGCCACGTGGTACAACACAGCAGATGTGCTAAAAAAGAATGCTACCCTCTGTAATCCAGTAACAGTTGATAGTAGTGCAGAAACAAACAGAAAGGAAGTAAGATTTTGCATAACAATATAACAAATATGCACTTACTTTAGCTATTTTCACAAAATGGCTCAATATTTCTGCCCTTATTTTTAAGGTCTGTGCTGTTAAAATTTCTCGTACAACCCAAAAACTGACCTATAAAGTAAACATATGAATTTAGTTACAGAAAAAAGACTTTATTAAAAATTTGTACACTTTCATGATGTTCCACAGAAAACATAAGGCAGGAAAAGAGAGCAAACGGCATCTCATGAATTCTCATCTCTATAGAAGTAATCACGCCAAATCAGTACCACTGGACTTAACCAGGAAGAAAAGTGGTACAGCACTATGGTAACCAAAGGAATAGGAGGAACACAGAACAAGAAAGGGAAGAAAAGCTCATGTAGTACCATGACACACCAGCAAAGAGCATCAAGAACTCTAGAGTGTAGCAGAAAAAGAGAGAAAGAAAAAGTGGACAAAAATTTGAAAGAGGAATTGTCATTTAAAAATCTTAATCCTCATTAGTAAAATATTTAAATGGATTCCTAAGCTTTAATGCTTAAGAGCAGTTCTGTTTAACTTTTTACACAAAGACAAGCAGTACCTGTTCATCACATGTATTTACCTGGTTAAACCTCCTGGTAAAGGCAACAATATTTGGAGCAAGGACATGTTTCTCTTTCTTATTCCATCCACAGCTGGCTAGTTCCTAGCAAAAYATAAAGATCATGTTAAACATCAGTAATGTTTAAAAACATTAAAAAGTGTAGAAATTGATATGCAAGCAAAACACTTACCAGATCTTCTAAAACCAAACCCAAGGCACTTGTTCCATGATAACTAGTCTAACTCAAGAGTTCCTTAACATATTTCATGTTAAGGAGGGCTAATGAGTAACAACTGAAAATCCTGCACATGTTAAATTAATTTTACTAAGTTTAAAATTTGGACTAAATAGAAAAGTTCTTGATATGAGCAAGTGATCCAACATTCTCTTGCTGAACTCCCCTACCCTTCAAACCCCCTCTCCCAACTCGTGAAATGTATTATTCCCATTATCAAACTTTATCTTGTGGTATGAAAGGATGTAGATAACTTCTTTAATGTACACAGTTACAACTGTCATGCAACAAATATACAGAGAATGCCATTTCTAGGATGCTAAAAAAATATCTCTAAATAAAGCTAAATAGAAACCTACAATGTTAGTGTAGTTATTTCTATTGGATTACAAGAAACTGTTAGGAGTTCTCTTACTGAGTTGTTATAAAGTAGCAGCCAAACCCATTTTTTTAATAGTATCTCAATAGAAAAACAAACAAACAGCCTCAGCAAGTGCTAGGTTTAAAGGATATTAAAGGATATTTGTGCATTTAACAATCTGAACTCTAACAGAAATTTGTGCATGGATTAATATTTTTAAAGACATTTAAACTTGAAGAAAACGACATAACATCCTCCCAAATATCAAATTCAACAGTAGGTAACTCATTAAAGCTCCTCACTCCAGTAGCTGAAAACTCAGAACTGCTGCTGTGTGAAGTTCTCCTGCTGAACTAAGCAAGTTGTCTAAATCACAACAGAACACTTCAACTTCTCCATGCTTTTTTCATTTCCTCTTTCTGGCAGAGGAAAAAAAGTGCAATTCCCTTCTTTTTTCCGTACGTCAGTATATGTACCACTACCTACTGAATTCAAAGGAAGCTTGTTCTGCAAAACAGTTCTGACCACCTTGCACAAACAAACACCAAAGAAAGCATTGTGTTCTTACTGGCAGAATTAAAATACGACGGCAGCAGTACCTGAACAGCTCTGCTACATTTTCTCTTGTCCTCAGAGTAGCACTTAATATTAATCATAACATCACTGAAAAGGCTATTACAAGAAAAGTTTCTTCCTAGCAAGGGCTCTTAATAATGGGAGGAAATAACATATATTAATTACATGAAATACTTGGCAAACAACTTATATTTCCATTTGGTTTTCCTCACACACACTGAAATCCAAAAATTTTAAGAGATATTTTAAGGAAACCTACCTCAGGCTGTATAGCTTTAAATACTGGCATATCCATAAGAGTAATCTGGCTCTGAAATAAAGAAAATATTTTAAATAATGCAATACAAGGAGACAGCAAGCATTTATGTCTGCCTTGTGTGGCCCTTCAGATTTGTTCAGTCTAGAATAAGGCCTCTCATTTTTAGGCAGACATACCACAAGCAGAACTCCACCATTCCGAGTGTCAGCATGTCCCTACTTTCTTTTACTACTATTTGCTACACCGATGTGAAGACCTTTAAGACTACTGTAAGAAGTAAATCAGTCCTATAGTTTACCTTTAGCATCACAGTGATAAGGTACTTGCATTGCTTTTGTGACTCTAATGATGCTACATATTTAGAATTAACATAAATTATGCTTAACCCTAACCTCAATTATACTGCAAGTATAATCCTAGTGAACTTATTGTGCCATTCAAATGATGTGATATGTAGAAGAACATGTTCAAATAATGCTTCTTTAGATCTTTCCCCAGGAAACCTTAGAGACCTTAGAAAACCTTGTTTTCTTTTGATAAACTCTGAAAAGCAAAAGCTTGTTAACCATCTGTTACAGTGCTCCTTTGATTCTGTCAATTAAAGAATGGTAACTTTCCATTTGAAGATTTTGTTTTTAAGTTTCTATTATTAGGATTAATGATCAGACACAAAGCAAGTGTTAATAAGTCCCAGAAAATGACTTAAAATTTTTAAGTAATCTTACAACTTAATCATTTTATAAAATGGTACTGAAATTTCCACTCATCTGTGGAAAAGGGAGTTAAAAATACTCATCATAAAAACTTACTCAAAAGTCATAAAATTACAGTAATACTATAGTATTCACTTTTTTTGTGAATACTACTACTGAATATGAAACCAAACAAAAGGAACACTATTTAGATGTCCAGAATATTAATGAAAACATTGAATTAGCTTAATTAGCTTGTAATCCCAATTCTGTTCTGCCTCCTAACAAGTAAATGTGAAAATGTAAGTTACAAACAAAGTGGCAAGTACATGGGAACTATATTTGACATTTGGCAATGCAACAGCTTTGCTTTCATTTTGGTAATGACACTTTGTTATTAGGGAATAAAAGTTCTCATCTCTACAAGTAGTTTCTCTCCAGTATATAAGAAACTGATGTTTCCAAGAAAGTAATGTTTCAGCAGGAAGGCAGAGTATTTGAGGTTTCAATTAAAATAAAAATAAGTCTATGGATACTGAACATTATTCTTAAATGTATGTTAGGGTTTTCTAAAACACTGGAAAAAAATAGCTTTAAGTGGCGGAAAAGAAACCTCAATATGCTAAGTCAGTTGAGTACTGAATAAATTCTGAAGACATGTTTACATTACTGAAGTTTATACAAACATAAATTTGCTTTTGAGAACACTGGAAGTTTGTTTAAAATATTTTGTTTAAAGAAAAAGGTTTTATGCTATTTTTATATCCTCAGAGCCCCAAATATTACACAAATGTAAATACAAAAATAACATTTCTACTTACAGCAAACTCCTCAGGAGTTACTTTCAATACATCAAATACAACTGCATCGTAGCTTTTGTTGGCATAATCCGAGCTCCTCCCTTCCAAAGAATCTGAGCTGCTACTACCCTACAAAGAAAAGAATCATAGGCTTATATGCAGAGTAGTGAATTTCACGTCAAATTTTTTAAAAACTTTTTTATTTATGAGTAAAAATGAGTACAATTTTTTTCATTAGCAATGAACAGCTGCTTTATTTTCAAAAGTTTTAGTTATAAAATGTTAGGAAATACTATTTAAAATAAAACTAAATCAGTAATATTCAAGAAAAAAAAAGGAGTAAGTCATGAACGCTCTGAACCACCATTTTCTGAATGTGCTTTGTTGTCAAATACATTGTTTGGAAGAAACATGTCTGACGAGAGAGTGGAAAGGATTTCTCGAACAGTCAAAGCAAGCTGGACAAGAACCAACAAAACAAAACCAGTGAACTGTACCTCTGGAGTGGCAGAGGTGATCATCACATTGGCCATGAGGTCATTCCTTTTATACATGCTCTCCCTAAGAAGCAGGAAGCTTCAGCTCTGCCAGCACTGGTGAGACAACATGATGAAAACAGATTTCCTGTAAAATAGATATATGTATGCTTACAGTATCAACTGTAAAGGAGTACTAGCGACAATCACTAAAGCCATGGTCTCGTCCTTATCCCCACTTCCGTTATGCCTACAAATGCAAAAAAAATATATATAATATATATTATGTTGCTTGTCATTTATGTTCAACTAGTTTTATATGAAGTCCATGACAGAGAGCATTTATATAGCTAGACATCTTTAAAACAGGAAATCTAAGCTATAAACTGAACAAAGAAATTCTGTTTCCTCCCACTTTCCTGCTCATTGTTTAAATTAGTTTCATATTGACAACTGAAGTCTTATTGTGCCTTCTTAATGCACAAATTCTATTTGCAGATGCGTAGGTCTCCACTAATACCCATACAGATAGCTGTTTTTAAAAGCATCTTATATCATGCTTCAAAGAATAGAAGTTCTCCAGAAAAGAAAAGCTGCGAGTATCACCATCCCTAATTGCAAAGATCAGTCTCTAGGACCTCTACTAATCCATCAACAGTATGGACTGAAGTGAGACTTATTCCAGACTGGTTTAGGCAGATGTATTTGGTTCCAAATTGGCACAGAAAGTCACATATGTAATATACCACCTCTAGCTTCCTCAAGAAATGAAGACTGGAGTGCAAAAAACAAACAAACAAAAAGAGTATGTGGTATCACAAAGAACCTAACATCTTGAATGGACAATCTGTTCCAGTTGAAGCTTCTGTTGAGATGAAAAGTGTGTAATGAAAGCTAAAGCATAACAATTCAGAAATAACAAAAATGCTGATGACAATAATAATACTCATAGATTAAAGAATGATAAGGTTCTCAAAGGAAATCTTCTTGGATATATGGAGGTTGGGCTGGATGATCTCTAGAGGTCCCTTCCAATTCTGTGATTCTGTAATATGTCAGTTGTATGTTAAAGATATGCATCATGTGAACGTATGCAAACATATAATATCATGGATCCAAATCAGTTGCGTCTCATTCAGGCAAATATAATTTGTATGTGAGAAGGCATCACAGGTCTAACTACCACTAACGTGGTAACAACTGACATGAATATAGATTTGAATTCAGACAGCACAGGTCTTCATAAAATTATACCCACATTTTATTTATCCACTGTCACTTATCCAATGACAACAACAGAAAACTCCAGGAAAAACCATTCCTTTTCATCAACATTTTATGTAAGGGAAAATTTAAGGGAATCCTAAGCAATTTTATTTTCAAATCTACGCAGCAAAGAAAAACACAATTTGGCTACAAGATTACTTAATTTAGAAAATCCTTCATATCACTCAGAGAAATTTCAGTAACGGTGGACATTTCAGATGCAATCTCTGATTACTGGTGTATCTAATATGCATTATAATCAATTCAGTTTTTCTAATGAAGGGGCTAATAGGAACAAACATTCTTTTTATTTGTCTGAAATGAAATAAAATCAGAATTCAAAATCTATTCTCAAACTTAATTACTTAATTTCACATATCTATCTATTTATATCTATAGTGTTCAGTACATTCTGCACATGTCCATACTGACTGCTACTTTAATGAGCTAACTCTGCTATTTCATTAATGGTCCAATGACAATTGGTACAACATCACAGTACCTGCCAAATTTCTTGTCATATTGTTCAATATAACACATATGGCCTTGGCATTATCCTACCACTGGAAACTTTGTTATTTAATAAAACAATGACATAATTAAAATTCACATTCCTTGCATCATGAATCAGAATTTATACATTCTCAAAGCTAAAACTATTCATGCTTTATAAACAGTCTTACAGGACTACATCAAAAGATTCTCAGAAGATAATGAGACAGTTGCTTAAGTGGACAGTAGGATAGCAATGGATATTGAAATCATCATGTTCAGCACAACCTATCCTTTTCAGAGAAGGCCTTAGCAGAGGACTTCCCTCTCAGTTTGTCATGTAATTGATGTTTTGCAAGAATTTAATCTGAAAATCCAATAGACATCTAAGTAAAAGCTTGTTTAGACAAGTATAAAAGCTAAAGCAATCCAGATTCTCAGGACTGTGCAGAAAGGAATGCTCAAACTAAACTAAACATCTGTCTCATCAAAAGGTCATTTGACTTTTAAGCTCTCTAGAAAAGGATCAACTTCTTTATTTCTGCTGTTGGTACTATCCTTTTAAGGTCAGAAATAACAAACATAGCAAAACTTGGGTCAAAAATTGCTCAACATTCAAGTATCTGCAAAATAGAAGAGGAAAAAAAGTAACCCAAATTAAATTATCAGTATTATGCCAAAAGGCAAAAGAAGAAATTATCAGAATATTTCTAATTACTATTACTTACTAAACCCAAATAGGTTATTAGGAACAGGTTAACATACATTGTGTAGTCCTGTTTCACTGTGCAAAGAATCTGAAGTGCTGCAGACACTCTACACCCTTTCTATACGGTGTTAACAGTTAGCAAAATTATTTAGATATGGTGTGCACATACATACTAATAGTGGAAGCGTGCAAGTAGGCAAGCATGCAAACACACAAAGTACAGGAAGTGCTCACAGCATTGACAGTGCCACATCTCCATTTGCATCCTCAATCTTAACTGTAAAGCCTAGATCACACAAATAGGAAAACACTGAAAGAGCAAGCAGCAGCTGAGAATAAAAGCAACCTCTGATTTTACTCCTTGAGGCAGGCTAGTCCCTATCTATCATGCTATGAGGCACTACAGGACAAAAATCAATTTGTCCCACACGATTTTATGGACATGCATAAGATGGGTCAGTAACTGTATTTTGAATAATGCCAGGTTCTCCTCATAGAAACTTGCCAAAAAGCAATTTCCTTTATCTTGCTTCCTGATAAAATAAACTTTTGTAGGTTATACACTAGCAGACAGCACAGTATTTCTAAGTCTGGAATTGCTTGTATTAATAGTCCTTAGAGATACTGAAGTGGAAAGCAATTTTCATGATGTAATTTCTTTAAAATGTGGCATTTATATCAGGACCATGAAAATATTCCCCCATCTCCTCCTTCTCTGCTTTCCTGACTAGGCTTTCCAGTGTGCGGGGGCTCAAAAATGCTCTGAAAGGGGAAAGAAAAATCCCATATGTGATGTTGCATCCTGTCCAAGACAATTTTTACTCCTGGCTTTAACATTCAGTAAACCAAAGAGAGACAGAGATTCTCCAGCATCAGAAAACAGAAGTACTAATATACTTTTCAACTACAACATTCAGCTTTTAAGAATTGCAAGGTTAGGAATCAGGTCTAAAAATAAATATTTTTTTTCCTCCAAATACTTCAAATAAGCATGTAAAACGCACTGCTTATTCATATGGGCACAGGTTTTACGAAGATTCACCTCAATTTATCTACGTTTATCTGCACATCCACTTGAGGAAAGCCATGGTGAACAATTGTCTTTTTCAGACAAAAGTGGAGTTTTATTCTTGTGAGGACCTGTAAATGTCATTTATTTCCACACCTGTTACCACAAGAGGTATTATCCTGCAAAATAAATAGCACTGGAACTACTACTAGACATATTGTAATAAAAAACAGCTGGGTTATGCATAAAAAGGTATCAAAAGCAACTAATATTAAAAACTACTTTCCAATATTTGCAGCAGCAATCTCTGATAGCAGCAATGCCAATTTAAACAACTTTAGCAATAAGCATATAAGGACCATGAGTTCAGTCTCCGTCAGGAAACATCTGGTCAGAAAATTTTCTTTATCTACCCACTGACTGTAACCTTTTAGAGAAGCAGCTACCAAGTGCTTCAGGAACCCTGGCTTACTTAGAGAGAAGGTAATGTTAAGAAGGTAAGGTTTGATGCATAAACCTCAGAACCATTAAGTAACACTGGTGTAAAACCATTTTATTCCTGACCAGCACTACTCCATCAGACAGGTTTAGTACATGGCATGCACATGTAAAACGTACAAAAATGTGTGCACATGTTACCTAATGAGTTACCTAAACAGTCACAATGCTTTGTATGAGAAAAATGCTTGCCGTTTTGAAATAATTTAACAGAAAACAAAAACCTCTGTTTGTACAACACAGGAAATCCTAGAATATTTAAAATCCCGATTGCAAATAATTAATGTCTACTCAGTCTAGTAAGAAACAAAATAATTACATTATATAAGATTAAAAAGCCTTTGCCTTTACATGCCTAAAGATCCTCATAAGCAGTGGTTGTCCTGTGCACATATTTTTAAGATCAGTTTCACTAGAAAGTCTCTAATATGTTTCATGATGCTTTAGGCAACAGTACCACCTACAGATGAAACATGCTATGAACAAGTAGCTTAGTAGTAGTTTCATGCACATACTACTCTGAGAAACTTCTTACTATAATTAATGATGAGTAACATCAATAATGGAAGTAACACCCTGCATATAAAAACTCAACTAGGCTGTGACAAGATGTAGTGAAGTTACATATTTTGAGAGGAAAGAGCAATAGCACTCCAACATTCAGTGCAGCAATTTATCTCAGACACTGTTTTACTATCAGCATGAATACAAAAATTGAGCCCAGTTAACAAAACGTGTCCCAGATTTAGGATCACAAGATCTGTCAATCATCAATGAATCAACACAGAATTACAACACAATGAATCAACACTTCTAAGGATCTGAGGAGTACTTATTAGTTTGCCTACTGTGTTAACTGATCACAATCTCAAACTGCTGAACTAAGTGAAATATTCATCACTAACATATATTTATCCTAGGCCAAAAGGCATCTCCCAATGTTGCCAAAGAATCAAAATCTAATTCACAACATTAATCAAACAAAGCTCTATCCTCTCCAAATTGGCTTTCAGCTATAGTAGCAGGTACATAATAGAAGTTGCTTTCAGGACAGCAGCAGATATGGGAAAAGTAGGCTGCTCTCTTCCCCAAATCCATGAAGTGTGCAGGTGCATGTGCGTGTGTGTGTTTGTGTAAGGAAGGAAAAAATGGCACAAGAGAGCCATGCTTTGGACCCTGATGAGGTTAAAAAAAACAATCAAGTTTCAAGATTTTGATTAAAGAAATCCTTTAACATCTTTATTTTGTATTAAGTTTGAAAATAAGATATTGGTGTCAGATACACAATAAAATGAAAATTAATGCAAAATAGATATAATACAGAAAAAGATGTTTCAAAACATTAGCAGGTGCAGGATCCTGATATCAAAGCTGAGAATTCAGCTAGCTAAGATGCTTCCTAGATCATCAGACTACCAGTTGCTCCCACTTTCTCCAATTTTGACAATAACCCTGGCATAGAAATCTGGTTTAAAGTCTGGTTGAAAGTTAAGAACAATAAACATAAGAACAAGTATTGCTTTTTAACAGAGACTGAAAAACAAACATCAAGTTAAGAGCCCCCATACAACCTTGATCCCTATCAAAACAAATCAGTTGTTCTCTCTCCAGTAGTTCTCTTTCAAAAGCAATTAATTCTTAGAACAAGTTTGAGGACTACCTGGGGTTTGAAGGCATATGTTTGAGGGAATTAAAACTTACGAAGCTTCAAGTGTTATACTCTAGGGTAGTCTCAATAAAACATTCACAGAAAAAAAAAATCTATGCACAGTATTACAACGTAATATTGTCAAACCATCACAATTCTAGGCCCCTCAAAAAGAAGGGAACTAACAGACACTTCTGTAATTTTCGGTATCAAATATAAATGAAAAAAAAAAAAAAAGATACCTGCTACTTTAAGTAGGTACTGTTGCATACTTACAGTGGCATAAGGTTATTCTGCCTGTACTCAACCCATTTTGCTTCACCAATTTGCCATTGGGTCTACCTCTGGCTGTTGAGGTTTATCTCTTGCTTAAAAGCATGACATGTCTGTAAATTAATAAGAAACAGAATTATGGTGATATTTATAATATAACCCAGTTCTTTCAAAACTGTGCATTCCTCACCTGAAATACGCACTTTTTTTTTCAATCAGGTGCTCCCCAGCAGTGAAATTTTTCACACATGTATGCCTGTGTGTGTGTTTACAAGGGCTCATTTTATTACTGATTTTAACTGCCTAAATACAAGCTACATTTTATTACTGATTTTAACTGCCTAAATACAAGATACAGAGAAGATGCATCTTCTCCAAGGTGAGCAGTGAAAGGACAATGAGCAACAGATATTGCCTCAGCAAGGGAAAAATCAAATAATGAATAAGCAAAAATAATCAAAATGAGAATGCTTAGATATTGGAACAAGCCACACAGAAGTGTTACAGAATCTCAGAGCTCAGATGATAGACAAAACTCAACAAGTCCTCAAGGAACCTGCTCTGAATTGACGCTGCTATGAGCGGGGATTTGGAGGCAATGACCTTCAGAGGCTCCTCCCAAACAACATTTTTATATGAATCAAGCAATTTCTTATACTAAAAGATTCACATTTTTCTCACATGCTATCATTTCACTCCAGAATTAGATTCTGTCAATAAACATACATTCACGTTCCACATTCCATCCTCAACGTTTTAGCTGTCTTGGATTCATAATACATATGTTTTGCATAGCTGTGGCTTCACTGCTATACCTAACCTGCTATTCACAGCACTTTACCTTAGGAAATTGCTTAGTCTGACTTTATATTTTAATGTCTCTATAACTTCACTAAATTAAAGGAAGATTTTTCCTGAAATAGAAAGGAGATCAGGAACTTTTTTTTTCCTTTCTTTCTGTCTTTTTTTTTTCTTTTTTTCTCCACAAATGCATCCAAATGTTTTATTCCAGATTTTCTGGCTTCCATTAAGAAGAGTGTCTCCAGCAGGTCGAGGGAAGTGATCATCCCCCTCTACTCAGCCCTGGTGAGGCCACATCTGGAGTACTGCGTCCAGTTCTGGGCTCCCCAGTACAAGAGGGATGTGGAGCTGCTGGAGAGAGTCCAGCGCAGGGCTACCAGGATGATCAGGGGCCTGGCACATCTGCCCGATGAGCAAAGGCTGAGAGAGCTGGGTCTGTTCAGCCTGGAGAAGAGGAGGCTGAGGGGGGACCTGATCAGCGTGTATAAATACCTCAAGGGAGGCAGTGAGGAGGAGGGGGGGTGGCCTCTTTTCAGTGGTGGGCAGGGATAGGACTAGAGGAAATGGCTTCAAACTGAAGCATCGGAAGTTCCACAGGAACTTAAGAAAGCATTTCTTCACTGTGAGGGTGACAAAGCACTGGAACAGGCTGCCCAGAGAGGTTGCGGAGTCTCCTTCTTTGGAGATCTTTAAAACTCGCTTGGATGCAGCCCTGTGCCACATGCTCTAGGTGACCCTGCATGTGCAGGGGAGTTGGACTCGATGACCTCTGAGGTCCCTTCCAACCTTTGGCATTCTATGATTCTATGATTCTACGATTTCATTTATTTGTATTCTGAACACAACAGTAGCTGTATCAAGAGGTGCCAATAATCTATGCAGCTCAGCTTCCCAACTCCACAACAGCTCATAGGCAGAATATAAAGAAAATCAGAAGAACTGGGAAAGCATGTAGCGTTGCTTCCCCAAAGTATGATTCCAATCTATCATGACTTGCAGTTCAGAGAATTCCTCAAAGATGAAATCTTTGCACTTCAAAAAACATGGAAAAAATCTCTCTTACTAATTTACCCAGTTGATTCCCTTATGAATCTAACCAGACGCTGCTCAAATCTACATCATCCTGGAGCACCCACAACATCCTCTGATGAGGAGTTCTGCAGCTTAAACTGTGAATTTTACCAAATAACTCTCCTCTTGAAGGTGTCTTCTGTTATGCTCTCTAGTTCTTGTATCAAAGAAAAAAAAAGACAATTAAAAAACAACTTTTCCCATTCATCTTCTCAATTGATATTGTTATAAAGACACCACACTCTCCCTCAACAGATTATGGCAGTTTACTGTTCAGTCCTCATTGAGCAACCACACCCTTGTTTTTATACTCATCACCTTTCTCCATAGCTTTTTAAATTTTGTAATACCCTTGGAAGGTAGGTATAGAAGGACTACACACATTTCTTAAGATATGCACCCACTATGTATTGTTCTCTAGTGTTTACAAAAAGAGAGAGGGGAGAGAGGGGAGGGACGAAGAGAGGGGAGAGAAGAGAGGGAGGAAGGGGAGAGAAGAGAGGGAGAGAAAAAAAAAAAAGAAAAAAAAAAGAAAAAAAAGCACTCCAAGACTTCCTTTTCTGACCACTCTGAGCTGATGTTCTCACTGACTCTCTTTTGCTAACCACTTGAAGATGACGGCAGCAAACCTTTCTCTCCTGTGTTCAAGACCCTTCTTCATCCTCCACTCAATCACTTAAGCTGACCTTGCTATTTAAGTCTCTAATCACCCATTCTTAAAATATTTTTACTGCTCATTTTGGAGCACTCAAAGCTTTTACCTTCCTTTTTTAAAACAAAGGTTTCAAAATTGTGCATTATGGCCTGGTATCATTTTCACCTACACTTTACAAAACTTTAAATCTCTTTCCTAATCCTATTCGCTACTTTGTTGCCTACATGTTCAAAGATAGCACTTTTTTGCTGCAACATTGTCTTGAGAGTTCATGCTGAGTTGCTTACTTATTTTGACTACATCAATTGCAAAAAGAGGGCTCTCCAAGATGCACTCTCCTGTACATTAAAAGGAGCTGGTAGTCTCTCTTCCTCCACATAAACACTTCTGTTCGGCCTTAACACAAAATTCATTCAAATGAAAGAATAGCATACCAAGCAGTCTTCTTCACTCTGTTCACCACTTTAATAAGTTATACCATTTGCAAACAACAGCAAATACAGTCATATATGAACTGCCAGATCCCTGTTTTTGCACACTAGCTGACTTCTTGCAACTCCCTGCAGATATACTCTTAATAAGAATTCTTCAATTAGCCACTGGTAGAGATATATCTGATACAGTAATTAAACTATGTATTGTGTTTGTTATTGAAAGGATAATGCATTTTTTTCAGCTGCAATATCACAGTAATAGAGTGTTTGATTAAGAATATCTATAGCTATCATGTTACTTTAGTCAATTCTTACAAACACACTCAAGAACAATTTTAGGTTTGGTTGATGAAACTAATCTTTCACAGAATCATAGAGCCTTACCACAAAACAATTCTGTGTTTAAATATTTTGTGAAATTTATGAAACTAATCTCATATCATTTTCCCTATTATTTTATTCAGACAATGATAATCAATGTTAAGGAATAAGCTTGATGATGCATTTGCCTTTTACTAGGACTACGAGCACTCTTCCAGACTTCAGCATCTGGACTAGCAGCCAAGAAAACTTATATTCAGTAGTTTTAAAAGAAATCTATAATTTCATTCTTAGGCTTTAAAATAAAATGTATATAGATTGCTGCTTTTTATTTATTTATTTATATTTATTCTAAATGTTGTTTGTACTTTGCTGGTCAAATAACATAGGAATCAAAGATACAATTGGTGAACTGGATGATCTTTCCACTTTTTCTTTCCAGTCTGTTTGGGCTAATCTCCCAAGCTTTATGAAAACAAACAAACAAAAAAAAAGTGAACAAAGATTTTAGACAGAGAAGTGTAGTTAAAATTGAATTAAAATTGAAGTACAGTAACAGAATCACATTTTCTGATTAGGAAAAAAATAAAGCTTTTCTTGACAATAATAAATATGGTTAAAAGGCATTTACAAAATTTGCATAGAAGATGAATGAAAAGAACTTCCATTTCCTAAAGTTCTCATTGCTAATGCTTCTAAGTACACTACCACTTAATAACACAGGGTTTCATTTGGAAGAGTGCTATAGATGTTGAAATAAAGTTTAAATGGAACAAAAGAGCATAACACCTGCTTGTCCTGATTTCTAGATGTCTCTTACATAAAAAAAAAAAAAAAAANAAAAAAAAAAAAAAAAAAAAAAAAAAAGGTTGAAATAAGAGTTTTACATCAGCAAATGGGTTTGCTATTCTATTCTACAGAATGAAAGTGATCCAGAGGATGAACACAGCACAGTTCTGTCATCACATATTCTTTCCAACCTTTTTAACACGCAAAGAACAACTGCTAGTCACAGCACGATCGTTCAACTTTAAAAGAGGTCTTAAATAAAGAAGATCGTCCTAACAAGAGTTTGCTACATGCATCCATAAAGTGCTTTCGGGCAAGGACTACGACTCTCCACGTGAAGGGGGCCGGCTCTGATTTAAAGCTATTTCAAGCACAGACAGGACAGCAGCTCCGCTGGGTTCGGAGCGCCAGGCAAGATAATAAACCACATCCTATGGGCTCCCCGCGCCTCCCGGTTGGCAACTTCGGCGGCAGCTCTGGCTGCTCCGCACCCAGCCGCGGCCCAGCCCTGCGGCTCCTTCGCCAGCGCTTCGAGATCCATCTCCCCGTCGCTCCTCTCCTCCACCGCCCCTTTCCCTCACAGCCTCGGCGCGCGGCGCCGCCGGGCGGGGCGCCGTCCCCTCGCCTCACCTCAGCCTCCTCCGCGGCGCCCCGCCCGCCGAGCACCTGCGCGCGGGCCTCGCGGGGGCCGCCGTCCCCCCCTCCCCCCCGCCCGCCAGGGAAACCGGCTGCGCCCGCCGCTCCTCGCCGAGGACGGGGTCGGGGCGTCTGGCATGCCCGGGGGCTGTCGGTCGGGCCCGGCCGCAGGCCCCGCCCGAGCGGGCACCTTTGCCGAAGGGCCGCGGGACGGCCCGGCCGCACTCACCTGTCCCCGCGAGCGAAGGCTCCAATGGCGCTTACCTGTCAGGAGCAGCCGCCCGGCGCCACCGCCCCGCGGTCGTGGGACCGCTCGGCGGGGGGGCGCCCTCCGCGCCGCCGCCTGCCGGACCAAACCCCCCACCCGCGTCGCCGCCGCCGAGGCCCAGGCTGGCCAAGCGGGAAGGCGGGGCGGGCGCGAGCTACACCGGAGTGGCAGTCGCCCCAGCCAATTGTTGCTCCGTCTCGGAGTATCCACCAATCGCTGGGGGAGGGGGCGGGAGCATGCAGATAAAGAGCCAGTGCGCAGGAGCTGCCGCCGCGGCGTCCGCCTGCAGGTGTGAGCGGGGCCTCAGCGCCTCCGTCCCAACCCCAGGCGGGAGCGCGGCGGGCGGGCGCGCGCGCGCGCGCGCGCGCGCGCTTGAGAGGGCCTGCACGGAGCTTCGGGAGCTTTGCGCGCCGCTCTGGGAAGAACTGCAGAGCCCTGCGCACCCGCGCAGTACGTGGCAGGTGTTTTCCCCGCATCTTTTCCCCGGAATTGCTGGAGAAATGCAATCGCGTTACCTGTGGATATAAGCGCGTTCCAGGCATTCAGCGAGGCAGAGGCTGCAGTTAAAGACCAGACTGTTCCGTAGAGGCGAGGACTCGCCGCCCCGCAGCAGCCCGTCCTGCCCCGCTTCTCGCCGGCATTTCTGGCTACGCTCGACGGCGCCGATGACCCCGCGCTGCTCCGGGCGCCCTGCGCGGGGCGCCCTTCGGGAGAACAGCCGCCCCCGCCCCGCGCGGCGCGGGGTTCGCGCGCGGCCCAGCCCGAGCACGCCCCGCAGCCCCGGGTGCCCGAGCGCCGGCGGCGGCAGCGCCGCGAGCGCGGCTGGGCTGGCGCTGGCCCCGCTTCCCGCGCGGGGCGCCACCGCAGCTTGAATCAGTTGTCAAGTCAGCCAGCACCCCCTCGTGGTGCAAGGACCAAAAGTGGCCTTGAATCGATTTACGATTTTTGTTTCAGGTAGGCGCATTGCATGGAGAAATAGTCTGATTTAAAAAAAAAAAACAAACCTTGAGCCTTAGAATTTTCCCCAAATTTATTAAACCGTTTCCATCTATTCTGCCAATGTATCGAACACTCAATTGAAATATTTCCTAAATCCATTCACAGTAAATTGGAATATCTTATTTGATATACGTAATGAAGTGTTTGTGGGATCAGATTCCATTTTTTTTCCCAATATAATTACTGCAAGAAAATAAACTCTACAATGTGTCCTGCTCTTTGACTGCTCTAGTTTGTCGTCAAGCTGTTTCAGGTTTACACTAATTAAAAAAAAATATAGTGGAGGGTATTAGCAGGTACACCCCGGACAGCTGAGCAAACTTTCTCATTAGCTCTCTTAAATGGTCCTTTACATAACCTTTGCATTTGACTCCCAGGGAGCTGAAAGGGGTGACTTGCAGTACTGCTTCTACATGTGGCAATCTAGGACCCGTGCTGAATTCAGATTGGCCCTAGCCTGGAGGAGAAAAGATGCACATTGCAGAGCGTTTTACATACCAAATCATTACAAGTGCATCAAATAAAATGAACAGTGGCTTTGGGCAAAGAAGTACAAATTGACATTGTAATTATGAGTAGTATGTTCCAGAATTAGTATTTCATTCAGTGCAACACAAAGCTTTCCATCTTCTAAGGGGTTTTGACAGCATCTCTCATCTGTCAAAATGTTTAGTGCTAATTTAAAATATACTCTTTCTCTGCTGTATATCTCATTCCCACTTAAGACTTTGTATGGAAATGGCCATATCTTTCCTTTTGCTGACTCTACCACAGTACAGTAGCTTCCAGGACCTTGCTGATCATACACAGCAGTTCTGGGCAGCCTCCTGTAGGCCTTTACACTGGAAGGACATTGATACCCACTAGCCAGTCAGAGCTCCGAAACAGTGGACACAGTTTACAATACAATTCTACTAAAATTTAGAGGCAGGATTTAAGGAAACAAGAAATGCTATAATAAAAGTAGGAGAAATGAACCAAAATCAGTTCTGGTAACACCAGGCCTGAACTGCTTATCTCAGACCTAGAAGTCTTGTTTGCTGTTAAAATGATGAAACATTAAGTAGTTGTGGTAACCATAACTTTCTTTTATGGATTTCTCTGACAACTTCACCAAATTAGCACTTTTAAAATAAGTTGTTTTTATTTGTACAACCTAGTTCTTTTATTGGATAGCGGTGCTAAAATAGCTTGAATTTTTTTCCAAGTTATTAGGGACAAACTAAAACAAGCAGAGTTGAATTTTAAACATGCATACTGTACTATGGCACTGTAGTTATTGCCATGGATTGCAACTTTAAACAAACCTGATCTGTCCAAGGTCAGTGGTGTATCCCTGCATAGAACTAGTTGAGGTTGAAATCCTATGCAGCAAAATGTTACCTAGGAAAGAATAGAACTACAGAGAATCCCTCACAGTGATTTCTAAGTGTTAAATCCAAAGCGCCTACATTATTCTATTAAACCCAGAGATATTTTTAAATCTTAAAATAGTCTGATATGCATCCTCACAACAACTATTTCACGTGTCAGTAACAGCAAGGAAGGGATCCATTACCTGAAGCCACCATGCTCAATTCCATGCTCCATGTACTGTAGAACCTGCTGTTCTTGTCCTGTGGAGAATTTTCTTCTGGGGCAAAAGGAGAGAAACTAATCTTAAAGTCTCCTTCCAGATACTGTGAGACCTTCTGTGCACTTGGATGGATAAATACTGTTGTATGCAGTATGAAAATTTGACTGCAATGTCGTAATTTCATCTTCATTCTTACTTTATTTGACTACTTGACTAGTTTTGACTTATTAAACCTATACAGATTGTTTTCTAAAATGGTTGCTTTGGTCATCTCAGCTCTTTTTGGATCTCTCCCTTCACAGATTTCCCCAGTTTTATTTTCAAAAAACTGTTTATCTTCCCTTTTAAGAGCCCATCCATTCATCTTCAATGTAGCTATTTTCCTATCATCACATTTCACTTACGTCAAGATCACTGTCCTTTGTCTAATTCCTATGTTTTCAAACAAGCACCTTTGTACCTTCTCTAATACTGCCTCATAACAATGAATTCTTCATCAGCCTTACAAGATTTCCTCACTATCTTCCTACCTAATGACCTTCATTAATGACCTTCCTAATGACCTTCCTTCCTAATGGCCTTCATTAAAGGTTTGTTCTAATGACCTTGACCCAACTCCAGGGACAAGTGATCACTATGAGTGGTAATAAATGTTCTTTTGAAAAGCACCAAAAATGTAGTTCTATCAAAATGCAGATTTTTCTAAAGAATATCATTTAAAATTTTAATGGAAAGATTGCACTTTATAGGAGTGTTGCATTTCAATACTAATTCAAATTATTTTTAATCATTTATGGCACCTCTTGTGCTACAGGGCACCCTATCCAGCTGCTGTTGAACACATTGTGCAAGATAAAGACTACTCTGATGTTCTGCATTCCATTCTTACCAAAACAACACATTTCCAGAAACAGCAGACTCGTACTAGTTCTATGTGAAAGAAGTTCCTACTTATTATTCTATTTGCTCCCTAACTCTCCCTTCCCCTCCTTCTCTGTCTCTTGCCCCCACCCCCAAAACCCAAAACAATACAAAACAATCCACTTTGGTACTCTAAAGGACATTCTGCTCCAAAGGGAAAAGTTATCAAGAATTCTCCAACTTGAACATGCATAATATGGTCTAAATAAACATGCTGTTTTTTTTTTCTAAAAGTAAATAGAAAGTAGCCAGCCATAACAAGGAGGAAGCTTGTTCTCCCTTGCCTTCAAGTGGAAGTATCTAAGAGATACTGGAGTCGGCGACCATTGCTATGTGCAGTTCTTTCTGCATACACACATGCTAAAAGCAACTTCCACAAGGTGGCCAGTGTGGTGTAACATTTGTGCTAGAATCATTTGTGCTAACTATCTGCTATAAACCAATCTATAATGTTCATAATGCCGTTGCTGAGGAGCCTACATTTTTTTCCAACTCACAACCCTACACAGATAACACAAAGCTGCTTGTATTACTGTTCTGTGGATAGTAGCTTACAATGAAGGACACCAAGTGTTTTTCGAGAGAACTGAATCCTCGCCAGATGACAGAATTCTGCCAACTGGAAATAAAGGAGGTGGGGAAGGAAACAGATTCTAGCTAAAGTTTGCTAAGTTCTGCCCCCCTTCTCTCCTCAGATAAAAGCAACATTAATTCCACATTTCACAAGTAATTCGGAGGGGGGAGAAAAAAAAAAGAAAAAGAAAAAAGACATGACTGTTCTTTTAGCATAGGGGATTTGAGCAGATATATATATATTTTTGGTTATTAATTCTGAAGATGATAGCAATAAGGTCTATGGGAAACGAAAAGCAGGGAGAAGCCACTCAAGAACTACATCTTTCAGCTGAATTAACACTATGTAAACACACCTCTTGCTGCCACATAAGGTTACAACTCATTTGAACTTTATTATAAGAACAAAAGTTTTTGCTACATACATCTCATACACAATGAAAAACTGGCCACAATGCCAATAAATTTTAACCAAGTAGTAATAGATGTGTGTCTATGAATTTTAAAGCAAAAATGCTTTCTGTAAGATTCTAGTTGTCCCAGGAAGGATCAATCTATCTCAGCAAAACAGTGATAGGACATTTAGTACTTGGAGTTTAGGATGCATTTAGCTACCACTAGAAGTTGCTTGTTACAAAGGCACTTAGGGAGTTGTCAACAGCCAGTTGCAATGAAACAAAGCTCTCTCATCAGACAGCTGTAAGTAACCAGGTAGCTGCTGGGTACTTTCACCCAATGGAGCTTGTTGTCTAGGAAGGGTATCCCAGATTTGCTGAGAACAGCATTAGTTCTACTGATACATATGATATATAACAAGCTGCTATGGAAACAAAACACACCTCCCATCCCAACTGATTCGCATCTAGCTTGGTGTTAAACAGATTGCCACCAGCGGTCCAGTTTTTTTCATTCTGCTTTAAGGGTCTGACAAGTTTTTGCAGCATAATAACCAAAACAATTACCTGCTCAGAACTAAACAAGCAAGGCTGTCAAAAAAGATAAACTTCAGTGTCATCTCTCTCTTAGAGTTTTTTGATTCTCAACTGATACTTGGATATCTGTATTTAACTGCAATTTTTAAAAGATTTTTCCTGATGTGATAAAAACACAAGTCCTCTACTAATTAAATACCTGAATTTAGACGCTGACACCACAGATATGCTCTAGAAGCATTTTAATTTACAAACAGCAATTCCCATTGACTTTATACCATAAAAAAAGCAATTTACAAGCAAGAAGCATATTCATCAAAACAAAATAAAGCAGCACTGAAATATTCATGTCACAAATCTAAAAACAAATTGAATACAAGAGTAAAATATCATTTGAATAAATATTTTCAAATTCATGCTATAAAATAATCCTTAATGGCATGTTATTAATTATTACAGCATCAGCTTAGCTAGCTTCATTTACTTCACATGATGATGAAGTGTGGAGTTGTGAGGTTACCAGTTTATATTGCAAGATAATGACACCAAGTCATTCAAACTGTTCAAATATTTATAATGAAGAACAACCATACAAATAAAAATCATTTTAAAATACCATTTCTCAGTCAGAAACAAAACAGTTCTAAAATTGTGCATGATTTCTATTTCTAATCAGATATACGACCAAAGACTTGCTATACAAGTTCCAAGGTTGAATTCATAGCATATGTAAAGTGGGAAAAACAGCAGTTTACTACCATAACAGGAATTACTTATATAAACTATGAGCAAACCTGCTCAGTTATTGACACTTAGCTTCACATCCCCTGAAGAAAAACAGGAACACATGTCCCAAGCTTATTTGTTTAGCATTTTTTTTTAAATGTAAACTTGCATAACTAACTTAATGCTTACAGGGATGTGCAAGTAATATTATAACTACAAATATTAAATACAACTATTCTGGCACTTGTTAAAAGATATGTAAAATGCACAAAGGTTATACAATTTGAACATTTTGAATGACTTCACTAAAATTGATTCAGTCACCAGGTATTATGAAATTTACAATTAATGAACTAAACAGTTTCATATAAAGAATTTACACAATTCCCCAAATACTTTCAAATATAAAATTTAATAAATAACCCTGACCAGTCTAAAAGCACCATTCAAGGGTAAAATTCCCTTGCAAAATAGATTAGGTGTTGCATATTTGAGTCCCTTTCAATGGTTTCACGTGAAACCCATTTAGAAAAATGACAATAAAAGAATCACAGTAAACTAATACAAAAAGAAAATCAATTAAGATATGTTTTTGAACGTAAAGCTCATTCAGTCTTTTCACAGCCCTTGATATTCTTGTTCCTTCCTAAATTTCAGTTTAAACACTAGGAGGCCTCATTGTTTTTTTCTAAAAGTCAACCAAAGGCTGCAGCATAAATATGAATTAATGCTTGGGAAGCTTGCATTAAAAACTACCTATTTTGACCTACAGTATATTCTACTGAAAAGTGAATTGACAGTATCCTTTATATGCAATTGAAAGAATTCCCACTAAAATGCAGAGCCAATCTTGAGGCTGTATTGACCTAACTGAACTTCTAATATCCTCTAAATATTTACATAGCTATTTACTAAATATATTTATAAATTTAATAGAAATTATAGGGAAGATAACCGATTAAGAAAACTAAGTGTTTGAAACCACAAACATTAGCAAAGATATAAAATCTTTTATTTTCACAGTTTGTAATAGGTTAAACATCTAGAGGAAAGGACACTGTCACTGTTTTCACATTTGTCTATAATTAAAAAGGTAGATTAAGAAGAGACTCAATTATGAACAAGCCTATATGATTTCATGACTTATTTTGTTGTCAAACTTTTCTTCATATTTTTGACTTTTGCATTTACTGTAAATGAAATGGTAACAGCTCTGTGCTAACCTAAAATTGTACAGAAACAAGACACTGTACAGTACTTCCATAATTTGTTTATAATAACACAGCATATTTTGACTTGGTGGACTTGTGAAATGAACTTCAATTACATAATGTTTCATGTTTCATGGCAATGTTAATCCTGGCATACTATTATGTGACAAGGCACAATTTAATTCCTGTTGCCAGGTTTGAAGTTCGTTTTCTACCAGAGTCACACACTTTATAAGTGTAAATATAATGCTCAATGATGTTTTATGTATGCATCCTTTGAAGCACTGCTTAACTTTACAGTACTGTGTTATGGCTTGATCATTCTTAACACTGCTAGCAGTGGAAAAGGTAAATGGCATATAAACACAAAAATGAGCAAGCAGAACTTGCATACTGTTGGATCATGATATTGTAGAAAAGGTAATCATTTTCTGCTTCTTAACAGTCCTGTTTCAAAATTTTAAACCTGAACCTGTACAATCAAAGTGATGTGTTTTTTGTTTGTTTGTTTTTATTTATTTACTTTTTGTCAGAGACAATTTTGGATAAGTCACTCTTTGGTAAACTCAAACCAGTTATAATAACTTTACAAATACAATAACTATATTTAAATAATGTTAAGATTGTGACACACAAAATTTAAAGAAATACATTATTAATAGCCCATATCCTGATATCCTCAACTTACACTACCATGAAAATAGTCACACCAAAGGCATCACAGCACAAGATGAGGGTTTAAGAATAACTGAATTTCTTAGATTTTGCATTTCTCAATCTTAATTTTTTAAAACTTTTTTTTGCATTTAATTATTTTAAAAACATATATAAAAAATCAGAAAAGCAAAAACAAACCAACCAAACAGCAACAAAAAAACAGTATCAGAAACACCAACATGTATTTAAGAGGGTAAACATATAGACATCCTATTTCCCCTAGGCAGACATATAATATCCCTTATTGGAAACAAAAATTTTACTGCTACTTCAAGAAGAAAACACACTTCCCACCTCCCCTCATCTCCCCAATTTAGGCAGTTCTAAGAGGAAAAGGCAAATTAGGTACTCAGTTTAACTGAAACTGCTCCCATGGAGCAAGTTGGGTTTATAATGTTAATCCTTGTTGCGGACTGTCACAATATTAAGAACTAGTGTATTTTAAAAAGTAACTGCACAAAATATGCCCCAATTTCACGGGCAAAGTGCCTGAAAAGTGTTTTTAAATCTACATAGAGCAATTTGAGCTACAGGAGCACAAAAAGAATTACAAGATAGCAAACCTACCTTTTTGCTTTCAGGTAATTTAGGAATGAGCTTTTAATTTCCAAATTTCAGGAGTTAAAGAACATAGTCAAATACATATTTTTAATATTTGACAAACAAACATAAGGACTAATTATAAAAAGCACAATTCCTCTGTATTTTAAAGAATACGTGATTAGCCAAATTCTGCTTATAAGGTAGAATTTTACACAGTAGTGTTTGCCAGCTCTTGCTTTTGAGGTCTCTTAAGCTATTTTTTTTCTTTTGTTTCACTGTTACCATTAGGTTTCACATTTTATATATTATACTGACCTAAACGATGAAGTTAGCACCATGTTTAAAAAAAAAAAAAGTGAAACAAAAAGATTTAGAGTACTTTTAAAGTTATTGGTGATTTCTTTACACAGAAAGCAACCATTGAAACAATGGGGAAGCCATAGCAACTCTTTGTAATACTAACACATGAAATAATAGACATATTGCTCACAATTCCCATAGAATTTTCTTTTTTATACAAAAACGTACAAATTCCAAGTGCTAACATATCACTTGGAGCTGTAAGTAGGAAGTCAATGTGCACCTGAAAACAGTTCTCTGTGAAGAGACACATTACAACACTGCTTGGAAGTACTGTAGTTTAAACTACACCATCCTTTCAGGTTAGTATTAGCGAACCACAGAGGATGAAGAAGTTAAATTCAGTTACCTGGTATATTTCTACAGTACGAAATAAAGGTAGATTCTGAGGCCAGTAAAAACACATTTAAAACCACAATGCTACTTTTGAGTTTCCTATTTTTTTTTATATATATATAGATCTATATCTATCTCTATATATAAAAAAAGGTCAGCACCACAGGTTGTCCAGGTTGTGTTCTAGACAACTAACAAAAACTCAAACAATTTAACCATAATTTAATAGATTTATGGCATTTGGTTTACATATGTTATAAAGCAAAACTATTAAAATAATGTAATTCACTTTGCTCGCTTTTGCACACAAAGTAATCATTTAATAAAAACCAAACATTCTTCTAAAAAATCAAAAACATCTTCCCAGAGTCCTAATTCCTAGGCAGAGAGAAGACCCAGCAGTTGAAAAACTGGTACACAGTATAAACCTTGACATACTTTTACATTCACCTCAACCTGAATAGGAAAAGTGAAAGCATTTTTTATATATAAAGCAATTTTACATATATAAGCAGACTAACTACCAGAAACAGTTAGTAAAAATGAACAGAATCCATTGTGATACATGGAAGGAATCAAATGGATAATATTCTCTCTCCTCCTTAGTCTTGCATAATCCTCATTATCAGCAACAAGATTTGAGAAATAAAGGGAGACTAAAGCTCCTTGGTATGTATACCCAGCAGAGCTGCTATCTTATTTTAATATCTTTCCCTGCTGTAAATTATGCTTGACAAATCAAGCAATAGGGACACTTTAGCAGACTTTTCCTATCCTTTCCCCAGTACACTGTCTTTTGTATTTTGAGTATCTTCACAAGAAAAAGGGAAAACAAAAACAGCCTCCTTCACAAAGAACGAACATTTATGTAGTCTTCTCCAGGCTGCTATACTTGTACTGAAGATTACTGAAAGAATAAAAAAAATTAAAAATGTATTATTAATGTGCTTATTTGGGTTGCACTTAGAATTTTAATCAGATGTGTTAGACATTGAATGGATTTCCATACTAGAATTCATAGCTTCAGAACCTGAAGCATCATTGTCTACTTTCTGTTCTACAAATGCCTCTGTTCTGTCTGGAGACTCTACTCTGTTTCGTACTTCTGTTACACCAGGGTGATTCTTTCGCAAATGCTGGTTTAGAGTACCCTGAAAAGGAAAACATTTTCCGCAGATCTCACAGCGAAAGGGCTTGTCATCTGTGTGACCACGAATATGATACTCAAGTTGGTCCTTGCGGGTATATTTCTTCCCACAAAACTTGCACACAAAAGGAGTTATTCCCATGTGCAATCGCATGTGTCGATCAAGGCTCCCTTTCTGGTTGAAAGACTTTCCACAGTAGATACAAATTAGCCTCTCATTGTATGGATACCAATGACCTCTTGCATTTCTTTCCCGTGGACTATTTTCATATCCTGGGTTACTCACCATGGTTTCACTGTCAGTCCCTTGCACCAAGCTCTGAACATCACTGTGCAAGTGACCACTGGACACCCGTTTTTGCCGTGCACGCCCCCCTCTGAAACAGCTCAGCATAGACCTTGAAGGACTTGAACTGGTTAGGCTTCCGAAGGCTTCAGACACACCTGTAGCCTGTGATGAGGCATGGGTAAATGAATAAACATGTTGTAACATAGACCCATAAGAACCAACATTGACTGCCACCACTTGCTCTCCATCCACCATTTCAGTATGATATCCATCATCACCAAGGGAAGAGCTATCAGAGCAACTTGGCCTGTCAGACTTTTCCATTTTAACCTTCACCTCTGCGATTTGACTTTCCCTTACTATCAAGTCTCCTTGCTCATGATCACCTTCAATCTGAATCTCATACTCAGACATACTCCCACTGCTTCCTCGATCCGAATGCCCTTCTTCTTGCAGACGACTGCGTAGAGTTTTGCCCGGAGTAGTTTCCATCCTAAGATCACTGCCTGCTGTTGACTGTCGCACCTGAGAGCAATAGGGGGGAGATATCTCAATAGGACTGGCAAAATAGTTGTTGTCTTTAACTCCATTGCGATTTTCTGAATTTTCTTCAGCACCAACAGTGACAGAGTCAACATCACCAACACTGATCTTTGAATGAATACTCTCCAGTATTTGTGTGCATTTATCAATGACACACTGCATTTGTAGAAAGCTGGCTGCAGTTAAAAAACTGACAACATCCTTTAGCTGTAAAGACATCCTTCCAGTGTAACAAAATGAAAGCAACTGTTCAAAAACATTGGGATTTTTAATAACTGATATTGATAGGCCACTCATGGTACTTAATGCTGAATGGTCGCGGAAATACGGAGAACTGGCAGCTAGTACTGCTTTATGGGCTCGAAATGGTTGACCCTGAATATGCACAATTATGTCACATAGCTTTCCTTGCAAGCGGAGTTCATTCAATTGGCTCAGAACAGTGTTGCTGTACTCAGGCACATCAAACTGAATGAAACTGCTGCTGTCCATTTCTACTGATGTAAAGTGTAATCTGAAAGGGGAAAAAAAAAGGAGCATTTACTACTGAGTATGGATACACAACTTTTAATTTAAAAGCAATGCTTACTACAATGCTGAAGTAAAATCGTCTCAATGAACTATATAAGCTGTTAAAATAGCACAGTTGGTATAAACGCTTGATACAATACAAACAGTTGATCTCAGTTTTTCACATTTCTATCATTCAAACTACGCTTCTGCAATCTTTGCAATTCAATTACTTGTGATATATCACAGGCTCCCTGGATGTTTCTAGGTCTAACCAAAAGAAACTTTCTAATTTTGATCTCTGGTAAAAACTGCATAACAATATTCCTATCATCCCAGAAGATTAATAAAGCTGCTAAGCAGGTCAAAATCTTCAGAATCATTACTGGATCTTTAAGTAAGAGACTATATTGATAATCATAGGCAACTACATTGTTAAATTGCCTAAGAATGACTTCTGGAAAGTATTTCATTAAGTCTGAGAAATCTACTAAAGGAAAGCCCAAGATTAATTCACTGCTTACTGTATATATTTATAGTACTTAAGTTTGTTGACACGGATCAATGCCATTTATGCCACTTTATGCCTTTCTGGGGAGACAGCAATTACTCTCTTTTGATTACGGTATCTTAGTACTTGCAGATGAGTTCAGGTTCCTAGAATATGGAAGACAAATGGATTGCGAACACAGAATCACAGAATATTCAAGGTTGAAAGGGACCTCTAGAGATCATCTAGTCCAACCTTCCCACTCAACACATGCTAGAGAAAGCATGGGTGACAGGAAGAAGAGGCCATAGACAGAAGAGGAATCTCTGTCCTCTTCTAGGATTGTGTAACAATCCTTATGCAACATTTTTAGAACTTTCAGTCCTCTCTCAATAAAGAAATCCACATCCTTGTTCTCGAGGTTTGTCTCTTGAGGAAAAGAAAAGTTCGCCATTAATATCTTCATTGAATAAGCCGCACATGGATCCTGGTAGTGAGCAGAGAGGATTATGGAATTGAAGGTCAATAAGGCTAAGGTGTCAGTGTAGTGGACAAGCAGCAAAAAACAAACTCATATCAAGGGAAGCACACTACATTGCTTTGAAAGTAGCAGAAAGAGATCAAGCACACAAAACAGTGACAAAAGCAGCATACAATGAGTTTCTATACCCATATGTTCTTAAAAAGTGCAAGTGAACAAGGTACAGCAATGCAATTGTTGTAACTTTTCCACCTCAGTTCCTTCCTTCCAAAACACTTTCTGCTTCTTGTGATTTTGAAAACATCTGAAGAAAGTGTTAAATAAAACAATTAAATAAATAAATAGCAATTGCACTTGACAGAAGAGACTCCCTCCACTGCTTTTGGCCAATCAAGCTCTCAAGCTCTTAAATCTGTCTCATGGAAACGGTCCTAATGAGGTGCCAGTGAATATAAACTTAATGGACAGGTAGGACTGCAGTGGGAACTGCACTTAGCCTGCAGCCATACTGCTGGGTTAGTACCAGGGCACCCCAACTTTTTCGCATGGATTTAGACAGACAAGACCTATGCAAAAATCTCAGCATTACACACCTTGTCAGAGAGGCAGTCACCACTGCATGTAATGCAATGTTTTACTGATGGAAAATGCTTAGAAAAGAATGATTATCTTTTTTCATAAGAATCCCCAATATCACTATCTAGGAAATCATGTTCACCTTCAGATTATATTCCCATAGACAAAAAGGTATCATTTTATTTGTCTGCACAATGAAATCAGTAGCAGTATAAACCAATTACAGTAGAACTAACCAAAATATTCTTCAGAAAGGTAATAATTAATTACCAAGACTGGCAAGCTGGTAGTTCTTTTAAGACAAAGTGATTTATTCTTGAAACAACCTCTAAGATTATTACAGTTTGAAAACCTCTAAGATTATTACAGTTTGAAAAGGCAAATATGATACCTTTCATCATTTTTTTAAACAGCTTCCTCTAAGTGGAAATATCTAACTGAACTGTCCTGAGGTGACTGCCCCACAGTTAGCCAGACAATCATAGGAAAGTTTTGCTTCCCAAAGCTATGAGACAGTAACTATTTTAACCCTCATAACTTATATCTTCCAGAAGAAAAAAGGTAATGTCTAGTCAAGATACATGACTAGGATCTTCCTACTGAAATAACCTATGTGCATTTAATATTTCTCATTACAGTTTAAAAGAAATTTATTTTAAAAGTTTTGTTCTATGAAAGCTCTTATTTCACTTAGTAATAATAGAAGGTAACAAAATATATACGGTATTTACTTTCACTGCCATATACAGTGACAGCAGGAAAGCATCATTTAATGGCAAAATGAAGTCAATTTGCCAATGTTGTATATCTAAGCTTGCATCTGTTCAATTTCATTCACTCACTGAATCATATCATTTATGTTCATTTCAATTCACACAAAGGTGTGAGAAAAGATTCCTTGCATTCTCTTTAGTTAGCTCATCATTCCTTTGATAGCTGGAAGAACACTTAGAGGTTAAGGGAAGGAATGTCTAAAATAAATCTTTGTGTACCAACTAGATTTTTCATGCTTTGATTGCACTATGTGGAATTAACATTGAAAGCTGTTTAACATATGTAACATAAGCCACAGCGCTACAGCGCTATTCTGCTAGTATGCAGAAATAACTGTTGAAATCTTCACTCTTTTTTTTAACTGGATATCCAGAGGTTATGTAACAGCCATTGTTCATTAGCACATGACAACTAGAAGCAAGATTCTTGCAAGAAAAGGCAACAAGGCCCAAGGAATGGTTTAAAGAAATTGTACTGTGCCAAATGCCTCTAAAACTCTGAAACATTTACAGTACAGAGACAGTAATACAATACATACATGCAACATTTAATGCTTGCTTATTTAGACTATTTCCTTAGTCTTTCATTGTTTACACTGCAGGAATGTCAATTTTTAAACAATTTTTTAAACTATGAACTATGATCTGGAACCCAACAAGCCTTTTGTGCGACAATTACTGTTAATGCTATGATGGTAAAAGTACAAGTATCTGCTTGACTACACAAAGTGATAATCAAATCCATTTTCTTTCAAAGGTCAAGGGTTTAATATACCATTAAAGAAAGAAAAAAAAAAAAAAAAGAAGAAGAAGAAGAAGAAGAAAGCATGGACTTACTTTCCCAAGTATCCAGGAGTTCAAGCATGATCATTCCTTATCACTCTTATTTATGTTTTGGGCACTCTGGATCCCCTCTGGGTTTTAAGAAATTCGCAAAGTTGAATTCTAGAAGTATTATTTACCCTAAAAAAAAAATCACCAAACAACAATCTTTTCTTGGATCAATTTTGTTCTTTGGTTTAAAAATTACTCAAATTTATTTAAACTTAGACACACTGAAGAGTACAGAAAGGGATTGCATATATTGTATACAATTGTACATTGTAAATACAATTTTTTGTATATACAAATATAAATTGTATATATATTGTATATAAATTGTATATAAATAATGAATTTTATTTCTCAGAATATATATGTCACACAGTGATTCAGATCAAAAATTAACAAGTTGAAACAGAGGTCCCGAAATACGCAACAGCACAGCAGAAAAGTCTGCACATTTCTGTTGTGGCACAGAGTTTCATTTTCTTTGCAGCATCTCCAGTGGCATAAAACACACTTCAGCTATGGCATCTTTACAATTAAAGTGATGTCATAAACCTTTTCAGTTTATTAAAGTTGCTTACTTGTTGAATTTGCCACTAACAGATTAAAAAGCTCCTGTGGGTATGATTAAAAACAGCTAATACAATCCACTGTTTAAGTAAACTTTCTAGCTATATTTCTGCGTACTTTTGTTAAGCTTCCTATTGTTTTAGACAATCTATAATACTCTTGATTCCAGCCCCTCAGAACTAAGATGCAGAAACTAAGATGCTTTTGTAATAATGTAAAGATATTCTAATGCAGAAATTATGGAAAAGAGAATTCCTCACAAAAACAGAGCGCTAAGTACAAATCTTGATCTCAAGCCCTCTTTCATCCAAATGCTAACCATTCATGAATCATTCTGCAAATAATTCATATGGTGCACTAAATTCTGGATGTTGTCTGGCAGAATTTGAAGCAGATTCATTTTCACATTAACACACTCACAAAAAGATGAATGTGCTACTAAGAAGCACTTCAGAGATGTATTAACAGCAGCTGCCAGAGAAAGCAAAAAATTGTTACTCTTGCCATCCTGCGAAGACTCTTTTTAGTACTGGACATTTTTAATATCCAACTGCATAAACATATATACATAGTGCTTTGTACACACACACACACACACACACACACACACACTAGTACTGACAGCACTCTGATGCTGTTCTTGATCAGTAAAACTCAGTGGAGCAATTATTAGACCTGTCTATTCAGCATTTTATATATTAAAAAAAAATTATCTGAGCAAACTCCAAGAAAAGGAATCCAGAAACAGAGGTCACAAGGACCACTTTCTTCCTTTATTCCTGAATTGCCCTCACAATTACTTGTCTATATAGAATTACTGTAAGAATAAAAAAAAAAAAAAAAAAAAAATTGGTCCATAAATAAAGGATCATTTAATAACTAGATCAGACTATAGAAATAAACTCATTTTGGCTCCAGAACTCAAGAGACTATAAAACATATGGACCTATTTGTGAACACAGGAAAAAAAAAAGAGATTACTAGAAGATAAAGTACAAGCAGCCTAGATCAGAACAACTATTAAGTGTCAGACAAATAATGCTTACAGGCAGACTTATGGATTCAAAAACACCTTAAATCAGCAATATCTTATAAATATTCAGCACAAGCTTTTATGTTGTCCACAGATTTCATAACATGCATGCATCAGAATACCTTTTATTTAATCTTCCATGGTTACAGCCAATATTTCCTAGATTTCCCAACTTTGAGGAATTCACTGTTGAAGTTGGAGTAAAAGATTTTTTATGTTGTTACGACAATAAAAAGTATTTATTTACAAAGAAGTACTTAATTAATATTACCTATCTCTTTTTTTAATATCAGTCAATCCTGACCATTTTTTTTGCTATTTTTTAAAAAATAACCACACTGTCTAGATATTTGTAACAAACGTATCTGTAGTAGGCTTGAATGGCACAAAATGTGTCCAAAAAGAACATCCTCTACCATTTTCTTTCTTAAGTGTTTTCCTAGTCTTGCATTCCACTACTTTCAATAGACTGAACGTCCTGCAGCTGTCATTAAAGCAAAAGGGTCACTGAAGCACAAACTCCTCCTGACTCCAAGAGTGGAGCACAACCGCTCTGCTACAGATGTCAAAACATTGGTTTTGCTCTGATGTGCTGCAAATATTTTCATCAGGCGCTCTGGGTCTCCTACACACGCGCACAGGCAGCGTGAGTCTCTCCCTTCTAAACAAACCTGGCGGTTTTGCAGGGCCCTCGCAGCAGGGGCAACAGCGGCCGCGTTGCAGCGGCGGGCTCGGCCAGCGGCAGCCGCAGACCGCTCCGGCTTGGGCTCCCTGGCCACCGCTCCCAAGCACCTCGGCCAGCCCGACCCGCGCCGCTCTAAGCTGCTCCCGGTCAGCGAGGAGCCGACACACGCGGCCTGTCCGCCCCCCACCCCGGAGTGACGTCGGTCCCTGCGGGAGCGGAGCAACCGAAGCGACCCGTCCCGACCGCGCCCGCAGACCCCGGCGCCTTCGCTGCCGCCCCCGCGGGGCCTGCTCGGGAGCGGGGACCCCCCCCGGGAGCGGCACCTGTCCGGCCGCCTCGGCCTGGGGCTGAGTGCCCGCCGCTCACCTGGGGCTGTCGGAGCCTCTCACATGGCAAGTCCCGTCCCGTCCGCGGCCCGGCTCTCGCCCGCTCCCTCCGCCGCTTCCCGCCCGCTCCCACAGCCACGCGCACCCGGAAGTGACTCGGAGAGTCGCGCTTCCGCTTCCCAGTGACCTACGGTGGCCGTGGCTGGCGCCGCCCCGCATACCGTCGCCGCAGGAGTCACGGCTGCCCGGCCGCAGCGGACACCGGCTCGGGCAGCGGCAAGGCCCGCAGCGGCGCGGAAAGGAGCCCCGGCACAGCGACCGCCTGCGCAGCGCTCGCGCTGCACGCGTCCTTCAGCCCGTCGCGCACTGGACAAGGGCGTAGCCCTGTGGAGCGCTGGCGGGGCCGCGCTAACCTACCGCGGGCCGCACAGCGCTGCCGGACACCACGCCGTCCTCCACAGGCGGACGATGCGTCTTTCTTGCCCTGGAAAACACAGGCAAAGTCATCTTCAGAAAAGCAGGGAGGTGCAATGGGGCAGAGCAGCGGCCACGTTGAGTCTCTTCTGGCTGCAGTGTAAAGAACAGACAGTTAAAAAGCACAGACACGCAAGCAGCGTTCGTCTACTGGTATCCGGGAATCAAATAATCGTGTTCATTCATTAAATGTACATCTGAAGCAACAGTAAAGGAATCCACTTACATCACATTCCATTTAAATGTCCATTTAATGTCCATTGCTGAACATGGAAGACGGTGGAAGGTATAAATACTGATTTCTCCAGGAATTTGCCAAATATGTTTTGAGTGAAATCATTTTTTGATAGGAAGCATCCAGATGTTGATTAAGAAGTGTCAGCTATGACAGTTCTATGAGGACTAAGTACATAGAGGGTGGATAATTTTTTTTCCCCCCCTCAGAATACCCAAAGAGAGGCAGGAAGAGAAGAAATTTGTCATAAAATCCCAAAGGAACCTAATCTTTTACATTGTGCAAAATCGATTAATTTTTTTTATGTTTGGATAAAGAAAAAAAATGGCACACAACAAAACATTCTTCAAAATTGCCTGTAGGCCTTTGGGACATACAGTTGCTGCTACTGTTGAGTGTTCTGGAATTTTATACTACCCTGCACACACTCTACTTCCAACTATGAGATCACTATTTGAGAAAACTGGTTATCTTAAAGCCTGACAGAAAAAAAAACAGAGAAACATGACAACTAATTATCTACACTGTAGAAACAGACCCATTTCACTATTTGAGAAAACTGGTTATCTTAAAGCCTGACAGAAAAAAAAACAGAGAAACATGACAACTAATTATCTACACTGTAGAAACAGACCCATTTCTACACATTCATCAGTGTTTCATGTTTTAAATATCCATTTTTAATGTTTTCTTTGGTGAAGCTGGCATTTGTGACATTTCAAAAAGACGAGTTACTAGATGCATTTTTTTCTTCAGATATTTAATAAAGTTATATATCAACAACTTTCAGATTTAAAGTTTTGCTGGAGCACTTTTTCACTTTTTGGCAAAAGTGAAATATGAAATACTAGTACTAAACATGCATTCCTTTCATCCAAGCTTAAGAAAACATTTACGAATTTGACAGATAACATTTATTAAAACAAGTCATACAAAAGAGGAGCATGGGACTCTTCTATAAGAAGAAAATATTGAACAGTAACATTAAATTAATTAAAACCATGCTGTACAATTAGGACAGCAATATATATAGACAAAACTATCCAAACTCTTCAATACAGGCATAACATCTCACAAAATATCAAGATATGCAATATTACTGTTATAAATGACTGGCTTAGAATAAAAAGTTATAGCTCATTAAGGAAGATTCACTCGACTTGCATAAACAGCTACATTTCTGGAAGAAATTATGGAACCCTCATGGAAAACTAAAGAGGAGCAGCAATTGACAAGACACAGGCTTCAAGCAAAATCAGAACTCAAAATTTAATCACATTAAAAACATACCATTTTCTTTTCCAGCATTTTCCCATAGGGCACTGACAGTTTACAGTTGTGGCTAAAGAACTCTAGCTATGTAATTAAATATTTAACTGACAAAAATATAGCATCTTTCCCTTTGTTGTTGTAAGAAAGCTTCCAATTCTGTTAAAGCAACAAACAATATACTGCTGTATGCTCTCAAGATTCAGAAACAGGTCAGCTTACTGGCACCAGCACAAAAATGTTGAGATTACAAGATCTGAAGTGTCTCCTTCCAGACTTAACAGTACAGTGATGTCAAGTATTGATTTTATAATAAAGATACCCTATGTATCAACCCTTCATCACCCCTTACTCTTTACTTCTGATACATGATAAAATTGCTCAAAGCCAGAAACACCTTGGACAAAAAAGGGCAAGGATCAAAACTACGAACAATACCTTCCAGAGTGTACCCGATCATCTACAAAAGACAGTTGCTGCATGCAACTGCTATTAAAACAATACCCCCCCATCCCCCCCCCCCAAAAAGTAGTGTATAAAATAGGAACCTCTTCCATCAAAAGGGTCAGATAAACTCCTAAAGAGAGATGTTAACACTGCCAATACTTATATTTTCTCAGCATTGCAATTACTCAGATTCCACAGAAATGAAGACCTTAATTACAGTATGGAATGAAAATCCAATTTGACCCACATAGTTGAGCATCTTAATCATAAAAATGCAAATAAGTTCCTAAGCAGTATCATTACAGGTGAAGAAACTTAAGGGGAGATAAATGAAATTGACCCATATACACATGAATTTGTATCATATACATATATATATGGATCACCTCCCTCATTCCCACAAACAAGAAATGATTTCTTGTATCTTGAACTAGTCCAGCCCAACAGTGATGTTTTAGAGTTCGACAGAAGCTGCATCTGAATTTCTTGTTCTTGGTTTATTAAGACCAGCTCCATGGGGCATGAAGTGCAGGGTATCAGTAGCAAGGAAGTGCAAGCATGACCTGTGTGGAAGGTCTTAAATGTTCCTCTGGCAGTCAAATCTGGTTTGGAAGCTGACTAGAACCTATGTAAACAACCCATTGCATGCCAAAACTTCAACTAGAAGTGCACGACACCCTTACTTCAGCATATATTAGGGAGTAGCAGATGCTAGTGAGACACAGGGAGACATATAAGGAAGAGATACCCCTGGGGAAAAACAATTGGCAACACAAGGAAAAATGCAGGGCTCATGAATGAAGATGCAGTCTTGAAGGAAGGTAAACCTCTGAAGGCCTATCGCCCCTGCATGAACCGTGCACTTTTGAAGTGACTGAACCCCGAAGGACCCATTCCAGAGCAGGTGCAACCCAAGGAGAAGTCACACAGGGGCAGAAACACCAAAGCCCAAGGCAGCAGAAGAGACCAGTACACATATCATGCAAAACTTCTGTGTCAATTGCCACCTCACTAAGGAATGGGAGAGGACTCACGCCACCAATAAACACATAAAAAAAATCAAAAGTAGAAAAGGGGAAAGAAAGGTGTTTGACTTAAGGCTGAGCCTTGGGGAAGGACAAGAAAAGMCGTTTCCTCAAGTGTTTCGTTGTACTTTGTTTTCATTTTCTCAATGTATGAATAGGTGATTAGAAGTTAACTGGCAATAAATTAAATTCTGTAAAAATACTTCAATGTGAGACTGTTTTGCCTGCAATAATAGCTTATGAAAAGGGACGTTAGAAAAAAATCTCAAATTTCCCTTAAATTATCATACTCTTAATTAGATCACAACAATCATAACATTTTGCTGTAATCAAAAACCACCAGTGGAGCAAAACTGGTATTTCAAGACAATGTTATCGTACTGGTAAAATAGTAAGAGGCCAATATGAAAAAGTATTCATGCTAAATCACTAAAAAGAATAAGGTTCTATAATATGATCTACTACACCTGTATAAGACTTTTAAAGTGCCTCTCTCTGTACATTTTATTTTAAAGCTTTATTTCAGAATAATCTAAATAGGAATAAGGTTTAACTTTCAAATATTCCACATAAAAATAATTCTGACATGGTAAAAAAAAAAGTTTTTGCTGGCAGCTCTGTAGGATGATCTGGTTTTAATGAAAATAAATTTTTACTTGACCATAGTTCTCAGTCCAGACTTTCTGACCAGTCTTTTTTATGGTTAAATGTTGTCATGGTTAAATGTACTCTTAATCTTTTTTATGTAACACTGGTGTCACATTTTGAAACAGTCTGATAAACAAGGTTTGATATGTGTGTCTCGCTCCATATGAGGAAGAAAAACTTTACTGTAAGGGTGGCAGAGCCCTGGCATAGGCTGCCCAGGGAGGTTGTGGAGTCTCCTTCTCTGGAGATCTTCCAAACCTGCCTGGATGTGGCCAGGTACCCCGCGCTCTGGGTGGCCCTGCTGCAGCAGGGAGGTTGGACTAGATGATCTCTAGAGGTCTCTTCCCATCTCAACTATTCTATGATATGAGATCATTCTTGAAATAAGAATGAGAATACTGTCCTCAAATGTAACGATGAATACTTGCAGAAATGACATCCTATATGTGGTAAGGCCTTGGAGAATGGAAAGATAGAGCCAGTGAGTGCAGAACTCTTTCCTCTACACTCATGTAAACAGGCAAATATTCTAAGTTTTAATATTAAGACAGTGTTAGCAGTGTGGAAATAAACCATAAAGGGAATATAATTAAGTTTAAAAAACATACATATAAAGATTTTTTTATACAAAGTGCTTCTATACATTAAGCAGGTTACAGTGTCAGTGAGCAAATCCCTGTTCAGTTACCTTGATTGCAAGGATTACAGATGGCCACCACAGTATTTCATAGAGTTCAATTAAGTGCTAATAGGAACTCCTTGGTGCACACCATTCATGCCCATTGCCAGCAATGGTTTCATCATATTTGGGAATATCTGTTTTAACAAAGTTCCATATGAAAATATCTGAAACTTCAAAAGATCAAGAGCAAAGAGCCTCTAAAAAAATTAAAGTTTCTAATTAAAATGCCAGAAAAAAAACACAGAAATCACAGCTCACTGCATAACAAGCCCCAGCTTGTGCCAGACATTCAGGTTCAGAATACAGTTTGGTAGTATCTTCCGACAATTTTCAAATGAGAGTTCAAAAAAAGCATCTAAATGAGAATCACATATGCAGTTTTACTTCAGTATACAAGGTCTTTTTTTTTTTTTTTTTAAATTTAGGTATGTTACTCTGAACATTACAATATCATATATATATTAGTTGGGTCCAGACAGGCTTAGAAGGCCTTTGATGCTGGTTAATTGTTCTTTTGCTTGTTTTGTTTTTAAAACACACTACCAGCACAATACATCAGCTTTAATTATAGTCAATCTATGCACTAAAGGCTCTTTCCTTTTTACACAAGGCTTCAGCAAACTACAAAGGGTTAACTGCTCTCCTACAGGAAAGCACTAAGCTTCCAAGCCCCAAATCCTATCATCTCCTTTACACCTGATGCTTTCACTCTACCTGCAGGGCTGGCAGCAGCTCTCAGTCATAAACACTCCATCTTTCTCCAGTAATGAGACCAGCACACCGATCTGAACCAAACAGAGCACGAGTCCCACTTCCCCAGCAACAATCCAGACTTCAGATGTGACCATGTTCTTCAGTACCACTAATGGATCCAAACATAATACTTTCCACCTTTTTTTCAACAAGCAGTTTCATTCAGAGAGGCAAACAACTCTGGCTGCTTGTGATCACATGTAACCAGTCACAGTAGTTCAGTACCAAGGATCTGTATTATAGGTCAATGTTCAAACAGTAAAGAATTAAATGTATAAATACCTATCAATGACTAAATCATTTCTCTAAACATAGAAGTTCTCAAACAATCTTAGTACCAAAAAAGTCATTTTGTTAATGTACAGAGAGTTTGGTACTTGCTACTGCAGTAAGCTATAAACAACTGAACCTACGACTACAGTTATAATGTTTCAGTATTTTGGATAAGATCCAAATATTACATCTCCCCTTTTTTTTGATAATACATACTAATTATACACACTTCTAAAAGCTTTCATGACATAGCAATCAAGATAAAGGGTCAAACCAAGAGTCATACAGCATTAGACCCTAGAGGAGCAAAGACAAATTACATTTAAAATAGTTTTAAGATTATATAGTGCTCAACTATAGTTAAGTGCTTTACAGACTCTTTAAAGAGAGATAAACACAAAATTAGACTAGATTTCTTTAGTAAAGATGGATAAAAACAGAAGAGATAGAAATGCAAAACTAGCCTTAATACAGCCTTTCATTATGCAATACAATAAAGTCTACTTAATAAAGCATGTTAAATGTGTTAGCAGTTTCCAGACTGAAGTGATATTATATATATTTTTCTCCATTAAATCAGGAATCACGCAAATTTTACAACAGGTAACCCACATCACCTGGTGTGGGCATCCCTGTTGTTCTCTTCCCCATTGAGGACATTTGGAATACACAAATATTTGCAGAGTGTGGCTCAATTTAGAATTGAGTTTCACTATGAATTTACAAGACTTAGGAAGACAATGGGACTTCCGAATACTGCTGCAAGGGCAAACAACAATATCACTAATACCTTACAGGCCTAATTTGGCAAGCACCTTTCAGATTAATCATTTGCACTTCACACATACTGCAGAAAATAAAAAATAGTCTGGTATACTCATATCAGCATAATCATTAGACTGTTTTTCTGAGAGTTTAAATTTCACAATAGCAAGTACCAGATATTATTTGCATAATTAGTTTATTTTGCTTACACTACCAAAGAAATGTAAGCACTAATATTTTAATTCATCTCAGTAGTACTCTGCTCAGCTTTAGAAGCTTGATAGGATTTGGTACAGATAGTTACATGTCGGTGAAAACTGTCCCGCCACATAAATCTTTTCCCACAGATATTACACTCATATGGTTTTATGCCTGTATGAATTTTCATATGGCCAACAAGATGGTGTTTCATTTTGAATTTCTTACCACAGACACCACAGCCATAAGGTCGAAGACCAAGGTGCATACTCATGTGTCGATCTCGTTGACTCTTGTGTGTAAAGCTTTTACCACACTGACAAGGATACAGCTTATCAGCATGCGAGAAACCAGTGAGGGATGTTTCTTCTTTAATTCCTGTAGCCATTTCAATACCTTCTCCATAACCTGCTATCATAAGATCCTGTCTGTGAGTACTTAAATTTCCATCTGCCCTTTCACCAGAAAATTCCTCCATAGAAGAGCCATAGAAGTCAACTTGCTCATCATAATTGCTTTCATCTGCCTGTTCATCAAATTCTGTCTCCATCTTCTTGTCACCTATATGAAAGTCTTCAACACCTGAAGACTGGATTGAATGATCTGCCTGAATGGCATTCACAGATTCAGAAACTTGGTGTTCATCATAAGGATTATCAACACCTTCGCAGTCCTGTTCAAATCTTTCTGGTTTCACGTGGATCCACCGCTTGTGAGACATGATGCTGGGTTTGCTATATATTGGTCTTGTATACTGATACTCTGCACTATCACTAGTCCCTTCTTCACCATCCTGACTTGTCATGCCTGTGCTGAGTCTATCATGTTCTGTTGAAGAATTACTGGGAAGGTACTCATGTTCTGTCAGTTGACATGATAGTTCATCTTTAGAACTTTCTTCTTCATTTTCACCATCCCTCAGCTCCTGCACCTTGTGGAATTCTGTCTGTCCTCCAGAACCAAGTTCAAAGGTTTCAACAAGGCCGTTGTAACTACTACTACTTGGGGACTGATGATCACTGCCATGGTTCATCTTCTGACAGAGAACTGTTGGATTCCCCTCTAGCACTTCAGTGCACTTATCTACTACATGCCACATCTGAAGAAAACTTGCTGCTGTCAAATAACTCACAATTTCTGGAGCAGGCATAACCAACCGACCCGTATAGGTAGACAGAAGAATGTTTTCAAATACTCTAGGATTCATCACATCAGGCAGGACTATTCGTCTGCTATTTTTCAGGAGCACCTGATCACAGAAGTAAGGCGAACTAGCTGCAAGGACAGCTTTATGGGCTCTGAAGAGATGGCCCTGAACTACAATGGACACATCACATAATTGTCCTTGTTGGCGCTGCTGGTTTAACTTCTGCAAAATGGTGCTAGAAAAATCTGGAAATTCCACTCGAAAAGAACTTGAGCCAGACTCCATTTCATTACAAATCTAGTGTTGCACTGCAAGAAGAAGAGAAAAAAAATCAGAAACTCTGATCAGTAAAGTTTGGTCTTTCCAGTTGCTTGTATTCCTCCTCACCCCCCTGTCCTTTAGGGAATAGCATTTAATAAGTTCATACAGAATTTGACCCAAAATTCTAGAAACTTGTATCACTGGGTTATTTTGAATACCCACTCATGGCCCTTTCCATTTCATCTTTCTCCTTTTTGAAAACCATATTGATGTCACAGATTTCAATGTCAACACATTTTGCTGCATTTCTTCTATCCACAAGCACTCATCACCTAAAACAGAAGTTATGAACAGATATTTCTAGCCGATAGGATGATTACTTAAGCATGAATTTAAGACAACAACCAGAAAAAAAAAAATCAGCATTACGGTTAACTGCAGGATGTTACAGAGTTTATAAAAATGTATGAAATATTCTACATTTTAACTGCCAACCAAGCCATCCCATTAAACCCTCATTAAAATATGAGCGTACTCTTATGAAATGTTCCATCTTAAAGTTTTCAAAAGTCAACATATTGATTCAGGCAGCATACAGCCCCAGTGAGAATGAGGCTTACAACTCTACTAGGGGCATTTCCTTGTCATTCTATTTACTGAAAAGTGAAAATGCAACATGTACAGTTGCAAGAGTACAATACAATCCTTTACTTCTGAGCTTTTTCAAATGCTACTACAAGATCCCTAAAATTAACATTTTTAATTCAATAGGGTTTTTCTGAAACAAGGAAGTGGCACACTTTTTTTTTTTTTAATGTTCCTTGTGTATGTGTGACAAATGACTCAGATGTCTTACTACAAAGTTTATGTAGTCTTTGGTAATTTCTGCCTTAGAATTGAAGTTTAAGATAAATTTACATGTTTTCAACACCAGAAATAACAAGTTTAAATGCAAACACAAAGGACCAACATTAGCTCCATGAATAAGTTAAATTTGTACAAGTTTTCAACTACGCAATGTGTAAATTGAATACAATAAAACTCTGAAAGCCATGGAGTAACAAGCAGCTTTCCTCTGTCAATGCTTAAGTAAGGAAATGTCAAAAGTTTATCCGATGGGGCTGCATAACAGAGATAATGTTCAAGAAACTAGCAGACCACATACACTAACAGATTTTTAAGCACTTTTTGAATATCATGCAAAAATAGAAACTGAATTACAAATAGCTGCAGGAATCAAAGTAGTTCTATGGAAATAATAATCTTCCTACAAATGACCCATACAATAACTGGAGTACTTTCTACAGTTACATAACTGTCAATAAAAAACTGTTTTCACTGGAGGAGTGCATTAAGATGCCAAAATCTGGCACAAATGCATTGCTAAGTGCAGAAGACTACAGCAACGTTTGCATACAAAACACAGACTGCACATGTGCCATTATGTAAATCACTCAGAGGTTAACCAAAAGCTCATTATTACATAATCTCTGCCTGACTCTTCTGATCTTTTAACTCTCATACTTGACACCTTTTTCCGCCCAGCCCATAACCTCAGTATTTCTTATCCAAAAGATGAGAGTTAGAAAAGAAAGACAAAGCAGCCTATGGAGCACAGGTGACAAAAGATTACTCATTGCCATCTCAAACACTGGTGAATAGGACTTCCACACAAAAGTGCATAGTGTCAGAAAGCCATACAGACTTTTCAAAAGATACAGGATCAGATTCTTTGTAAATACTGTAACACATATACAGAACTGAAAATCATATATTTAAATGTCTTTGTAAGTTTTCACTAGAAGTATGGTGCCAATCCTACTCTTTTGTGCAGGTCACTGACTACGAATAATAATCAGTCATTTATGTAATCCATTTGGAACCATAAATAAAAAGGTACCTTTTTGATAATTTCTTTCAAATCTTACATTAGTTGCCAATGCTAGTATGAGGACTGGAAGTCCAAAATAATGCTCCCACTGAGCAGGAGGACAGCCAAATGACTAAGGATCTTGAAAACAAATGCGATAATGCAGTACAAAGTCACACCTGCTTTTACATGCTGATAAACAATTATTGTTTTACTGTTTGAAATTACACTTTAGAGATGCCTGTCAAAACTCTGTGGCTTATTAATTCTCAGTAACCCAAGACAGCTAATTAGCAAATACTGCTTCACATAATTCAGGGATGAGTAGCTGCATCCTGCCAGGACGATCATCAGCTGAGGAAACATCCTGATATTTGCAAATCTAGGGCAGCATTACTTTCAGGTGCTTTGACTAGAGTTCTGGAAAGGAGGAAAGCCCTTGACATCACAAAGCATTATTTCTCAAAGAGCCCTGGCCTTCAGCCCTCATAGCTTGCTTCAAACATGAGACAAGCTAGAAATAAGTGTGCTTATCTTCGAACAAAGTGAGATGTGTTCTCAAAAGTGTCTGAGAGTCTCCATGTGCAGGTACAAGATCAAAAGCAGCACATTTACTCCCTCCAAATTAAAGAAAAAAGAAATGTCTAGAAACAGCACACAGTTCACTAGAAATGAGTTCCCTTAAGCACAAACATGGAATTGCTGAGTACTACTGTGCTTATTACCTAGCTGTGTTTTAGCTAGTCTGAAAGCAATTCATCTGATACAAATATATGCTGCTCAGCGATCTGAATAGTTGTTTAGTAAATCTAACTGAACATTAGAAATAACAGCTTTTAAAACATTTTCCTTAGAAACGAATCTCTCAAATACCTACAGTTAAACTGATAGTCTCAAAACTACAGGTTCTGTAACAGTAGAGGGAAGTATTTGTTACCTTTAAGTTTACTGTTTACCACCTGAGTTAGTTTTTCATTTTCGGGTTTCCCTCAAAGCATCAGTTCTTCTGAACCATAACACAAATCAAGTTCGAGAAGACCTGCTATTCACCAAAGTAACAGAACACTACCTGCACTACTGTTAGGTATTTTTCCACTTTGCTTAAAATAGATCAACAAAATTGTTGAAGTACATTTCTCTAGTATAATAAACAATTACCTAATACACAGTACACAGTACAAAATACTACAAAAAAAAAAAACTCTATTTATGTGCAGATGCATATTTTTTTTTCAGAATACTCAGATGTAGGAAACTGTTTTTCAGCATTTGCATAGGAAACTGTTTTTCAGCATTTGCCTATGATAGAAACACCCTTTTACAATGCATTGTAACCTGTCCGCAGGTTGTAAAACTGCTACCCTGAGCAGCCATCCTTCAGCAAGGACACAGCTTAGTCCCAGAATAAACACTGCTAGGAAAGCATGTTAATTCGCTGTTCCAGGAGGCAAAAAAAAAAAAAAAAAAAAAAAAAGTTGATATCGCATATAACAAAGCCGTTTAAACATGCACAAGATCATTTTAATTAGCAAGACCAAACACTTCATGAATATTTCACTCACACGCCAAGGTTTTACTTCCCCGTTTTTACAGCCTGACGCTTCTGCTTTTCCTTGACTCCCACACACCGGAGAGCACCGCCTTCCTCGCCCGCACAGGGCGGCCACGACCAGCTCAGGAGAGCGGCAGGGGGCACAAGCTCCAGGCACGCCGCCCCCTGACGCTCGCTTTTCACCCCCGCCGCGGCGGCCCTCGCACCTCTTCCTACCCGCCCCGACCCCATCGGCTCCTCTCTGCCGCGCCGCCCGGCCCCGGTCCGCGCTCAGGGGAGGGTGGCGCGGGCCTCGCCGGGCGGCAGCCTCTCACCTGCGGGCCTCACGTCCCTCGCATTCCGAGCTGCGGCCCAGCTCCCCCGCCGCTCCTCGGCCCACGCCGGAAACCGCCCTGCCTCGCAGCACTTCCGCATCCGGTCCCGTGGCGGCCGACTCCGCCCCTTTCTACCCGAGCCGCGGGGTTGGTGGCGAGAGCTCGTGTTGGCCCGCCCCTTCCGGGGCAGCCGGAAGCAACGTTGGGGCGGGGCGCGCGTGCCGGGCGGCGCTCAGCGGAAGAGTGTTTCCGGTTTCAAGCGGAGGGAGAGCGCGTGGGAAGCAGAGCTCGGAGGCCGGGACGGGTGTATGCCCGTGGATGTTTAGCACATCCACGAATAGCACGGAAAATACTACCAATAATTAACAAATGCAATGCAAATAATATATATTTAATAGTGATAGCCAATACAATATCAGTAATTAATATGAACACATAATGAGCAGAGGTCTTCAGAAAGCCCCGTTCCATTTCATGGAAAACAGCTGTGGTCCAGCTACCGTGTCCCAGCTGCAGCCTAAGGCCCTGAGGATGAGCAAGCAGCTACTGCATAGGAGAACAGCCTTGTGCTCCAATCCACATCCTGTTCTTCATGTTGGCAAATTAATGTTTTAATGTAAATTAATGTTTTAATGTAAATTAATTTACATGCTCAAGGTGACCCTGCGTGTGCAGGGGGGTTGGACTCGATGACCTCTGAGGTCCCTTCCAACCTTGGGCATTCTATGATAATGTGCTTGGGGGAAAAGGGTAACAAATGCTAGTAAGAAATTCTGCAAGAGTTTGCATGCAAGATTTTTTTTTTTTTGACAGAATTTGTGGTTCCAGTATGTCCTGAAACTTTTTAATGTCTTTGGCCAAAATCATATCTTTATTACCCTTTCTTAACAACACATAAAGTACTTCCTGACATTTCCTAATGTGACTGTTACCTGTACATGTAAGGAAACACGGAATCCAATAATATCTCTTCCCTACATTTAAATATTTGATACTCACACTCTTCAAACAATTTTCTCAAAATTACTATGGCACTTTGCAATTTCCTGACTATTGAGCAAGGAATCATTCAGCAAAAGCCCATATACAACAATATAGTACCAGATGAATATATAACAAGCAAATGAATATGTAACAAGCATGATTGTAATAAAATCACTGTTAATAAATTATTCTATGTATAAATGAGACATGATTCTATTATATCCAGTGGGATCCCATTTACACATTGGCAGAGGAGAAATGACCTTGGACAGCTCTCTCTGTATTGTTATGTGTGGAATATATACAGATGAACATATGTGATATATCTTGGCATAGTATGCCCCCCTTTTGGGTTTTCCCTTACAAGATTATGTTGAGAATAGCAGAAGTAAAGAATATGGGTGGCTAAGGAACTGCTCGCAAAGCATAATGATGTTGATTCACCAGCCATGAGAATGAAGCCATAGAGTTGAGTCAAACTTGTAGTCTCTAGTAAGGTAGGTAATAGATGTAAAAATTGTCCAAGAAAGTAATGACAGCTCTGCTCATTCTGAATCACATAGTGGACAAAAACAGCAGATGTCCCCGATGTTACCTCCCAAGGTTGAGTTTTCTTGCCCAGCTGGTAGGTAAAGAGGAGAAAGAGAAAAAAGGCATCTGAGCTGGAAGGCATAATACTGTAGAACATCATGTAAGAGTGAAAACAAAACAAGACTAATGACCTGTTTTGCATTTAGCCCTGCACATGTTTGTAGGAGCATTATGTCAGCAACACTATAAACATGCCTAAGAAGTGTAAGGGACACATGCATTTTGTTGTTTCCCCAGTGACAGCATTCCTAGATTCTCTGAATGGGATGTCAGCACTTACTGGTGTCCTTCGTTTAAAGATAGAATTGGTTTGGCATCTTTGGAAAGGTGGGTTTTGATTCAGTATTGGGTGTATAACTAAGTGCAATTTTGAAGGAAATAGTAAGTCAAAGTGGTGGACTGCGCAAAAAAGTAACATCTGTCATCAGTCCAGTGGGTATTCATCTCTGAGCTTTAAAAAGTAAGGGAAAGTGGATTCCTGTAGCTTTGTCGTAAGCAATAGGATAAGGGAAAAATACTTTCTGGAACCTGATGGGAAGGAGCTATAATTTAATACCCAGAATTAAACATTCCATATGATTGTTAACAGGCATTTTTTGTTTTGTTTTAACTGAAGTTTGGGCAGGAATGTGCCATCTCAGATTACTCTTCTCCAAACTTAGCATGTAGTAAAGTATGGATACATTCTCTTTGGAGCCTTTGTAAAAGGTTTGTGTTTGGTGATGGAAACAATATAAAGGACCATAATAACTTCCATCCTCCAATAATACTGCTGGTTTTGTCTTGGTATTAAGGTGTATTATCATATAAATCTATATAAGAATTGTTCAATCTATACAGTCAGAATTGAGAGTTGGATTTAGTGATGGAAAGCCAGCATTTAATTCCTACCAGCTGTTTTAAACAAGATTTTAAAGAATACCCATACAATGTACTGTGTTTAATTTCTCATATTACCTAGAGTATATCTACTGAATTTAGGCCTGGATGAATACTTGCTTTAAATGAAACTAATCAGAGGGTTTAATTTCTGCAGTTCATTGCTAGCTGCATGCAATTCAGAAAACTAATTTAATGCAAAACTGAGCAGAGGAAAACAAAGATAGAGCTGGAAACTCACCAGCATCACACGTACTATACTTAGAGATGCATTTGCCATGCAGGGCTTATGCTGAAAAAATGCTTTAATGTTCACTTTCTTTTTACAATTTAATTTGGAATTTGATGTACTTTCCAATATAAACAATCAATTACAATAACTTTATCACCAAAAAAAAAAAAATCCTTGAAGATTCTCCTTTTTCTTTATTTCACTGGTGTGCTGTTTCAGAATTTGGCAGTGCTGTTGTGGGCACTATCAGCAGGGACAACAAGATAGCAGTAGCTGGTTTTACCTGAGGAGCAAATTGTACTGTCCTAGCAGGGTCCTGTCTGTTCACTCCTGTTGCACTCATGCCAAAGACGTAGATCTGCCAAAAGACAAGGAGTACAGTGAGACCACTCAATTGGCCATGCAACAAGCATATACATGAGCTTTACAAAAATAAGATGAGGTTCCATAAGAACAATTTATAGATTGCAAATAGATCAAAGACTTGCTTTGAAGTCTCCAAACAAGCCTGTGGCATTCATAGTGTTTTTGTGCCAGCATATTAAGGGAGATTGTAACTGTAAAACTAGTTGCATTGTCTCTTAACTTCATAAAATTATAAAATTGACTAATTCTATTAGGAAACAAGCCATCAAACAAAATCTGAATACTGATTTTGACTGTATGCTAACATAAGCAGAGCAGCTGATTTCTGGCCATTTTGGGAAAGAAACTATTGTAATCTTGTGGCTCTTACTCTAAGGAAAAATAAAATTTCAAGTATAGTCATCATGATTGCTAGATGAAAAATACAACATTTTTCTACAGTTGTCAGGATGCATCAAAATAGCTCTATGTTCCTTGGTAAAAACCTGCTGATTTCAGGGAGAATAGTACTACTGATTTTCATTTTTATTTCAAATGAAGTTTTTATTCATTATTATCATTCATTTTATTCATTATTTATTCATTATTATTTGTTTGTTAGGAAACAAACAAAAAGGCTGTGAGAGGGTGTTCTTTACAAATGAATATGCCGTGATTTTAGTCATAAGGACACCCACCTTGGAAGACATGTGGCATAAGCAGTGACTATACACATTTCCCAGTCTTGTCTGTTTAGATGCCCTGAATCTACCTGGAAACACTCATGATTTTAATTTTAGCTACACTCCTACTACTTGGTTTCCCTTATGAAACAGTCTTCAAAGAAAAGAATTGTGATTATATTTATCTATCTATGCATCAGTGCACTTAGTTTGTTGACATCCCTGTTGCCACTTACCTAATACCTTTCAGATGGCAGTGATTCAGTAGCTTAAAGAGAGTGAGCCTGGGAATTTAGGCCGTGACCTCTGTTACTTAAGATAATTCTGTAGAAGATTTTATTTCTAAGTTGTTTCTGTCATTTCTGACTTGAACATAGTCTTGATATGCTTGAGTTCTCTTTAAATGATATCATATACTTAATTTTGTCTACATGTTTTAGGCCAAGCAGGGCAGGTGAAGCACTGCCAAAGGCAGCGAAGGACTTGTCAGTGCTCCATAAAACAGCAGATGGTGCTGAAGTCTAGGGCAGCAGCACACACCGACCCAGGACGTGTTCTAGCTTTGACCAGGTCTCACGCGGATTTAGCACAATTAGATGTTATCATTTCTGATCATTTTGTGAATCTGGAGTCTATTGTTCAATTGTGATTATAATTTTTAGAGCAAAGGAAGTCTTGTGAAAATAGGGTAATTTCATTTTACAGTCAATATTTATGGAACCAATCTTTAGATGGAGACAAAATATAATCTAAATTTTATAACATTTAAAATTTAAAATGACATACTAAAATACAAAATCTGAAAACATTACAGATTTTAGAAAAGGCACTGTTTTGTGAACAAAAGAAAGGAGATACTATAATAATTAGACATGAAGTCTATGTAAAATATTAAATGGGATCCAGAATATGCTAAATTTGAACAAAATTTGTCCAGTCTTTGTTTAGTATTGACTATGTCTTAAGTATTTGCATTTTGAAGTTGTTGTATGAAATCTGATTTGATGCTTTCTACATCAGTCCAACCTTTTATTTCAATAGTGAATATATATATATATATATACTTTCATTATATAACTTTTCATTTTAGTACCTGCAAAATTTGGAGTTAGTTTGTATTTGAAATAGAAACTTATTTCATCCAATGCTATTAATTATGGTTAGGTCTTTTGTTTTTTTTCAGTGCATTTGCTCCCTAAGAAACATAGATAGATTCCTTAATATATCAATACTGAAGTCACACTTGTAGCATCTGCTAAAAAAACAAACAACAACAAAAAACAGCATTTGGGAATTAGAAATTGATCAGAACTAGCCCTCTCTTTTATTCCAAGATAGTGAACCTTGTTCTCTTACCTTGAGGGAAGGTTTGCATGTGCGTGTATGTGATGGGGAGAGGCAAATGTTGACTTCACCATCTTGTCAATGGAAATGGCAGATATTTAGTGAAACTACTTCTGTATCAGAGTAACAGAACTGGTAAATGTGATACAAATTATTAGGAAGTTTAGGTGAAGTTTTCTGCTGACACTGAGTTATTCATACTGGATAAAAAAAGAGCTAAAAATCAGGAGCTGCAGGAGTCAATGGTACTGAGCAACAGAGAAAGAAATAGGAAATGCCATGGTGTAACTGCACATACCAGCACCTTCAGGATTGCACATGTTCTTGTGTGCCACCCCAAACCTTGAGGAGATACAGAGGAGGCTGACAGGGATGGTTGATGGGCGCAAGTGGTTTCTACATGAGGATAGTTAAATAGACCAGGATGCTTAATCTAGTAATCTTGGTAATCTGGTAAAAATAATCTTGCTTTTGATCATTATGTTGATTTTTTCTGTGCTATTCTTTGCCCCTGTGACAGCAGCACATTGTGTGATACAGGCTCGCATTTTATTTTGATACTGTGCCTTTAAAATTTCATGTTTCAGAAAAGCATGTGTCGAAGTGACAGATAAAAGCTGACATTTCTCCTCTAAAGTCACTTATGTTACTGGCGGTGTTTGATTTTTCATTGCCCTGCGGGATAATTGCAAAGCATACAGAAATAATTCCAGTGAACTTGGTTATCTTTTCAGGGCACTACTGAATCAGTTTCCTATATGATGTTGTTTCATTTACCAAAAAGAAAATCAGCAATAGATACTACTTTTTCAGTATGTATTTTATTAGTATCATTTACTTCAGCATTTTCCAGCAATCCATTTGTACGCTTGGGAGATTTCCCACCTACACAACTTGCATTGCTATATTTGTAGTCTTTTTCCCACTTATTGTCCTGGTGAAAGCTGGTGGAAATGCATGCGTTTATACTGCGTTTTTGAGGGCTTCTCACATGACTGTGAAGGAAGGCGGTTCTTTTCTTGAGCATCCCCAAGATAGGCTCTAAATTCTGTTAAAGCACTTTTGTCTTTGCGTGGCAGAGGCTGCATGTTCAATTTACGGCTTAGAAAGAACAGGCAAATATGAAATGCTTGATGCTTCAGACTTTTATACTTAGCCTTATGTAATTCTAATGTTATACAAATTGCATAAAAATAAGTTCTTGGATCAGAGTTAAACCTGAAGAGGAGTTAATGTGTATTATCCGCCAAATGGACTTATCTCTCAGCTTGGCACTAAGGACTTACATCCACTTGGCAGTGACACAAGGCTAAAGCACCATGACCCTATCACTATACTTCTAGTTTTATTATCACCAATTTTTTCTAACAGAAAGTCCATAGAGAATCTTGCAATCCCCTTCCAATTTACGTGAGATTTGCAACATTTCTAAAAGCAGAAGGCAAACGTAAAGAAGCCTTTAAAGCCTAGAAGTTGATACAGTGTATGCATTCAGCTGACACCAAGTATGTATGATTTCTGCTGACACCAAGTATGTATAATTTCTGTCAATTTAAAATTAAATTAATTTTAAATTAATTTTCACAGCACACAGTTGACAACAGGAGTGTTGGAGCTGTGCCCTACTGCTGGCATGAAGCTCCCAGACAACGCATCTGTGCTGATGCACAGGGAGGTTTGGACAGAGAGCTGCTGGGCATGCTAAACAAATCAAATCTATCAAAACATTTTGTATGCTGGGAATAAACTCCCAACATGAAAGTAGACCCTTGGAGGATTAAAAGGTTTTCTCGAGCTCTGACATGCTAGCAAGCTATTGTTGATGTTTCAAAGGGCTTTTAACCAAAGGGCTTCTCTTGCAATCACCTCTTTACTGCTTGCTCTACTGTTTGCTTGACCCAAACTCTTTTTGACCAGTGAGGATGCTTGTCTCCTCTTAAGCATCTTAGGATGTTACAAGACTAGTAGTAAAGGTGCTTTTGCTACTGCTATGTTCTACTCTGGACAAAGTGACAATTGCTGGCTGCAGACGCCAACACTTCCAGCTCCTCAAGCAAAAGGGAAAAATAGGAGTTTATTGCAAAGTCTCTTTATATGTCCTTCTGCAACCAGGCTCATCTAGCTTTCACTGAACAGACCACATAAACTATTTCTATAAAAATACATTTTGCAGTTTCTTTCTAAATGATCACAGTGCGAGTTCTGCACCTGACTTATCCTGACAGGTCACCTTGCTCAACACCGGGAGAGAGGAACACTCTACTTCTTTAAAACACAGGTTCCTGCAGAGTCAACAACACAAGAGCAAGCAATACCTGGCTCTGCAAACCATGCTTGTGTTTCCACACACAGGTCACAGCGACTCTGCAGCACTCCCACAGGACACCAACACCACTGGACTCACCCCTCAGAGGTCCTCCCAGCTGACACCAGGCTCAGCCTCCCAACTGCCACCTCCATGGGAGCTCTGCTAAGCATGTCAGGTGCCCATTGTTATGCATCTCCTGGTTGACTGTCTTCTCCCCAGTTGCCTCAAAGATGTGGGTTTAATAGAGAGCAGCTGGGATCAGGGACATGCCTGATACAGTCTGAACAAAAAGGTACCCAGATGACTGTGTGAAAGAACAGCAGATCATGTACAAACACTTTATCATTTTTTCACTCAGTTGTTTCTTGAGACCTACAAACTGTGATGCTTCCATTTGGGATCTGCAGCCACAGCATAAGTAAAAATGCCTGATGGATGCCAAACTGAATGCCAGAGTTTTATCGTCTATTATTAGCATGTCCAAATTCTTTTTGCATTGTAATTGCAGTACGATCAGAGGCCCTAAGGCCCTAAGGCTAGTCGTTGTTATAGCCAGCATTAAAATAAGAATAATAGAATTGTAAAATATTACACAAAAATGCGTCTTCAATTAATGAGATGTTTGTGTTAAGAGGCCCAAATGGAGAATCTTCCCCACAGCTAGGGGCACTGGAGTTTGGATATTTCATGGCACATATTTGGCTTCCTCCTTTCTCCCAATTTTGGCAGATGCGATGCTAAAACTCTGTTTCTCTCAGAAATAGGATGCATTTTATAAATAGGACAAGTCCTGCTCCAGGTTGATTTTGTTATGGTGCTTTCGGGTAGCTGTTTTTGTGTTCACTCTGATGCTCACTAAACAAATGCACTGAAAGCTGAATTCAGACTAAATCATGGTCCGGCAATGCAGCTGCCTCTTTCTCTCACCAAAGATCTTCTGCAGAGATAAAATATCTGGCCTAGCTCCACAGACTGATTATTCCTTGGATACCAATTGCACAGAGTCTGCAGGTGGCTCATTAGCTTATCTTTCTTGGTGTTTCTATGAGAAGAATGAACTAAATTCAAAGGCAGGTTTGTTTGGCTGATGACTGCTCAGGCTTCTCAGGGATGCCAGGGGTGGCAGCCAGGGTGAGAGTCCTGGGGCATCCTGCATCCACGGGGGCAGGAGGACCTGCTGGATGTGCCGGGCCTGGCAGTGTCCTGTAGTTTACTTCCAAGCGGCACCATCTTCTCACTCTCGGCTAAACTGCTGGAAAGTTCTGCCTCCTTTTAAACTATCCCAAAATAACATGAAACAGTTCCTTTTACTACTGTGCAGTGAACACCATGTCTCCACAAAAGAAATGTGATACTCATGGACTCCAAGGCCAAATGCTTCAAATATTCCTTTTGTGTAATAGTGGTGCTACTTGCTTTGCTCTTTAAAAGAAATGCTCATTAAATGCTCTCACTGCAGAATCAAATCCTTTCTATGTATTTCTTAAAATGAGTAAAATTTATGATAATAAAAAAGACCTAGTTATGTTCTTGGGAGGGAAGTCTGAACTGAACCTCTCAGACGGCTGCTTGGCAGAAGTTGCTGGCCTTGAGTCAGGCTCATGTCCTGGCAGGCAGTTGCACCGATGCTGTTTAAAGTTGCTGGGACCACTGTGACCTTCATCTTCTTGGTGGAACTGGCACCCATGGGGGAAATTCGGGGCCTTCGGTAGACCTTGTTCTCTGGTGCGGGGTCAGTCCAGCCAAACATCTCATCTCGCGAGTCTGTTTCTCTTGGGCTGAGGCCAAGAATGTCTGTGATTGCTCCATGACATTAAGGGGTGTGTGTAGGCTCATCCTTGATGTTTGGGCACCCTGACAGCCCAGGCTGGGTTCATATTGGAGATGCTGAGTTGGCCACAGCCAGGATGGGCAGAGGGGAAGGCATCCTGCCCCACTGACCTGGGCTGCAAGGACAATCTRCTTCCTGGTCCTAGAGCTGCATACAAGTCCCAGGGACTGGAGACAGGGAGCATGTTTTTACATCTGAGTCCAGCTGCTTCATATTGTTTATTCTTTGTTGTTATTGTTTTTTTTTAAAGTAAGAAGAAAATAAAATTTATACTTCTGTAATTACACATGATAGTTCATTTGCATGCTGTTGAGTCTGTTCACATCTGTATGGAATTTCACATTTCAGAAGGCAGGCATTGTCAGTAAATCCACTGCAGCACTATTGTTCAGAAATACACTAATCTATTCATCTCTGTGTTGTCTTACATTATTGCTGAATTTAAAAAAAAATTGAGCATTGATGTAAGTCTAGAAATAATTATGTATGTATCAAATATTTATTGTTTGCTCATAAAAAAAGGGGAAGCTACAATGATAAGATAGATAAGCTTTACAAAAAATTATATATAAAATTTTATAGCACTAATCAAGAACAGGAAAGTATTGAGTTCCACAACACCTTTAAATTTTAAACAGATACACACTGCAAAATCCGTTGAGCAAATCTTAAATAATACATTATAGAGATATAAATTTAATCCTTGCTTCCCTCCCAAAAAGGAAGGTGGTGTGTTCTGAAGACCAACCTGTGCTGCAAACAGACTCTGACAAGGATGCTTGCAAAATCAAACCAACCAAACAAAACCCATTTATGATTCAGCTATAGACTTGTCTTTATTGTACTTATAAAATATACATAGCCTTTTATTGAATTGCCTGCTGTCATAATCTGCAAGAATTTTATTGCTTTTTACTGTCCTGGAGAAGAATAAAGCAGCAGCCTCTGTGTAATTTCATAAGAAGCAAGGACAGTAAATCTAATTTTGCTGGATATGGGATCAATGATAAAAAATCATGTGATGACCAAAAATCAGAAGTTTTTGAATACACAGTATCAGTATGTCTTCTCCTCATTTATATTTTTAAAGCATTTTGGGGATATTTATATCTGAATGCATTTCACATTACTGAGCACTGTAGAGCTATTTTAAGCTTTCCACCATAAACATTTTTGCCTGCTGCAGAGTAACTTGGCTCTAAGCTGTCCCTGTCACAGCAGCATCTCGCTCCCCGCTGTGATGTGTCCCCTCAGCCTGGGGAGTACAGTGGTGCTCAGCCCTTCCTGCTTTCCCTGCTCTGAACTCTGTGAGGGAGCAGAGAGCAAAGATCCAGCTCTCAATCTGAGCCTGAAAACTACAATTTGGACAAAATGCCATTTTCAGGAGAAATTTCAAAGCTCAGCAGCGTTTCAGTGAAATGCTGCAACAGGTTTGGGACCCACAGGCCCTTCCCCATCCCTGGCAGGGCTGACCTGTGCCACAACGCGCTGCTTCTCTTGCCCCAGGTGGCAGGATTGAATGTGTTTTCTTATTACTTTATAACCCACAGAATGATATTCTTCTTTATTACTAAAATATAAAGTATTTAGAATGTATTAACTTGCTAATCTTTATCATAAACTTGCTTTGTCCCTTTATCAGAGTTGCTCCATACAGGCACCTGCTCTGTGCGGCTCTGCGTGTGCATGCACGCACCATGCGGGAGGTACCATGTCTCTGCATCCATCATTGCAGTTACARCATCTCAAAGCTCCTTGCTTTAGGAAAGAAAAGGCCGCTGTTGCTATGAGCCCGCCGAGGGCCAGCACCCCTGGTCTGCAGCCAGGAGCCGCATGAATGCTGCCTCGCCTCACCTCGCCGAACCACACTGAGCCGAGCAGAGCTGCACCAAGCCACACTGCACCAGGCAGGGCAGCAGGGCTGCTTGCCACCAGCCCTGCTGATTAAGACTGTAGATCACCCTCCCCACCCAGGAGCTGATGGCAGTGGTTAAAGGTCTGCCCATTTGCTGGTTTTCCAGTAATGAGTTTATAACAAAGCTGCCATCAAATAGTGTCATGTATTTTCTCATTTATTGATTTCAATAAAAAGGCTAATTCAGAAATGTGCTATATTGTCATTTCTGGGTGGAAAGCTGTTAATACAACTGATAGCATCACTTCAGTACAGTGGTGATGTCCAGCCTGTCTGGTTCGCGCAGAACACCCTGAACTCCCCAGACAAAGCAGAGCATCCCTAGTGCCCATATGCAGGAGAAGTGCTGCATCATGAGCCAACTGACAGCCCAGACCAAACACCTCCCATCTTTGCCATGACGTCTTCTGCAGGGGCAGCTTTAATACCAGGTTTTGCACCTATACATTGCCATATTATTCACATATACATTGCACTATTATGCACAATATATTACCCCTTCACAGCTTTCAGGTGATTCCAAGGCACCAGGTGGCTGCAGTGTCAGAGCTGGGTGCAACCAACACTAGCTCGGGCCCTGCTCTCTGCAGCTGCACAGCTCTGCCGAAGCCCCTGGAGTGCAGCTGGGAGCATCCACTGCTCCTGCCGGCTGCTGGCACGCACAGGGATTACTGCTTCCTGGGCTCACGTTTCCCCAGCTCAGATCCCAATCTGCACTATGAGTTTCGGATTATAAATTCTTTTCCCTTTCACAGGGTTTAAGGGCAGGCTGCCAGAGCAGAAGTTGATGCAAGAATTGCCATAGTAGTTTAAAAACACAGAATTTGCCTGGAGTTAAAGAAAGTAGTGTCAGACCTAGTGCTATGTGGCTATGAGCCATTGGGATCATGTCCTTAGCTTCCTGAGGAATTCTGGCTTCGAAAATATTAGCCTAAGCAGTTCTGAGTAATATTTTGGGAAAGTATTATATTGGCTTTAGCTACTATAAGTCCAGTATTAGTAACAAAACTCCAGCTAAATACCTGATGAAAATAAAGGCATTCTTGAAAGACTGGATCTGTTTTAAAACAACATACACTTTGGCTTGTTAAAGGCTCCCTTATTTCAAAAGAAAAAGATTAAGCAGAAATCTAATTTGAAGAGTTGTTTTCTTTAAAAAAAAAAAAAAAAAAAAGAGAGAGAAATGAGCATAGTTTGACAATGAGGAACTCCATGCAATCTTGTGTGAGTGCTGAGCAGCGCCCAGTGCAGCACAGTGCAGCGTAGTGGTGCCCCAAGATTGGTGGGCACTCCCACGGCACGTGAGAGGCCAGCAGATCCCTGAGCTGCAGGCCCTGGGCTCGCTGCTCCTGGTGCCCACAGCATCTGCTCTGCAAGCAGCACACGTGTGATTTGTAAGTGCAAATGTGCAAGTGCACCACATGCCCGCGTGCAAGCACAGGTCAATACCCCTCCTGCTCCCTTCCTGCCGCTGCCACACTGGTGAGCACAGGCACACAGGTGCAGCCCAGCTCACATCATCTCAGGTTTTCATCTCTGCTTATAAATGAAATTGGTCAAATCACTGTGGGTTAAGATACAAAAACACAACAAAAGCTGCCCAGCTGAAAGATTTTTGGCACAATGTGAAGATGAAAATAGCTGCTGGCTCCTCTTTCAAACAAGCACTGTGCTCTGCAGAGCAGAGATCAAGCCAAGGTTCACGTTATCAGCTCCCACCCCTCACCTGGGGCTCCGTTACTGATAGCTCTGTCATCCCCCTCATATTGCCGGTAACAGCAGCCGGTGATTAGGCCACTCTCGAGCTATTAGCTGCATTTCTTATCCCTCTGCAAGAGCTGCTCAGGGACGCAGACAAAGGCGTCCTTGAGTGTGGGCGCCGTGCGGCTGGTCCTGCCGCCGCAGCACAGGGCAGCCGTGGCCGGGTCGTGCAGCCGCCGGGCCGTGTCGGAGGTCACTGCTGCGCTATCTCCACCGAGCAGCTCTACCCCCACGTGCTGACAGACAATGCGGCGAAATTACAGAAAATTGCCTGTTTCGTCAACATTTTCTCGGGAGTTTTAGGGGAAAAAAAGGACTCTGGTTTCAGGGAGTTGAAGGGGCTCAGTCAGCCTAGAAGTGACTGACAAACACTCTATTATTCATCTATGTAAAAAAGTGATATTTTATATCATTTCTTTGAGTGATTGTTAAGTGATTGGGTAGTGACACTGACGTGCAAGATAATTCTGGGTATATTTCCTCCTCTCATCTGGAGGCCAGCTTGCCTGTCGTCAGCACTGATGATAGATGCTCCAAGGAGCTGGCTCCCACTGTGAGCCTGAAGCCTGGAGGGGTCTGCACCCCATGTCCTGCATGAGGGGCTGCACTGCACTGAGCAAGTGGGGAGCTACACCCCATGTCCCACCATAGCACGTACAGATGTTTCCCAGGTCGCACCCTTGAACACAGAATGAGCTGTGGCTTTTTGGAGCAGACGGGCTTTTCCTGGACACAACTTATCCTTTGAGGAATGAGTTGGGATTTGGTTTATGTGTGTGCAAAATCCATGTGGGAAAGGGCAATGTCGAGCTACACCTGGAGCAGACTATTCTTGTAACTAATTTCCATAGCACTTCTTTTGATAAATGCAGTTGTCCTCAGATACCAATCTGAATTCAAAAATGATACAGGAATTTCTGTGGCACTTTGCAGGATGTGTGTATGTTTACAAATTTGCTGTTGGAGGACTAGTGTTGACTATTCCTTCGTTTAAATGGAATACATTTCCATTTAAATGGAACAAAAGGAGTGAATAAATGGAACATCAGAAAAGATGGAAATTAACAGGAAAAAAATCAATGGAAGAAAATGTTTTAGGGCAGTTGTTAGGACTCTGAGAAGCAGCACATTGAATTTCTCTAGCTGTTCTGTTTGGAGGTTGTGATGCATCTCAACTTCAGGAAATTTGGTGATCTCCCGATCACTAGTTGGCATTTTGGAGCTGCCAAGCACCTCAGGACTCAATACAACTAAGCACAGAGGCCAGTGTTTTCTAGTGAGCCAGGCAGTTTTGTAACAAGAATGCTTCTGAAAGCTTCATCTACTGTGTCTGCCTCTGCTTTCTAGGGCTTTCTGCAGTGTGGTTGACGTGACGAGCTTGCTGCATTTGCAAGCAGCATATAGAGCTCACTTAAAAAAGACAAATGTCACTTTTACACTGTGGCTTGCTAGAGCTGAAGAATTTTCGGCTCTTTTGGAGTCCAGGAAGTTAGAAGTTGGTGCTGGTTCAAGGGTGTGCAAATGCGAATGTTGTATGGGTGAACATTAACATTAGCACATGAACAATATTGATTTAGAGCAATTGCAGAAGACAAGCAGCTGTTCCAATGGTCAGCAGTACATGTGGCAATGACATAGCAGGCGTTGGAGCCAGAAACAGGTATTGGGGCCAAGTGCATTCGTGGTGACAGAGGCGGAGCATTAGACAACACTGCAAAGCTTCCGGCTTGGACTGGCATGCTGTGTTTGGTTGTTCTTCTCTATTGGGGAGCTTGAAATACTGCTGTGCTTGGGTTAACAGAAGTTGTCTTTTGTAGAAAAATTCACCTCATGTCACAGTGAGTTCCTGCTGCTGCATTGCTCCCTAATGCAGGTCAGTTAACTCTAGGAAGAGACACTTTTTCCCTATTCTGACAGAAATGGTTCTTTGGCCCTTTTTCCTAAGTAGCTCTGAAGTTGCTTGTTTCCACATGGGATAAGAAACAAAATGGAATTCAAAGGGAACTGCTGTTATGACACATTTATAGCAGTGGTGATGTGTATATGACAAGATGTCAAGAATATGCTCAGAAATGTGATACCCCCTACATGAAACTTCCTATTTGGTTCTGCTCAGGCACTCCAAGCTCACCCCACGACCTCGGCAGGAACATTCCTGGTTCTTTCAGAGCACAGGATGCCAGTTCCTTAGTTAACCATTTTGCTTCTCCATCCATTAGGACAGCTCTCAGTTACTGAAAACACTTCTTAGAGAGAGAGTAAGAGAAAGGTTCCATAACTTATGATCATTTTATCTTTTAAATTTTTTTTCAGTGCCAGCATTCATCTCTAGACTCATGGAGGCTGCATCCTGGATGTCATTGCTGCAAGGCTGTGTTCATACTGCCAGCAACTTTTGCTTATAAAGCTGTAAAACCAGAGGATTTTTCTAGGCAGTCCGAGTAAAATTAGTAGCTGCTGAGCTGTCATGAAGTTCAAATCATAGAATAGAATCATAGAATCATAGAATGCCAAAGGTTGGAAGGGACCTCAGAGGTCATCGAGTCCAACCCCCCTGCTCACGCAGGGTCACCTAGAGCATGTGGCACAGGGCTGCATCCAAGCGGGTTTTAAAGATCTCCAAAGAAGGAGACTCCGCAACCTCTCTGGGCAGCCTGTTCCAGTGCTTTGTCACCCTCACAGTGAAGAAATGCTTTCTTAAGTTCCTGTGGAACTTCCGATGCTTCAGTTTGAAGCCATTTCCTCTAGTCCTATCCCTGCCCACCACTGAAAAGAGGCCACCCCCCTCCTCCTCACTGCCTCCCTTGAGGTATTTATACACGCTGATCAGGTCCCCCCTCAGCCTCCTCTTCTCCAGGCTGAACAGACCCAGCTCTCTCAGCCTTTGCTCATAGGGCAGATGTGCCAGGCCCCTGATCATCCTGGTAGCCCTGCGCTGGACTCTCTCCAGCAGCTCCACATCCCTCTTGTACTGGGGAGCCCAGAACTGGACGCAGTACTCCAGATGTGGCCTCACCAGGGCTGAGTAGAGGGGGATGATCACTTCCCTCGACCTGCTGGAGACACAGGTCATTTGAAGCTTCTTGCATGACAGAATTAGGAAGGCAATCCTTACTTTTTTCTTTCTTCCTTTAACCTGTGTGTTAATACTTCTGTGTCTGCTTGTTGCCTTGTTGGCAAATGTTGGCACATTTTGGGTGCTGAGGAAACAAATAATAAAAATAATAGCTCTAATGCCAATATACTAGTCTGCAGTCTGTTCAGAGTCCAGCAGAGTCCAATCTCTGCTGGGGACATTTTAGTTATTAAAATACACTTTACACTAAAGCCTATGGTTTAGGAAGCTGAAGACAAATTTTAAGAGTCCTATTAACCACTTTAATATATTCTGTTTTTTTCTTTCTATTTTTTTTGTCATAATGTTCTAATGATTATTTTGTCAAATGTTATAATGATGCCTCTTGCAGTAGCATTTTTAGTTGTATCAATTTAGCAGCAATGTATTTTGAAAAAAATGGTTTTAATTTCATCATATTCTTCATAGGTTTAACTTCACTGGCACCAGTTGTAAGCCTCTCCTTCAATCACTACCAGAAAAATGGGGAGACTGAAGTCAGGTTTGGCTGTCATAATCACTTGGACTGTCTCGTTTACTCTTTGTAACTAAAAATGAATTTTCTTTCATATTACCAAATGTACAAAGACCTCTTGAAAGAATTAGCATTGATAGTTCAGGTCACCCCTTACTTATTTCTTTTTGACTATTTGGTTGCAAATAATTTGAATTTGCTGATTTAAAAATATCTGTCTTTAATTACTGCTTTTTAGCAGCCTTCAAAGTTATTCTGATGGAAGGTTTCAAGCCTTTCCTTTAATGGAACCATTTTATTTAGCATTTTTCTTATATTTGGAATAGAAATATGTTCTGAACCCTGCCTTTTCTGAATTATTATTGACAGTTTATGGTTTCTACTAGAAACAGCAAAATTTRCAACTCTCTCATACATACATACAATCCCTATCAGTGAATGGACACCCATCAGTGTTGCATTAGACTGATGTATAAAAATTCAGAACAACAGGAAAATTTGAATCAATACCCTTGGAACACAAGGAAGTTTAGAATTTGCTGTTATACCAGGAAGAAATATTCAGTAACAGGCTTTGTATAAATTAGTCCTCCTGTCCATTAGTTAATTATCTGTACTTGGAAGATCTGTACCTTGAATGAATCATTTTTCTGCTTTAGGTGTGGTGGCTTAGGCAGTGCTATCTTTGTAAGTTTTTGTACACAGGAAAAAAAATATATATGTAGAAATGATTTACACATTAGTGATGTTCACTGCCACCCTCTATTATGTATGATTTTATCAAAAGAACCTTTTTTTTCTTAACGCAACATCAAGGAGTCTAGTAGTATTCTCAGTAAGTACAAAGCCATAAACCCATCAAAGTCAGGAAGCCTCCTCTGAAGACTGGCCTTTCCATTTTTCACTTCTCAGAAATGGCAGTTTAGATTTCCCTGCTACACAACACTGAGTAGAAAATGAAATAGTTGGGGTTTTCTCTGCAAATATTTCTTTTTCAAAATAGAACCTTTAATGTATTCTAAACAGCCTTTCTAACTTGAGTTTGCTCTCACTGTTATTAATTTTTTTATTACAGATCTTGTTATTTTCAGAGTTCCTGAGGGACCCATTAACAGTAGACTTTTATGGAAAAGAAGCATGGTTAAACTGGTGAAAATAACTGTGCACAAGTCATAAGTAAGTAATATAAGCTGCAGCAAGGATACTGTGTGTTGTTTTAATTTCCAAAATAGCAACAGTTCAGACATTTAATTGCATTTTTTATGACTTTTTTTCATAGCTGCCTAGTGTAAAATATGTTGCCAGTAATATATAACTGCTAACAACTTTTAAGTTTCTTAAGCTGGCATTAGATTCTTATCCTATTGGAGAGGAAGGTTACTTAATGTACCATTCATACTTAGAAGGGAAAAAATATTATTCATAGTGGGCATATATCTCTGTTTTTCTATTCTTAGAGTGTCAGCATTACCTGAAATCTTTTCTGCAGTAAGAAAGATACAGGACAGATTGATTTACTTATATCTTTCCACAATGTTAAGTGTGTAAATGGAGCTTTTCCACCAAAGGGATTTTATGAGGAGGCAGCTCAGCTCAATTTTGTAATAAGTGACTGGTAGAACCAGGGACAAGCAGAGCGTGCCATCTTTGTGCCTCACTGCTGCTGTAACAGCTCATTGCTGTGTTGATGTGCCCAGTGCCCCATGCAGCTCTGGCGATGCAGTTCCCTGGGGTCTGGTGCTCTGCCAGCACTGGAGTCCCCACAGCTCATGTCCTCACCTGAGGAGCAGGCAGGGCCACCTACGTTTGTTCCAGATTTCCATCTCAGTTTCTGATCATCCTGAGATAACCAGTTAAGAAGACTGCAGAGCAAACCCAGTGGAAGGAGGGCAGGACACATCCCCTCACCCAGACATGATGGCAAAAATCTGGCAGGTGACAGTTGTCTCTGTATTTTTTTCTCTTTCCTTTTTTTTTTTTTGTGGTAGCACTGCTAGGAGAGACTCTCATTTGCTTTGAACACTCAGCTACTACTAGTTCCCTATCCCCAAAATTCACTGGTAAAGGACCTTTAATGTCTGAACTTGCTCTGACATTTTAGTCAATCCACAGTAACTTCCAAAATTCTGTTTATTACGGAGGATGAGGAGCATCAGAGCCAGGTGCTTGCCCTGAAGCTTTGGCTTAAGCATCAAGCTATTTATTTGTTTGGAAACTAAATAAATATTTTGAGGGAAGGACAACATGGCAGAAAGCAGTGGGAGAACGCTTCCTTACCAGGCTGTTTGTTATGCAAATGTGTAGCAAAACTTAGCAGCAATGAACTTGGCCACCACTATTTACAAAGCAGACATGTACAATTCATAGAACATCTAATGGAAAAGTCCTGCAAAGCTGTGTTTGTTTGCTCCCTGTGCATAGGCTAGGGCTATCTCTGAGTGCACTGAAATTTTGGTGAATTTGGCAGGCATGGGACCAGCACTTGCCACATCTGGCTCATAAGTAATGTGAACAGGAAATCATTTACCTTAGACTGTAGAAAAGCAGACATGAGATACCAGCACAGCAGACTTACATGTACCAGAAAAGATAGAAGGAATTCATTTGTTGTTTGAATTAATCTGAATTTGATTTATTATTTAAAAGTTCGTACTCAAGGTCTCACTATTTTCAGCTCTCAATGCAAGCTGCTTTTCCCAGCTTCCTCTATTGCCTTGCCCTGCCCAGTCCTTGTGTGAATTACTCAGTTGCTCTTCTTGAATAACCTTGAAGGAGGAACTAGTGACTAACAAGAAAGGAGCTTTGGCATGAAATATCATGCCTAAAGTATGGACTACCTGGCTACCACGGTCTGCAGCCGACATGGAGCAAGTCAAGCTGGCAGACTAGACACAGTAAGATCTACATCCCCTATTCAAAAACAACTTTACCATTTGGTAGACCAAATCCTATTGAACGTCAGTAACTTAGTTCCTTCTCCTGTTCACTTCCTCAGCCTGAATGTCATTAAAGAGATACACAAACTTTCTGAATTTATAGCACAGTATTAACATCAGCTACCCATACATCTTGCCACTCTCTCTTTCTCTTTGTTTTCCATCCACCAGCTCCTTTCTAAATCACTGACAACATGCTAGAGGGTTGCTGTATTTATTAGGATCCAGTAATGCATTACACATTCCTTATGTGTGATGCACTTTTAATTATTCCCTTGGGGATTATTCAAGCAATGTTGATGGTGGGAATATATGCTAGGGCTGTTCAGGTTAATGGCCCAATGATTCACTAGACAAGACATTCTTGGAAAGTAATTGATTGCATTAATTGTTCCACAGAACAGTGTGAACCACAGCTGCCACACGGCCCTCCCACCACTGACTGCAAGCTTTGCCAGGGCAGCAGCAATGGGGTCAGGTATAGTCAGTTGTCAACTGCAGGTATGTCAACTGCTATGTCCACGCTGTCTCTGTTTCCAATTCCTGCAGGAGATCTGAGAGGTGATGTCCTCTGAGACTGGAATAGGTGCTGAGGAGTGGGGAGGGACATTTAGCAGGCGGTGCTTAAGGCCTGCCTGCTCTTTGACACTGCCAAGTATTAGGTTACTAGCTACTCTTATTCAATAGGGTTGGAAAATGGTGATTTGCAAAATTTCGTTATTCTTAAAATAGAGAATGACTTGGTGAAACTTAATATTGCTTAGACAGGCTAAAAGCATCCATGATTTAGGTGGCTCTCAGAGTTAACAGTAGAGCCTAAGGCTGAACAGTCTGCAGTGATGAGAAGTAAAGCAGCATGACAGAGATGCACAAGTATTCTGTGTCACGTATGCCATGTGCACGTGGAGATGTTCTTCTTGCTTTTGCTWTGATGACCTAAGGAAGACAACAACAGTAGAGTTGCCCAAGTGAGTTTGTCTGTGTTGCAGCTCTGTTCTGTATCCACAAAGTCCATGCAGCTTGCCACGAAACTCTGGCTGCCCAGGGTCTGGCTTTAGGGTTAACTCTAGTAAAGCGAGCAGAATAGAAACTTCAGCCCTGTATCTGCAAGGGTGCCTGCAGGATCTTCCAKTTTCTTGGAATAGTTGTATCCAGGTGACATAAGGGAGGTTTCTTCTGTGCACTCTAGAACACCTTGGTCCCGGATGAAGATCAATAATTCTCCCACTTTGGGACTGAAAGTACTTTGGGACTACTCTGATCATGCTGATGTCGTGGCCTGGGCAAGAAAGAGCTATGTTTACAAAAGAATGGCACACCAGCAGCTGACATACCTTAGAGGCATCGGCCACTTACCCAGACAAGGAGGTAGAAGTAGTGCAGCCAGCACCATGTTTTATATGCAATGAGAAAATGTGTACTAGCAAAATAAGTATTTATAAAAGCAAATGCAATGCAAGCAAAGACTGCAAATCTCTACCTGAGTTAAGCAGGCCTACTTATTCATCACCACTATGGCAATGTGATAATCAGCCTTATAGTAACTGGCATTACAAAACATTGCATGTAGCGCAGATAACCTCATTTCTGAGCATTTTTAAGGGGTCAGACCAAAGAAGCTTGGCAACTTAAAAGACAAATATAACCCAGGAGGCTATAAATTAAAGTAACAAATTGTAGGAGACTTGTTGATAAGGAATATGTAGTTGAAAGTGTCATAGACAGTAACCTTCAGTAATTATATTTTGCTTAAATACTCCCTTAGAGACTTCATCATTATAATTTACCCTTGCCCAGAATGTTATCTTCATGAGGAGTCATGGTGATTGATCACTCAGAGAACATCTGAGCAGCTAACGGGGAACATTTGGGTAACTTCTAACAGAGGGGAAAGCAGGTCTTTGAAGTCATCTTTCCTGCTAATCACTCCCTAAATCCTGCAAATTCCTGACAGGACATTATTCCTCTATGGTGTGCCTGATCCAGCTCCTCTGCCTGGCATATAAATAATGTTGTTATATATGTTTATGAAACCTGGATGCCTTAAACAGATACTGCCCTTGTGTTTGAGTGCTGCACTGTCACACACACACAAGGAAAACAGTTTATTCAGGCAAAAAAGCTGGAAGACGTTTTGGAATTTAAAGCTACAGATTCTGAACTGACCTCACTTTAGAGCAGTTCTGTTACGAAAAGATGCACAAAACTGTTTCTTGCTATTGAAAGAGAGATAGAGGCAGTGCAGCAGGTCAGACTTAGGGAAGGGTGGAGCTTGGGTCTTGAAATGGCAAACCCATTCAGGCATGAGGTAGAGAGTCACTGTCAGGAACCAAACACAGCATGAGTGCTCCGGGGCTTTCGTCTGGGAAGAAAGATGCTTCATGCTTGCAGATCAAAAACTTCGCCTCAAATGATGAAGTCCAAGGCAATCTTGACTAATTATTGTTTCATAAAGTGTAAAAAATTCAGCAAAAGGCTTAGAAAGAGATATCTCAGGCACACTATCAATGTCAGGGAGCGCAGCGTCTCCTTTGAACCTCCTGCCAGCAGCGAGTCACTTACAGGAGTTTTATGGCCCTAACTCAGCAGCGGCAGCTTGCTGGATCTGCTGTGTCTTGTTTAACCTGCATGAAGGCTATAATTATATTCATACAAAATTCTCCTTATCTGAGGAGCCAAAAGCTGCCCCTGATTTATGCTCCCTGCAAGGCAATTCCTGCTCTCTGGGATACGGTGCAGCAAACGGAGGGGGTAGCATGGTCCTGTCTGCCCTGTGCACGCCAATGGGATGTGTGGAGGAGAAGCAGGGTGACCACACCCCCACAGTGCTGTGCTCAGAGCATCCCTGTGTGCTGCAGCTCAGGAATGAAAGTGCACAGGTGCCAAAACCTGCTCCCGGGAGCACTAGCATGTCTGGCACACTGTGGGGGCCGCAGGGGCGGTGAGGCCTGCAGAGACCACAGGGATGGTGAGAACTGGGGTGAGACTCCAAACTATCAGCCTGGATCTAGGGAGAGGATGGTGTTGTCCTACCACAGCACTCAGCACTGCTCCCCAGCTTGCAGACCCTAACATGGGATGAGCCACGGCTCATGAATGCAGACAGGCTTTTGCTGGACACAGTATTTGCATCTGTCAAAGCAACAGGCAGACTGTTTCCAGTGCAGTTGCAGGGACAGACACAGGCTCCCCAGGAGCTTCACAGCTGCAGTAACAGGTGTCTCCCATTTGCAGCTCATTGAGGGTGTCTCAAGTCAGGAGCTTCTCCCTCACCTCCCCCTAGGCTGCTGTTYGTGTTTGGAAGAGGAGGAGCTTCCCAGTCTGTATGTGTAAGATGTGCCCGGAGCATGTGGCACTGCACTTCTGTCCTCTTCTTGCACCAACACATGTCCCTGCACAGTGCTGACAGCCCTGCAGCGGTAATGGTCAGTAAGCGACATATCTCCAAGGGGTGAGACTGCATTTTTAAAAGTGTTTTAAAAGCTTGGGAAAAGCTGGTAAAATTATGTGATTCTCCCTGTATATCAGCTTTCCCTCCCTAAGAATATTTAATTTTCTTTTAAACAGAGAATGTGATGAGCCTGGCCAGAAGCACAGGTTTTATCTGTGACTTTTTCTGTCTGCACATAGAGGTGAACATAGGTTTTCTGTGTGTCTGCCCTGGTCACTTAGCATTTGCAGGTAATAGCTGTGGGTGAGCAAGGGCCTGGCAGGTGGACACAACAGCCATGCCTGGGCTATCCCATGCCATGCTGTGTTTGCACGTGTTCTCTGCGCAGCTGTGGCAGAGCAGCACCAGCCTCCTGTGTTCCTGAGCTGTGCTGACTGGGACTTAACCAGGCTCCACCCAGGCAACATCTCACTTTTGAAATCCTAGCCCTGCTTCCAGGCAGTCCTTGTCCTACTGATTCCCAGACCTTCAAAGGTGCGTTGTTTTTTCTGGAAGCGTGGAGCACAGCAAGCAGAGGGACCAGTGGCCATGGAGCTGCTGTCCAGTATGGTGGATTTATAGCCTGTCTAGTGCTTTATTTCTTTCCCTGCTGTTCTTGAGCAGTCACACAGCCTTCTGCACTGTGTCAGCTGGGGAGCTGGGTGCGGGAGGAATGCGCTTTCTCCGCCGCGCTGGCTGCTGCTGCTCTGAACTGCCCTCTCTGGGCTTCCTTGCAGGAGCTCAGTGGGCAGAGGAGCACGACTGCCTCCACCCCGCGTGCAGGCGCTGCCCGGGGCTGCTGACCCTGTGCGGGCAGGCAGCCTGGCAGGGGGAAGGGACTGGCAGCCCCTGGTTGCTCGCCTGTGCGTTCTGAGACAATACTCATTTCTGCATTGCCCATAAACAAATGTATATAAACCACCACACTTTATATCCACTTACAATTCTGAATACCTTTCCATTTATCTAAAGCTTGCTGAGGTGAGTTCTTATAAGGGAAGACTTATTTCATTTCCATGAAATGTTTATATTTTCTGGGAAGTTTCTCTCTCACCTCTTTAAATTTTACTGCAGTTGGCGTGCAGCCTGCAGCAGGGTCCTCCCAAGGAAGCTGGTGAGGCAGGGAGGCTCAAGAGGGACTATAAATTTCAAACTCTCTGGGTTAGAATAATTTAAGTGCACCAAGATCTTAACCTTAAAGGATCAATACCAAGTTGATGTTTCACCCCCACTCCTCCCACCCCCTTCTCTCTTGTGCTGTAAAATTCAAGCTAAGAAAAAAAAAAAATCTAACGGGGGAAAAATATCCAAAGTAAATAAAGATTGTATGTGAACAGGGCACTGATCCTGAGCTGTTTCTGGAGTTTCAAATTATGTTGTCAAAAGGACGTCTGTTTTGGCTGTTCATGAGAATTGCCATCTTGGGAAGGTTTTCGTCACAAAAAAATATGAAGACCCACGATCTGGTACTCATCCTTACAAAATGGATGTGGTTTTCTTTCTCCATCTACTTTTTSTATTTAAATCCCTGAAGGGACCTGGACTTCTCAGCATTTGTTTAAGTGGATTGAAATTGGCAGATGTGAGGTGTTGTTGTGGGCAAGCAGGTTGTGGTTGTGCAGACCTCTATTCTAGTCTTCACCTTGCTGCAGTTGCATTTTTTGACTAGTTTGTTGAGCGTCCAACTTACTATCCAGAATCTGTATGTTCTGTTTCTGCCCTATATCCTCCTATATGGCATTTATATTAAGGCATTGACTAACATGCTTTCTTATGAGAATATTAATGAATTGTCTTGGTTGAATCTATAGCAATATATTTAGGCATATATATTCATTTTTTGGGGGCGGGGGAATACCTGCAAATGTGGTTTGTAAGTCTTTGCAAAAGAAAAGAAATAATCCATTTTAGGATCCCTCATGGGACTTATACAGTGGACATGCAGGATAAATGCATCTTAGAAGCAAGGCTTACATAACATTTCCTGATTATTATTTTATCCAGAACTTAGGGTAAGGTTTTCCTTTTTTTCCTCATGACATCACAGTCACAATATACAGGAGGACAGTATTTGACAGGTGAGTCAGAGAAGCTGTTTTATAAAATACAAATTCACATTTAACCTTTAACTCTGGATGTAGTCTCTGCTAATAATTTTCAATCTAGAACAGTTCTGCCCCATGGCCTTCCCACAGCCTCCAAACATCACATGCATCTACTGCACCCGCCAAGAGCCGTGCTAGCCTTAAAGTATGCCTACAGGTGACTGCCAGCTCTGCTGTGGCCGATGGCAGTGCCATGAGCAGAGCTCATCCCCAGCAGACAAATTTGGGAGCAGAAGCTGCTATGGCAGCAGTGTTTATGCAATTGAATTGAATGCTTTTGGGTGCTGGATTAAACTTCAGTAAAAGAGGACTAGTAACCCAGCTGGCTGGGAATGCCCTCTGCAACTTCATGTTCACGTTCTCTGTTGGTAGTAGAAGACCAGTCCACACAAATTATGCATCTCTGTAACGTATTTCTGTAAATATCTCAGATTTGCTGTTGTCTTGGCTTCATGGGCCCCACTCTTTGTCTTTGGCTTTTTCTTATCAGTTCTGTGTACCTTCATGTTTCCGTCTCTCTTGCTCCTGCCTGTCCCTTTTCCACACATCCACAACATGAGGACAGTTTGTGTGCATTAAAATGTATGTTTTCTCAGACATAGATGGTGAAGGACATCCACGCTTGTTTGTTGCAGGAGCATCAGTGGTGCTTAACTCATAATAACTAATTATGCCTCTTTGTTTTGTGATGGAAGCTATATAGATGACCATTTTTAAAGCAATTACGCATAAAGTCATACTGTTTTATGTAACATGCTTTAAAATTCCCCCAGGTGCAGGCACAAACAAAAGGCAAAATCCAAGTATTTATTTTTATTCACCTTTCATAAGAGTACCTCATGTAAGAGAGGAGAGAAGAGTGGTCTCACGTCTTTGTTGTCTTGTGAAGAGTCTTACTTGTGAGCCTTGTGCACTCTTAGTGAAGCTTTTTTGGGAAGACGTCTTACATGTGCTGTGACTCAGAGTGCAACTTGACAGCCAGGGATCAATTTTCTTTACCACAACCTAAAGAAACATCCACATACATTTCCTCACTCAGAAAGTGAAGCAGAGCATTATTTTCCTCTTTTGTAATCTACCAGGTATTCTTTGCAACAAGTTGGTGTCATGTGAAAAAAAAAAAAATCACAAGAGCTTCACAAGAACGGAGGTGTTACTGTGACAGCAGACTGTTTAGGCTCTTAATCAGACAATTAAAAAGGAGATAAAGCCCAAGAAGCAGTCTTTGCCAGTGTTGATTCTTGAGGGAAAGCTTTCTCAAAATTCAAGCTCACTCTCTCAGAATCACCTGGGCTATGTGCATCGTGCAAAAGCCAGTAGATGCTCTGGTATATCTTCTTGCAACAAAAGGCACAATTTTTTCACTGGTATATTAGATCTAGCTATCATCTAATAATCCTACTCTGTGTGTTTTCTGACAGTTTCCCAGGGGTAGTTTGTAACTCTCAGAGCCCTTTCTGGGCACTAAGGAAAAGCGATGAATTAATCTCCAGAAATCGTCTATTCACCTATGACTTTCTTTTTTATTGACCTGGAGTTTCTGAGGAACCCGGACCAGCTGAGGCAGAGCAAAATGAGTGCTCATGGTACCTCCAGCCCATCCCGGTGAGGGTGACCTCATCCATGAATAAATCATACTGTTCATCCAGATGAACCCAGAGGGACTGAATGGTTCTGTCCCACCAATGATAATGCCCATAGTCGCCTTTGCAGGGTGCATGCATCCTGCATTTTAGCAACAAATGCATTCCAAATGTGTCTTAGCTGAGCACAGTTGAGCCTTTTTTATAGTCAGCTGACAGCACGCAAAGGCAGTTTGTGCAGCTGCAGTCTGATTCTGCCAGAGCATGGAGGGAGCAAAGCGAAGTGCCATAGAAATTTAGTTTGTCCTCTGTAGATTTCAAGATAAGAAGGGAAACGTGGTGTTGATTTTCTTAGTAAAAGTGATGCTCCTCAGCGTGCAGAAGCTGTTGCTGCCTGTCATTYAGCCCTACTCCACTGCTCGTGCAGCGCTGCTGGGATATGTTATTAAGCAAAAACACATTGCTTGGCCTTCCTATTAGAGCTAAGTTGAGAAAGGGCAGATATCAAACCAAATGGAAGATTGTGTGAAAGACCAAATGGCACTTGGCCGCAAACTGCCAATCATGCTGCAGAAAGGTGCATAGACACCTCAATCTGAAGAGATGTGTTCCTGGATAAAAATCTTGCAAGAAAGCTTAATTGATAACTATTTCAAGCTACTTCTAATCCTTCTTTTGTGTCTGACAAAGCTAAGGAGCAATGCTCTTACAAGCCTCTGACATACAGACTCTACAGCAGAGAAAGCTTACGAAATCTTATGCACCCAAGAGTGCTGAGGAAACTGGCCGAGGTTATTGCTCAGCCTCTCTCCATCATCTTTGAGAGGTCCTGGAGAGCAGGGGAGGTGCCCGAGGACTGGAAGAGAGCCAACGTCACTCCAGTCTTCAAAAAGGGCAAGAGGGAGGAGGCGGGCAATTACAGGCCGGTCAGCCTCACCTCTGTCGCTGGAAAGGTGATGGAGCGGTTCATCCTAGAGAGAATCTCCAGGCATATGGAGGAGAAAAAGCTGCTGAGGAGCAGTCAGCATGGATTCACCAAGGGGAAGTCATGTCTGACGAACCTCATAGCCTTCTATGATGGGGTGACAGGCTGGCTGGACGAGGGGAGAGCCGTGGATGTTGTCTACCTTGACTTCAGCAAGGCTTTTGACACTGTCTCCCATAATATCCTCATACAGAAGCTCTGGGACAGTGGACTAGATGAGTGCACGGTGCGGTGGATCGAGGGCTGGCTGGATGGCAGAGCTCAGAGGGTGGTCATAAATGGGGCCGAGTCCAGCTGGAGGCCTGTGGCCAGTGGTGTGCCCCAGGGGTCAGTGCTGGGCCCAGTGCTGTTCAACTTGTTTATCARTGACCTGGACGAGGGCACGGAATGCACCCTGAGCAAGTTTGCGGATGACACCAAGCTGGGTGGAGTGGCCGACACTCCGGAGGGCTGTGCTGCCATCCAGAGGGACCTGGACAGGCTGGWGAGTTGGGCAGAGAGGAACCTCACGAGGTTCAATAAGGACAAGTGCAGGGTCCTGCACCTGGGGAGGAATAACCCCAGGCATCAGTACAGATTAGGGGTCGACCTGCTGGAAAGCACCTCCACGGAGAGGGACCTGGGAGTCCTGGTTGACACTAAGTTAACCATGAGTGAGCAGTGTGCCCTCGTGGCCAAGAAGGCCAATGGGATCCTGGCCTGCATCAGGAGGAGTGTTGCCAGCAGGTCAAGAGAGGTGATTCTGCCCCTCTACTCAGCTCTGGTGAGGCCGCAGCTGGAGTACTGTGTGCAGTTCTGGGCTCCCCAGTATAAGAGGGACGTGGAGCTTCTCGAGAGGATCCAGAGAAGGGCAACCAGGATGATTAAGGGAATGGAACATCTCTCGTATGAAGAGAGGCTGAGTGAGCTGGGCCTGTTTTCTCTGGAGAAGAGAAGGCTCAGAGGGGATATGATTAATATGTATAAGTTCAGGAAGGGAGAATGCAGGGAGGAAGGGGACAAGCTGTTCTCGCTGGTGGCCAGCGATAGGACGAGGGGTAATGGCCACAAGCTGAAGCACAAGAAGTTCCGTCTCCAGGTGAGGAGCAACTTCTTTACTGTTAGGGTGACAGAGCAGTGGAACAGGCTGCCCAGGGAGGCTGTGGAGTCTCCTATTCTGGAGGTCTTCAAAACCCACCTGAATGCCAACCTGTGCCACATGCTCTAGGTGTGCCTGCTTGAGCAGGAAGGTTGGACTAGATGATCTCTAGAGGTCCCTTCCAACCTCAAATATTCCGTGATTCTGTGAAATCTACCCAGGGCTGGTCAGATTTGCAGAGGATGTGATTGCTCATTGCTTTATAAATGTGATGATTTCTAGATGTATCTAATGAATAATTAGGCTTACAAACAGTCAGGTAATCAGTACTTCCTGCCAAGGCCTGGGGTCTTCTTGCAGTGAAGGTTTGAGCGGGATGAAATGGATCTTTGTCCTTTGCTGGTCTTAAAAGGGGTGGTTGGAGCTGGAATTCCACCTGCATCGATGCCAAATTAGGTGGCTGTTCCCTGCTTGTTGCTTCTCTTGCTTCATCCTGCCAGTCTCCATTCTGCTGTTTCACACAGGTAAAAAGGAAAAATGCCTGAAATGCTTCTTGGCTTTTATCAGGGTGTCCACGAGCCAAGGGCCACAGCACTAAGCACTGTGGTAGCCCCAGCTGACCAGCTGCCATGGGGAACATAGGGAAGTGCTATAAGCAGTGCATGAACATAGAGATAACTAATGAACAGGATGAGCTGGGTAATCCTATGTCTGTGAGCTTGGCATCAGCCTCAGGATTGTTAGTGGATCTGCAGGTAGGAGATTTGATCAATAAGAAAGCTTTTTTTTTTTTTTTTTTTTAATGATAATCATCTGGGTTGTGAAAAACAACATTTCAACTATCTTAGAAATTGTTTTGAGGAGAAAAAAAAAAATCAAATTTCCAGCTAATCATTTGATTGCAGTAATGAGAGACGGGGCTTGCTTGGACATTCTTTGCCTCTCTCTGTGCCTCATTGTCATAATATCTCCAACTGGTAAGGGGAGTACTCTAGGCTCTTGGGAGTGTTTTGCTGTTGCACGGGAGAAACTGTGGTCTCTCTTTGTAAAGTGTCATTGTCAAAAATGACACTTCTGTCTTTCAAGTTCAGCCTCGGTAAAACCCTGCTTCCAGTGACTCTTCATGTGGAAATCAAGGAATTTAGCAATCTGTAATAGGCTATGGTCATTGTAACTGCAATGAGGGGAAAACTATTTGAAAAACTTTTTTTTTTGTTTTGTTTCTAAAAATGTTTTTTCTAAGTTGGTTAGCAACAGAGCTCTTGGTAGAGATTCTGCTTTTGTGAATGCAGAGAATATATTGTTGTGAACAAGACTGTTTGTAAACTGAGGGGTTTTTTTTAGCGCTTGTTTATCTAAGATCCGTTGACCTTCTAGCAACAGCTTAAATGTTCTTGCGTGCAAGTTATTCTTGTAGTGAGCAGTTTCTTAGCAGTGGTAAATAATAGTAAATAATGCAAGCTGCGGGTGGGAGGCAGACCCTCTGCTCAGGTTACCCTGCTATGTAATCTAGCATAGCAGAATGAACAATACAAACAATAAATAATGACATAAGCGAAAAGCCTAGAAGCCCTTTTTCCTGTAAAAACATATATCTTTTAGTGAAACACTCTGATCTCACAGAAGTAATGCACCATTATGCCCCTGAGGCCCCTCCTCTGATTCCACGTTTTATGGACTAGCTCTTTATTCCTAAATTCAGCAGATGCATGGCTTATAGCTGGTCCCAGCATGGGATGCATCACAAGCAGCTTGTCTATTACAAGTGACCTGCGAAAGAGAAGAAATAGTGTTTCTATCCTCTGTAGCATTTTTATGGCTGAAAAGAGAAGACTGGGAATTTTCTTTTTTTGCCCTGTTTGTTGCTTAGTATTAGAGCTCTGAAATGTCAAAAATACTGAAGAGCTATATTTTTTTTTCTGAGGGGAAACAGAGGATGAGTGCTGGAAATCTTTGGGAAAGATTCTGCCTGTACAGCAAGACAACTAGAAACTGTGTACAACTGCTCTCTGGAGTTCTATTTGAATAATCCTCCTCACATAGAATTTCAGTTTTTTGATGAAAAATATGATTTTTAAAATAATATGCTTAAATTGCTGCAGAAATTTTTACAGGTACTTTTTAGATTTCTCTTCAAACTATCCTTGTTTACCCTATCATAGGATATTATTGTATTGCTTTTCATTATAGCACAATATACACAGAGGTCTTATGTCCTTAAAAATGTAGTATTTATTGTACATCTGTCCTTCCAGATTAAACAGATTCTCTTGGAGCCTTTTTATTGGGAGTGTAGTGCTGGGCTGTGTGCCAGATACCAGAGTGACAGATGTGATATAGACCCTGGAACGCCATTTAGCCACTACCCAAATTCCTGAGATCATGCCTATAGATCTGTGTTTTGAGTATATATGCATCATCAACTGCTGAAAATTTGGCGCACACAGTCCACATGGTGGTTAGAAACCCTCATGTCTTGTGCTGCAGAACAGCAGAGTGTAGGCTCCAGCTGCTGCCACCTGAGAGCTGAGGTGGCACCTAGAGTCACTGACCATTGACCCCTCCTGTGGAAATGAACAAAAACTACTTACTGTCACCTTCAGGGCTTGCTTCAGGTCCTACCTTGGCCCCTAGCAGCAAAGCTAGCCTCTTGTATCAGGTCACACTGACTTTTTGCCGGGTGATACAGTATTGGCCATTGCCAGAGCTATAATAAACTCTGAGAAGTTCCTAAGCACCGTTACTTAAAGATCTTTCTGCTTCCAATATTTTTTGCATTATCCTAATCACAGAATTCTGCAGCTTAGTCATAACAATATAATTTGCTTTAATTATTTTTTTCCAAACTTTTTTTATCGCATACTTGCCTGTTTCCTTCCCAGACCTTATTTTCAGCTCAACTTCCTCATGACTTTTGGATATTTTAGGCAAAGCAGACACCACTCTACAAGAGGTGGCTGATGTGCTAGGGGCAGATTTCAGTTTTGTCCTGAAGCCAGTGGCATGATGTTGGCATGTAGCCCATGGAGCAGGGATTATGCTGTTGAGAGGATGACCATGTCATATGAAAGGAAAAGTATATCTGTCAATATGACCTCTCTGGAGGTGGCTTACAGTAAGACTTCTGCAGGGTGGGGAGAATAATAATTAGAGGTTTATATAAAGTATGTGTGAGACATAACCATGAAAATGTGTTTGCTGGGTCATTGTTGACTTTCAGTTGGATGAAGGAGGATCTGTATATGCATGTGTCCCAGTCAGACATCCCCTGCCACATGTCATGCATCAGTGGTGGCCACACATGGGGGCTCTCATTTCTTCTGTTGAGTGGACACATCTGTAATTGCCCCCCCCCCCACCATTTCTTTATGACAAAGTCAAACCATTCAAAAAAGCTCTGCAGTATCAGATACCAAAATCCACTTAGACTGCTGTGTATCTTCGAGTTTGAAATGATTTCTTTGCTGGTATTTTTTGTAGAATATGTTCTGCAATTTGTAAGGCAACCCTGTTTTAAGGAACAGTGCATGATAGCGAAGAGAGAAGGCAATGGAGGGATTAGCCCCCAAGTTATGGGAGAGTCTAATCTTAGTTATCTGAAACCATATAGGCATCCAAACTGAACAGGACTACAGCAGGAAAGGAAGGGGGTGCTCATTTCTTCCCTGGAATGACATGTTGCTAACACTTTGCCAAGGAGCTGCGAGCTTTATTATAGTTGGTGTGATTTCAGGGTAGTAAGAAAAAAGGTCTGAGTGCTGATGGGAAGGACTTGTGCTCTTGCTTCACAGTGCTTAGTTTTTAAAATAATCCTTTGAAAGGAGAACACAATTGGAATCGCAGTGAACATTTTGATTCTTCTTCCTGCAAAATCTACAGACAGCCTTACTATAACGGGGAAAATCATCTGTGTGGCCTTGAAACCTTATATAATGTTTCTGTGTTGGGCCAATAAAAAATATCCTCTCTGTTATTTTGTCTGAGCTAAAGGCTTGAAGGAAACATCAGGCTGAGTAGGAAAAAAGTTCTACAGTTACAGCTCTTGTAATTCTCAGAGCTTTCCCCCAAATACCCCCTACTTCCAAGCCCAGTCTCCAAACACTCAGACTGTGGAAGTGATAACCTGCAGACTTGGCAGTGTACATGACGTTTTACTAAGGGAGCTTACACAAATATTATCTCAAGTGAAATGAGGGTTTAATTCTATTATCTGTGGCTTTTCTTTCCCTGAGGTCAAAAGTACAGAAAGTGGTCATGTTGTCTTTATAGCCCAAGAAACAAAAGACCTGTTTTTAAACCAAATAATTAGTCATCCAGAACTAATGTCCCACAGCACTAACCACTAAAGTGGCTTTAGGGTGATCTGAACCAGTTCACAGTGCTCCGGCCACGTCATTTCAGGAGTGTTGAGAAGAGCAGCTGCAGCAGATGCATCACAATGGGTGACACTGTTGGGGAAGTGGGGACACTGCAGGTACTGTGGAAAACACCCTAGGACAGCTTATTTCTTGGAGTGCGGTTCCTTGTGTTACACTAAATTCCATTGCCTGCTGCATTGTCTTCCCACTGTTGCAGGTGCGTGGCTGTACCTAAACACCCAGGTGACGGCTAACAGGCTATCGGGGGGAGCTAGGTTCAGCTCCACGGTGATTCTGGTAGAGCTCTAGATGCAGACAGTGTGGAGCATAGCATCCCTCAAGGCGACTGCTGCTGTGATCACAGTTCCTCTTTGGAGGATGAAACTTTCCATGCCAGCACCCAGAACTGGGATTACCCCAGATCTGCTTTTTAGCCTTGGCTGGTTACTTGTTTTTGGCATTACTTATGCATATCAAAAGGAACTCGGACTCAGTTCTCTGCTTTTAGTATGTTCTTCACTATGTCCTTGACCTGGATTTGAGAATTGAGATCTGTGAAAGAATGAAAAACTGTAGAAGAGTTTTTGTTTGTTTGCTTTTCTTCTGTTTTTTTTTGAAGAGCTAAATCCTTAGTAATTCCAGTGCCTTTTTTTTTTTTTTTTTTCCCCCTTTCCTTGGAAACCTGTGTCTTCAGCAACTCTGTCTACACAAAGATGCATAAAGGGAGCTGGGAAGCAGCTAAGTGTGACAGCATTGTATTACTGTACACTGTTTGGCCCAGTGCTGTAGTTTGACTTCACTTTAGGTAATGAAAGAGATAAAGAGGAATGACACAAACTGTCAGAACAGGATTTTGGCAGTGGATCAGGTCAGAGGCTGTGCACAAGAGCTGTTGGAGCTGGCATGCACTGAAGAAACGAGCTGGGAAGTATGTCTGAGCCAAAAGAACATACATATAGCAGCCCGCCTATGCTGCCAGGTGGTGGAGCAGAGCTGTAAGCTTTATTCCTGTGCAGCATGCAAATCCTGATAGGTCACAGCCATCATGACCTTTGCTTAGAGACTTCAGAAATTAATGACTTATTGCAACTAGTATCCCAGCTCCCTTAGCTAGTCATTAATTTACGAGCAGTGGCCATAGCATTGATTATTACTGCACAGAAGAATGAAGTTACTCTAGCCAAGGCTTTCATTGTGTCTCTGTCTGATATGCATTGCAAGGATGAAAGCTGAATCTTCTTGTCTGCTGCAGGTTCGTAAGGAGGAGATGCTTCACTGGTTTCAAACAGTTTCATATTTTCTAAATAGGCTAAAAAGTCTAATTAGGGGTGGGGGTGATCAAAACACACATAAGGGGGAAGCTGGGAAATGTATAACTAAAGGGAGTGAGAATGCCCTGGAATGTCTCCTAAAGCTGTACAAGTCCTTGGACAAGACAAAAGATTAAAACATAATAAGGATAGTTGTAGCACTATAAGCAAAGTCTAGAATGCAACAGATGTACAAAAGCTATGGTTATAAAAGCTTTTTAGATTGCTCCTGTAGATAAACGAGGAACAGAGGTGGTGGGGAGGAAGATTTCTTTTTCTGTCTCTAAGTCTTGTATCCAGTTATACAGTCTGCTGTCTTATAAACAAGTTCCGCAGCCCTCTGACCCTGGCTATATGCTAAAGGAAAGAACCAGCTTCATTCCAAGCCAGGTGTCTGGGAAAACAGAGCTTTGTCCAGATGGGCTTAGCACTGCGTATTACTAAGTTCTGTACTACAGTGTCGAAATGCAGATCTAAGAGGTGCTTAGATGCAATGAATGCTTATCAGTTTCTGGCATCTCCTGTGCATGGATTTGATTGGCCAATAAATTTTACGTATGTGATTTTGCATATATAATTTTATATAATTGCTTTATACACCACAGGGAATGAGATTTTGCACTCAGCTTATCATTTGTCAAGCAACAATTGCAGTCCTCTCATGATTTGACAGATACTGTCCATTTTCTGTGGCTACTTAAGTTGTCCCAGACCTTTTTCTCAGTCTGTTTTCTCTGATACTGCATTAGGAACTCTGAATTAAAGCAAAAAGTATTTGTTTTAGTAAAGTAACTTTGAAAAATGTTTCATTTACAGTACATGCTAGAATAACAAAGCTCAATGATACTGGTATGGTAGTTACAAGTGAAATAGTCCTTTTGCCCTAAAAGATACTATGCAGACTCTGTTTGTTCAGATGGCACATTGTCCTTTTAGACTAAAACTGTTACTTAAAATTTCCACATAACAGCTTCCCAAAGATGCCTTTGAAAATTTCCAAAGACAACATGTACTTAATACTTTAATATAATCAAGTTTGATTCAATACAGATTGTTCAGAAGTACCAAATATCTGTGGATGTATCTTGGGTTGTATCTAAATCTGTACTTCCGTGCATAGTTTTGTGTCTGAAAGCAATCCCGAGCCACACAGTCTGTGAAACAGCCCAGCAAGCTTAAGAGAAATATGAACCATGTGAACTGTGATGCCACTAAACCACAGATCTTCCTTTTGTCTGTTTTGATAGCCCTTGATCCTTCACGGACGTGGAGGTATTTTTCAGTCCAGCATCTGAAAAATAAGACTATTCTGGATTCTGGAAAGAAAAACATTCTGTTTAAATCCATCCTCTATGCTTTTGTTTTTAGACACTGTCTATCAGTCTAGTCTTTGAAATTAGCATGAATACCCATGAGAAATATAAGCCTGCTCAAGGCTCTGAATCAAATACGTTGCAGCCAATAAGTGCTTACCCTTTGGCTTTCAAATGACGTTTAATCTCTGAAGCAGGTACAGTAACCTTGGATAACCTACTCATCAGTTTTATAGGTTAAATAAATGGATAGATTAATTTTCTCTATTTTTTGTTGTTCTATAACTGCAATGGGAACATAACATAGCACTACCAAAAAAAAAAAAAAAAAAAAAAAAAAAAAAAAAAAAAAANAAAAAAAAAAAAAAAAAAACCACACCAAGAAGTGTCTGCTGTGCTTTGTGGAGTCTATCAATGAACTTGGGGGAAAAGAATCTCTATTATCCCCCCAAAAAAGACTATTCTGTCCATGCATTTCTGGGATGAGGAAACTGTTGTGGGACTGCCTCCCTCAATGAGATGCAACTGGCTATCAGAGCTGTTGGCTGCTAGTCAGACTGTTTGTGATTGTGCCTTGTTTGCAGGAGCCACTGAGGCTGGAACCTTGCTCTGCTTGAGGAGAAAAGAATAGCACTACGTTTCTCTTTGCAAGATTTAAAAATTCATTATGTGTATCCCAATAACCCTGACTCCACTTGGCAGCTAGTTTAAGAATTTAATTTACTCGAAAGACAGAATAGAAGAACACAATCTCTTTAGATATTTAAAGAAGCAACATAAGATTAAAGGAAACTTCTACATACTATTATGTGTGTTAAATGAAAACTTTAGTAAAACAAAACAGTATCTGTATATTTGGATGAAAGTAACTTATAAAATTCAGATTTAGTTCAGAATTAAATAGGCGAGCTGCAAAACCCATCGCACAGTCTACAGAATTCACATAGCTTGTGATTTTAATATCTGTGTGATTCTTTCCTTGCTCCTCCCCTTCAAAGCATTCTCTACAACCCCTAAGGACATAGCCACCCCGACCATTAGACTCTACATCCATGAAATAGTGTACTATTGAATCATCTTCTGGTAGACACTGTTACTGTTTTGAATGCAAGTGCCAATAATCAGTGTGGCTTCTTTGTCACATAAGCTGTTGGAACAATTGAGCATGTATAATTACCTACATCAAATCTGTCATTGAGTAGAACAGACAGTCAGTGGGGAAACTGTGTAAAATTTATTGTCTAATGTAATTTAGAGATCATTTAGAGAGATGATTTATGGAATTATAAAGGTCCGACACTTGCTGACCACTGAATTACCCTTTAAATTATTCAATGGTTTTGGAGATTATTTCCTGACCTGCTGTGACCTAACCTGAGTTGACTATTGCAGCAAAGAGTGTTGTTTGCTGCTGCAGCGCAGGCAGGTCATGCGGATTTTACACCCTGTTGGTAATAAAAACAATTCATTAGGTCCAGGCTGTTTTTTCAATATAAAGCTATAAAAAAAGCATTAAAGTGGAGGTCGTATAAGGTCAAAAGTCCCCAAATCCTCTTCCAAAAAGAAAGCAAGCTGCCCATACCTCTAGTTTATCAAAACTGAAATCAGGGTACGTTTCTCTTTGCTAAATGTAGCAAGCAGAGTCAGGCATTCCAAAAAAGCCTCTACCAAAAAGTGGTAGAGATAWGCCTGATTTCTATTAGTCAGAGTAGATGCTAGATATCTTACTGTGGCTATGAAAGAGGCTTTGTGGGAAAGAGAAGATAAAATTTACTTTGACAGTAACAGTGGCACTAGCCTTGTACTCCAGAAACACTTGGTTGCTGCCATGATAGGTGACTTTGGCTGCCTTTTTGTAATCTTTTGATTGTCAAGTAGGTCTCTGAACAGGAACTTCCCAGCTTTTTTTTTTTTTTTTTTTTTTTTTTGTAATGATAGAAAAAGTAGAGGTTATTTCTAGAACAAGAAAATGTAAGTCTGATAAGTCTAAGTAATGGATTTCAGGCTAGATAAAAAGCACTTTCTTGGCATGTCAGACTAAATAAGTGAGGTTGATGGGGAAGATGACTTTTCAGAGAGCTATGAAGAAAATACTAGAAAATGAACAAAAATGAACAAGTTTTTAAGAGAGATTTGTGCAGGAGATACTGATCCTGGTAGAAGCTGTTCTCACCTGAAGCAAGAGAGGAACAAAACAATTGCAGAATATGTTTACAAAAAGGTTCCAGGATAAAGCAGATCTAGGTATATGGGTGGCAAAAGGCTGTCATGTAAACGCCATTTTGGTGTAAGTAAAGCATGCACCACAGATATATTGGTGATCTTTATACCTTTTGAAAGTTTGTCCACAGTTAGGCTTGTCCTGTCATATGAGTGCTTATGCTGTAAAACGATGATTCATCTAGAGCTGAAAGGAATTGCTGGTTGAGTAGAATAAATTCCTATGTAAGTTAAGAAGAAAACGCACTGTAGATTGTATCTCTCCCTAATCCAGTTTTCCTATGTTTGAGACAGGTTCTGGTGCTAGATGTTTTCATCATTATTACATTTATTCAGTTATTATAATTTTGCAAGTGTTCTGAATACATAATTTACAGGTATTAGTATTTCATGGAAGTATGAGAAATGCTCTTCTCCTTGGGCTTTATCTGCAGGAGACATTGCTAATGATGTGAACATTAATAAGGACTAGGGAGTTCTTGATCTATACTGCTTGAGGTGTTATGAGTCAGCCCAACCATAAAAATAAAGGGGCTGAAAGTGTTTGGGACAGATTGTTTTCTATTACATGACAGCTAATGACTGGCAGCTATTGCAAGAGCTTCTCGGGTTGCTGTGCGTAATTCATCCCTGAGAGAGAGAAAGAGAGGTCTCCTGGTCTGTGACAGAAGAGGCGCTGTGCCAATTCCCCAGGAAGGCAAGGAAGGGCATGGACATAGACCTGACTTGCTCTGGAGTTCCTCTTAATTAAAGCCTAAAAGTGGTGAGACAGTAAAGGTGATGGTTGGATTAGCACAGGTCAACTGCAGAGAAATACAGGGCATCTGAATTTCCTAAAAGAGGTCATCCTAATCTACATGTTTGCTTTGGAAAAGGGTGAAGTGTTAGAATGCTTATTTCCATATTAAAGCAGTTAAGAGACTTTGGGGAGTCTGGATGCTTGCTTTCAATTGAAAATTCCTTGGGGCAAACACAGGATCTCACTAGGCGTGTATACAGCATTTAGCGAGAGGAGCCTGCCTGATCCTGCCGGGAACCTGAGAGAGCTACTTAACCATAAATAAAATGCAATTCTGGTTAGATGCAAATGTATTTTGACACCTGTGGGGTCTGCAGCTTGCTAAGAGCAAGCTTTTAAACCAGTATGTTCTGTTGTATCCTGTGCACTGAGGAAGGCAATGAAACAGATTTCTGCAGTGCCAGACAGGGTCTAACAAGAATAGTGACCTCACAGGATTTCTTGCAGACACAAAACAATTATTTTTTTCTTCTAAAGTTGTGGCTTCTGCAGGCCATTAATCATCTTGTGCTGGGGTTCCATATGCTAATCAAGACAACGTAAGCATGTGTGCACATGCGCGTGCTCTCACACACACACATGCATATACACACACTAAAAATGATTTTGAAGACTAATGACAGCTGCATGATTCTACATGCCTTAAATCTCTAAATCTACGTCCCTTGGAAGACCCTTCATGTACATATTTATGATTCTTTGCCAATAACAAAGAAATTTCTTTTCCTGTATTGCTACAAGTGACAGTGTTATAAAGGGATGCCGTTACAGCTCTGCTGCTGAGGGGCTGAAGTGAACGTTCACAGGATGCAAATATCATATCAGGTTTTGTCTCTTTACCCATACACTCACAGTACTGTATGTCCTGGTTTCCAAGAAAGACTTCTGAAATCAATAATGGGAATGTGCATCCTGCCCTATGTTATACCTGAAGTAGACTCTCTCACATAGCTCCCAGGATAGCCTTGTGTTGATGGTCAGCACCACCCAAACTCCCATGGGACCTTCAATGAGCAGAGAGGGACAAGCAGTGACTTGTGTCATTCTCAGGCAGTATTTAATGGTTTATTGTTTCAAAAGAAGCTTCAAATACCTTTGTTTTGTGTCTGTCTTCAGGACTGGAGGGCTGCATTTTAGCATGTGCACAAGGTCCCTGCTTTACTGTCCTAGTAGTGGCAAGAACAAAGGTCTGGAGGTCTGTGTCCATAGCAGGATGAGGTTAGACAAGGGCAGGCAGGTGTTTGGCTCTAGAGAGGCTGCTCAAGTTCTACACACTCATTAGAGAAGTGTTGCCTAATGCTTCAAGGCTACGAGTGCTAGGAATCAGCAGCGTACTCCCTTCTCCCTGTGAGAGATCTGCCTAGATCTCAGTGCATCCCATCTCCTAACTCCTAGGGCATCTGGAATGAGCAATGGTGGAAACATGCCTCAGGCACAGATGATGTGCAGCACAGAGGAGCCCATTGTCATCATTGGTAGTGCTGTCGCCTCTTGATTCAGATAATGGATACCACATGGATCTGATACTGTCCGGTACTATCTGATACCAGCGGAGCAGATGGGCAGAACCATTAACTATTGCTGACAAGTGTTCTCAGAGCGAACCAAAGGATGGGTGTATCAAGACACATGTATAGAAAAGGCTTTCTCTGGTATATGAAGTTTTGGGAATGTTATAGTAAGGAGCTAGAAAACAAGGGATAAAAATGGAATACAGAGGAATTATAAGACTGGAGAATAGTTTTTGGAGAGGGAAGGACCAGGCCTGCATGGAGCAGATATGTGGAGAGATATCAGTGTTAGGGCAGACAGATACAGGCCTCTATAGTGAAGAACTGAACACCCTTCTTGATGGCAGGACTGGTATAGCAGCTGGGAACTGAGACTTCAACAGGAAAAGAAAAACAAAAAAATGCAGAGCTAATACTGGGAGGACAGACTGACGAGACTGATTCCTGGTCTTGCAGAGTCAAACATGCGAAGTGTTATATGTCTTTCCTGAGTGAGCCTCATGTGAGCAGGGACTTTCAGATGTGTTTTATAAAGCAGTGCAGCTGATGAAGCCTTATTCATAAACCCTAATTGTCTTCCCCAGGGGATGCAGGTTTGTTTCTTTGTCTAGTTCACTTGATCTCCACAGTGTTTACAGAACCTGGGCTTGAACTTAAGACGTCTTCCATGGTGCATTTGAGATATGCTGCCCGCACCATGGGATAGTCTCACGGACATTGCTTCTCTCAAGGAAGGGAGAATCTTTCGCTTTTGAATAGTGAAACCTGTATCCTGAATTAAGTGGCAAAAATTCACTAGTCTCTGAGCCCTTTGTAAAGGGAACACTCTTCCTTTAAATACAAAGTCTGTACAGCTCATATATAAGCAGTCAATGCATGCAAGCTTGCAAGAGGCATGTGCTGTACTTTGATACTCAGCTACCTCCAAGGCAGTTGCTCTGTTATGGACAACAAAACCCAGAGTTGTGGCTCACTCCCTGCCTCTCTAGTGATGTCTGATGCAGTTACCTGGTCTGCATTTGAACCTCTTGTACTCCTTCACAAGCATGCATATGTTTGCATCATCCACAGTGGAAATGCAGCTGCATTTAGTGTAGCATACCAGGACTTTTTAACCCTAACAATTACCAGTCTGAGGTAAGCATGACGTATACAAGGCTTTTGCTAAATTTCACCAGTTTTAATATTTGTTTAAAAGCTTCACACCTATAATGCATTGTTGGGATATTATTTATACCACCTGCAGCATTACAGGTTAAATTATTTAGATGAAATTAAAATATTACATTTAATACATATTTATGGACAAATACTTCTCAAAGGAAGTTTTATTCAAATAAAATTCTTTCCCTCTTTTCATTTGTATCTGAAGGCAATGAGAAACCAGGGTTGTGGGTGGCAGTTGGTGTACAGAGATTTATTTTACATTCCAGCTTTGGCAGCAGCTGGCAAGTTTGATTTTTTGTTTGTTTGTTTTTTCCCTAGGAAAAAGTGCCTGTTCTGCTGTGACTGTGCCAATTACCAAGTAAGCAAGGTATTCACAGAATCAGAGAATGGCTGAGGTTGGAAGGGACCTCTAGAGATCATCTAGTCCAACCCTCTGTTTCAGCAGGGACACCCAGAGCATGGAGCACTCCGTTACATCCAGGCAGGTTGGGAAGATCTCCAGAGAAGGAGATTCCCCAGCCTCCCTGGGCAGCCTGTTCCAGGCCTCTGTCACCCTCACAGCAAAGAAGTTCCTCCTCACATGCAGATGGAACTTCCTAGGTTTCAGTTTGCACCCATTAGCCCCTGTCCTGTCACTGGCCACCACCCAGAAGAAGTTGGCCCCATCCTCCCTACGTTCTTCCCTCAGATACTTACACATATTGATCAGATCCCCTCTCAGTCTTCCCCAGGCTAAATAGGCCCAACTCACTTGGTCTTTCCTCATACAAGAGATGCTCCAGTCCCTTAATCATCTTTGTCGCTCTCCACTGGACCCTCTCTAGAAGCGCCACATCCCTCTCGTTCTGGGGAGCCCAGTCATTGATTAACAAGTTGAACAGCACAGGACCCAGGACTGACCCCTGCGGGACAGTATTGGCCACTGGCCTCTGACTAGAGTCAGCCCCATTTATCACTGTCCTCTGAGCTGCACCATCCAGCCAGTTCTCAATTCACCTCACTGTCCACTCATCTAACCCACACTTCCTGAGCTTCCCTATGAGGATGTTATGGGAGACTGTCAAAAGCCTTGCTGAAGGTAGTTTCTTCTGCTAGTGACAGAAGTAAGCTTTTAAGGATGTCAAGGTTGCCTGTATTTTTTGCTGCTCTCCCACATTTCTTATTGCTCCCGCTGCAGAGTGCACAGCGGGTTTTGCAGTCACAGAATTTTCACATAGACAAGCAGTGACAGCAGGTGTGCTTGCCTTTATGCTGACAGCACCAGTCCCAGACTGAGCATTGTCACCCCATCTTGAGATGATGGGGCTGAGCTGTCACCCAAGCAGCACTGTGGCCCTCACACGTCTCCTCTGGTCCTTTCCTGGTGCATTCACTTCACTAAGTAGAGGACTTAAAATTCCTGGATTTGCCTCTCCTGTGCTCTGTTGGCACAGCCCCGCTGCAGCCCTGGCTGGAGTGAGGCTGAGCAGCGCAGGATTTGTTCCTGGCTCACTCTTTCCCTCCGCGAGGGATGTTTTTCAGCTATGTTCTGGTCCCTGATCCTGTCATGCAATCTCTGCACTTTTATGAATTTCAGGGCTGGTGACTGAGTATTTTTTAATTCTTTGGGCCTTACAAACTGGGAGATTCACTTTAATGCAGTTAAAGATTGCAGTTGGCACACCAATCTCACTAATTGAATAAGTTTTCTATTAATTTGCTCTCATCTTTGTCTTGACTGTGCTATCAGAAAGCAAAATCGCAAAGCTAAATTTAAAAGCCTAGGTGAAAGTTTAATTTTTGAAGATAAATACTAGTTTTGAAGTTAACTGAATATTTTTAACGTAACTTATCAAAGCATCTGCACCCTTTGCATGTTCCAGGTGAAATTTTGCTTGTCAGGGAGAGACTGAAATGTCACTACAAATCCTGGGCTAGAGTCAAGATTTTTTTTTTTCAATTTCCTCCCTTGCTAGACTGACTTGGTTTCTAAAAAAAAGTGTACTTTTGGCATAAAATGCTCTTTATTTCCTTTCTTAACATCAACTGTGTGTGTGTTTAAGCATATGAGGAATGTACATGTGTGACAGATGAAGTATCTTAACCTTACAAAATTAATCAGAATTAATAACTGACATTTCAAACTCAGCAGAAAAGTCAAGTTTTATTTCTGGTCATTGTAGTCTCAGTATTGTACTGCTATCTAGACAACTGCAGAAGGATTGTCAAGGGTTCTCACTCACCATTAGGTGGTGCCCCTGCCTTTCCTAAAAAAAAAAAAAAAAGACATCCACAAAAGAATCTGCTACGCTCATTTTCACTATGCAAATAAAAACAGTCCTAAAAAAGAATCTGTAGAGGAAAAATATGTTTTACTGGGAGAATAAATTAAATACATATACTTTTAACGAAATCAGATTTATCTGTTGAGCTGTTTTTCAGAAAAGGGCAGCTTCCTGCCTTGTGCTCAGTTACATCATGGTCTGCTGGGCCGTGATGGTTGCTGCCTTGTGACGTTGCCTCCTACTCACCCCAATGCTCCAGAGAGTGTATTTTAAGCCTAACCTTTCTCATTGCTGTTTCTGCTGTTTAGAGAAGACTGGTGTGTAGGAGGGTGTCTCTCTGACCCACTAGAGTAATTTTATACCTTGAAGCTGTCTCCTGTCCATGGACCAAAAACACTCAACCAAGTTAGGTGCAAGTGGAGCTGGACTCCAGTCCAACTCTAGTCAGGCTCCAGGTGAGTTAGTCCAGTAGGAGCCGGGGAAGTGGCTTATCCTTCAGAAGTTCTGGATTCCAACAATCACAGCAATGTCCACAAGCGATGCAGAGATGCTGGGGTCTGCTTTGCAAGTGGTGCAAGAGGCTGCATGCAACATTCTCATTCACTGATAATCAGACCTCACTCAGCTGCTGTGGTAGAGGCAGAGCATGAAGTCAGCAGCAATGAGGCCATGGCATTCCCATCAACCGGAGCACCTGCGGAGTGCCAGGACAAACCCCTGGATCTGGTGCCTGTGTCATGCTGGGCACCTGCCATGTCCACATCCTGGCTGGTCCCTAAGCTGTCACTGCTGCTGGTGTCTTGCACAAGTGACTAAACCTTCAGCAGAAATTGTACAGCCAGAAGCCCCAGTGGTCTTTAGTCTGGCCACACCAGGATGACAGATAATGCCTTTAAACCACCTGGCCTTTGGAATGGGCCATGGTGCCTCTGTTGCCATTTGGTAACGTGTTTCTAGAGGCTTTAGATGATTTTATGAAAAATTACCAACTCAGTAGATTAACATCTGTATGTTTTGCTCAGCAATTAAAGTTTGGTAAGGTTTGTCTGTACTTCTCTGAACTTTTTAAACCAAACTCCATGTTTTGGGGTGTCACCTGCTCCTTTTTCAGAGCTCCTGGGATTCCTACCTCAGCTTTTGCTCCATCAAGGTGGCTGTGCTGATACAGTAGTGAGTGGCTGGGCTGTGTCTTGGCAGACCAATAAAACTGGTCCCTTTGTTCCCTGGCTACCGTGGAAAGCAATCCTTGGGAATGTGGTTTGCACCTGCTTCTTTTCTTGCATGTCATCCTTGGGGATGAACTTTCAGGTTCTGTCAAACTTAAAAAAAAAAATCAAACAAAAGCTCTAGTCATTGGTGTGGGATTTTCTTCCTTGAACCTCTTCCAAAATCACTAGCTGCACATTACTTCATCTGTGAGTGAACAGGAATGTTCTCTGGGGCCGCCGCCGCATGCTGCAGAGGAGGCTGTTCTGTTGTTAGTGCATGTCTTTAGCAGGAGGATGTGAATCTGCCCTGATGCTGAATGAGACAAGGCAGATGGTGGGATGGGAGATCTCCTTGAGCATATGGACATATTGGCAGTTCAGCTGTGGGTCTCCTCATGGCTAGAGCAGAGCTCCTTGCTGGGGACAGGGAGGGATTCAACTCAACATATTCCTGGAATACCAGTTTTCTATTGAGAGAAGGAATGAGGGCATAAAAAATGAATATGTTTTAGATAAGCATGGGGCAATTAACCTTGGGGTCTGACTGTTCTCTTTTGTTAAGCCTAATTGTCACCCAAGGTAAGTTCTGAAGTTTGTAATCAGAATCAGCAGTACCTTCTGTGAAGGTAGAGACTTATTGCTCGAGTTAGTGATCTTTTAGTCTTTATTCTTCATTAATACCTCCTTGACCTGAGTGAAAAACTGAACCTGTACAGATGGTCTTTCTACCTGACTGTAACCCGGTGAAGTTCCCAAGGAAGTTTTCATTGGGAAGCCTTTACAGAAAAACTGTAAGTTCGTCAGAATAGCCTTTTCTAATCAAAAGTCTTGTTGTAAAGAAGTTTTTCTGCAAAGCATCACTGCAGAGCATGTGTCACTGGGGGCAGAGATGGGCATGGGGTCTGTAGCTACTCTGCCCTCAGTGTCCCTCTACTCCTACCTGCCTTGGCAGGAGAGGAGAGCATTTACCCTAAATCTCAGCTTTCTGTAGGCAACTGTGCTGCAGGTTGGCTTGATGGAATAGGAACAAATCCACTTCTTGTGGAAATTTTTAAAGTTCAGACATAATATATTGAAATGTAAAATACATTCAAATTAGAGACTAGGTGTAACAGCGTTAGTGGCTTACCGCAGCTGGAATTCAGTACGGAGCTAGGGAGGCCGGTGCAGGCCAGCTCTAATTTGGATCAGATGGTGTGCCAGAACATGTGCGCTGGATTTGGGAGGTTTTCTACTGGGATGGCAGGGGGTCATCTGCCCCACAATAGCACTATAGATTCGCACTGGCTAACCCGCCTCACTCCAGTAGGACTGAAGTCCTGAAGAATTGGGGCATCCCAGCAGATAAAGAATTGATCTCAGCAGGTTGGGCTAGTCAAATAATTGTGTATAAATAAACACAGGCAGTAAAATATCTCCTCATTTTACCAAACAGGCTGGCTCTTCTGAGCGGGATGTGGCGGGATGGTGGGCTGGTGCAGGGATYGCGCTGGATGGACGGTTCCAAGAGACCTGAAGTTGTCGCTCTGCAGCGCCAGCTTAGTATCACTTGCGGAGGTTTTCAGCTGACGTAACATATGTGAGTTCCCTCTAACCACCGTTTCACTGGTCTCCATGTAAAAATTCTACAATTCAGCAGTGTTGGGCTGGGAAGGCAGCAATGTTGGGCAAAACACCCTGGGGCTTACGCTTTTTTTTTTCACAGCTGAAATATAGAGTCAGTTTCAACATCTTTTAACTGTGTGGCTCAGAGTCTCTTTTTGTTCTCCTCCTTTGATTTCCAGCGCTGTGCACGACTTCCGGCGGGAACCATCCGTCCCGCGTGCCGCCAGGAATCAAAGTTGCTTTTGCTGCGCTCGCAGCACAGCTACCGAACACAAACTGTGCGGCAGCCCAGCGGGGGCCGCGGCCGGCCCGCCATCAAAGGGGATGTGGCTCTGCCGCCCCAGCTCCAAGTGAGCTTGTTTTAACTTAAGAATGTCAAAATAATATAGAATAAAATGTGTGAGGAATGGTCTCCCATGGCTCATGGGGGGAGCAGGGATTCCTGCCTCCTGCCCTGCCGAGCCCTGTGGAGCTGCGGGTCGTCATGGGAAGGAGAGGGGAAGAAGGAGAGAGGGATGCAGGGAGCATGGAAGTAGATGGCAGTCTGCACACAGCAGCATTGGGACCCCCGCATGGGACCATCACCCTCCCCATGGGCAGCCACGCTTGGTGCTTGGAGAAGCTGTGATGGAGCTTTGGGGACAGGGTGTGAAAGGAAACCAGCAGTCTGAGCGGACACACTAAGGACAAGTTGGTGGGAACCGGGCTCTTGCATCGTTAGTGCAAATCTGGGATTTTGGGGCTTTGCTGTCAGAAGCTGCAGCACGACAGGCCTGTTTGTGGGGTAATCCAGCCACACTGGCAGCTTCCTGTTTGAACTGAACAGTGCTGAAATTCAACCTTTAGATCCATTGTTGCTTTTTTTTTGAATACTCTTCTGTGCCAAAGAAAAAAAATTGCAATTCTGAGACTTTTTATGGTTTCCTTATCAGTACAGTTAAGCAGAGAGTGAAGTAATTTGTAATGGGATTACCTGCTCTTGCTACCTGTTCTGCAGAGAGGTGCTGCGGGACATGCATTTCCTTCTGTCAAGTTGCTTGTTCTGTTAATTGCTGCTTATGCCCCACTGAAACGAGCAGCAGAACTGCCAGGGAGGCAGGACTCATCCTCAGCTCAGCACTTGTGAGAAGTCCAGGCATAGCAATGCTGTTTGCGAGCAGTGAAGGAAAAGGATTTTAAAGTAAAGAGTAACTACTCATAAGATGCATGGAGTGAAAGATGATTCTGAACCCCCTGACAGTGCTTTGACACAATTGCTGAGCTTGGTTGTACAACTGGGCTTTGCTGCTCTCTGCACATGTCCTCAGGAGGCTAAGAGCTGCCCTGACGGGGGGACAGTAGAAGAAACTCGTCTGACTAAATTTCATATAGAACCCTGCAAAATGGCCAAGTGCAGACATATCTAGCTGAGAGCTACAGCTAAGTGTGAACTGGGAAAAATCTGACCACTGTCCCTACCCACAATGCAATAAACCTCTCCCACTAGCRCAGCACAAGGCTTTTATGCCTTAATAGCTAATTGCAGACAGGAGATTCATTCAACACTATTGATAACATATTACTACCTTCACTTGTTACTTGTCAAGAAAATATCACACCTGTCTTAGACAGGAATTTCACTGCATCTGCTCAAATGGGAGAATTCAGAAGTGTCCCCTTGGTAAATAAACACTGGTATAGGAACCCAATTTAAGCATTTTCTCTTTCCTTCTTTCCCTCTTTCCTTCTTTCCAGTATATAAAAACTTGACCCTTTGAACTCATTTACCTTTTAATTTATAGGTATTTACTGGAATTGATCAATTGTACATCACTGTAATGGGAGTTTCCTCAAGGACAGAAAGGGGTAATAGTGTAATGAGATATTATTCCAGATCTGTGGGCTTAGGACTATCTGCCCACTAGTTGCAGCTTTAAACTCTCACATGCAGAGTTATTCTTTAACCCTGTGAAGGAGATACTGAACACAAAAACTGGAGTGTCAATGGCTGAGAAGGATAAAGCAGTGTCTTCAAAGTGGTGTTTAATGCAGGACTGTAGAGACAGGGCTTTTAACTGGTCGTTTTCTTTGACTCTCAGTTGGTGCTGGGCTTTGCAGCCTCCCAGAGCTGGGCATCCATTTGTATCCTCCCCTGCTTCACTTTTGGCAGAACTGGTGTAAAGAGCTACAGTCTTGGGGGAAGACACGCAGCTTCATGTGGAGAAGCTCTGGTGTGAAAACCTTATGAGGGAGAAGGTGATTTATGGAAAAGAATATATGTGGGGGTGAGTAGTCCAGTATAATGCTGTATCCTAGGAAAATAAAGAGCAAAAATCACCCAAATCCCAGCGAACTGGCCTGCTCGACTTGGAGGTTAAACCCTCCTTCCCCTGGCCTGGGATCCCTGCTGACTGTTAGCACAAGCACAGCTGATGCTTGTGGCAGACTGGCTGGCTCTGCCTCTCTCAGTCTCAAGTATCCCCTGTAACTTCACCTTTATTCTGCTTAATAATACAGCCCATTGTCTGCAGTTCCCCTCAAGACATTTCAAGCAGTTCTTAGTGTCAGCTGTAATTCTGTCAGTAACTCAATCCAGGATGGGCTGTCACTGTTTAGCAATGCTCTTGAACTCTGCAGATCCTTGGAAGCAGTTGCTAAATTAATGTAAACAACACCCTTGGGATAATAGACGATACTACTTTTTTATTTTTTATCTGTAAATAAAATAAGACTTGTTTCCACTGGGAATGCAAAGGGCCTGGTAATGTGAGCCCAGCCTGAGCTGGCTTCAAAGTCTACATTTGTTTATCAGAAGAGGAGTCAGTCCTGGATATGAACCTGGTCAGGGTCCCTCACTTGGAAAGCACAGCAGACGAACAACAAAAATACAGGATGAGGTGTCGTATTTTCTTTTCTTGAAAGGCCAAGTGTGATCAATAGAAGGTTTCAAGAAAAATAGAGCATTTGCAGAGATGCCAGCACTTCTGTGTCATAGGCTCAGTGTCATTCCTGCTTGTCTGATTGTCGATAGAATTGATACCGTAGATCAATGCCTCCACTGAGGCATCGCCCTGGCCACTTGCTGTTCTGTGGGAGAGCTCAGCCTCCGTCTGGTGCCTCTTCCTGTTTCCCAATCCAGGCCAGCAGTGCAGAGTTTGGATCGTGGATGAGCCTGGCCCTTTTCTGGCATGTGCTGAGCAACTGTGGCCAGGGAGAGGCAGGCAACCATGAGGAGCCACAGGAGGCCAGGAGATGTGGTCCTTCCTCAACCTCATATTGCCCTTATCCAGCCTCTTCTCAAATGTATGCTGACATCTAGCCACCCCTGTGGCAACAGCCACAGACATAGACATATATCGATGTAGCTACTGGAGTAAGTGCTCTATGTAAGAGCTATGATGCCATGGAGAGATGGAGTACACCTTCCAGATACAGACATGCGATGATGAAATTGCATTTACACTCATCACTCCGTAGGAATACAGCATATAACGTCTATGGAGGAGATCTTATCTTCCCTTAACCAAAACAAGCACACATTAATCCTTTTGCCTTGAGTGAATTGCTCTGGAGCAACGTACCTTTATCTAACAGCAGGATTTGGCCTGCTAAGTCAAGATACCTCTTGATAGAACGATGTGGGCTTCCATCACCAAGTCTTCAGGTGTTTTGCAATAGTAAGACCAAAGACAATAGTAATGTTCCAATTTTACCCTGAGTTCCAATTTTACCCTGAATGATTTTTTTTTGTTCTTGAGGATGGAAGGCATGCATGTGTATCTGCAGAGGGCAGCCATGGGGATGTACTGGCATGTGCAAGATGTGGGTATTCTTACTTTGAAAAGAAAGCTAAAATTAGCAGAACAGATCCTATTGCTAGCTCCTGAAAAACTCCAGGTTATTATCAGTGAGGTGTTTAAACTTAGTTGACTTTCACTTCATACTTTTTTTTTTCACATAGTATTTGTACTCTCCACAAGTGATTCAGGGGCTGCCAGAAGCTTTTAGACTGTAATTTGCTCCAAGAAGGTGCTGCATCTTGGCTAAACAAGGGATGTGAACATGACTCATGAATTTCAAGACAGTCTAATCCCCAGCTTCCCTTTTATTAAAAAAACAGACATGAAGTTATAATTGAAAAACAAAGTCTTGTCTAAAGTGCTGTCTTTTGCCCTGGAACGCAGTTCATTAGTGTGACACCTGGAAACCCATCGCGTTGAATGGGTGCTTGGTCAAGCCTTCAAAATACCTGTTCTGTTTTCAGGGCACAGAGAGCTGCTTCTGGGAGAGGGAGTTTGGTGGATATGGCTGACCTTTACGGAGGGACTTATGTTTTGGCATAACTACTTGTGTTAGGGCAAGAAATATTATAAAATGCATCCGATTCTTCAAGTGATGGAAAACACAGTGCCTAAGTATAGATAATACGTTGCACTCAGCCTTGCTGAAAGCAGATTAGGAAGGTTTTTTTATAACTTCCTGAGAAATTTCTCTCCCCTTCAGAAAGTTTGTCCAAGTGCCTTGGTTGTAATTTTTAAGATTTTTGAAGGTTTTTGAGACTGTTAATAATTCTGCATAGTACTCCAGAGAATGAGAAGGATGATCTAACAGGATGTTTCCTTCTCTTATTTGTGTTTCTTTGATTTAAAGATTTTCTACATTTATTGACTGCTGCTTCTCTTGGCCACTATGTAGTGATTTTGCCTATCGTATGTAGCACAGACTACTCAAAACAACACGTTGCCATGGAAACACAATAGCATCCAGTTGGGTCTAACCTCTCTCTCCAGTTTCAGCCCCCATGGGAAGCAGAAATTCAGGTTTCAAAAATTAATCGATTTGATGTTAACTTTAAAACTTTAAGAAGTGTTTTTCTTTTGGTTGCCTGGGCTTCCTGCTGGATTCTCTTCTGCAGATTTAATTATTTACACTATTAATGCTATATTAAAATTACAGTAACTAATTATTAGCAGCAGTAATACTGTAGTTGCCAGAGCCATCGTTACTTCTATTATTACTGTGCGTTTGCTGGATAGACTGAATGAACTATCATCCCAGTCACCACTGATTTAGTCCCAAAAGAAAGGAACATCAGAATGCAGGTCATGCAGATCCCGTGGGGCACCCCAGAGGGACACAGATAATCCCTGGAATCCATGGCGGGACTCCCGTGGGATGTAGGTGATGCGGATCCCTTTGGGGGATGCCAGTGGACACCAGCTGGACCAAGAGGCCGTGTCAACTCCTGTGACACCCTACTGCCACGGTGCCATGGGTATTTTACTGTTTTTCTGATGTGAACAGGAACAACATCAATTCCTTCAGTCTTGTTACCTGAACTGAGTCCAGTAGGGTCTGCAGTTTGCAATTCATCGGTATATTTTACTGTTGTTCTACTATTCCCTTCCATAGTTAATGTGTTTCTGATCTGCTCCAGCCCATATAAATCCCAGGAAAGAGAAAACTCTTCATGCTCTTTCCATAAACTGGTAAACCTCTTCCAGAGACGTGGGTCCCTTTGGAAACACTCAAAGTACGTTTCAAACTTTCCAGGTACAGTGCATGAAAATTTGGTTAAGTAAACACCATAAAGCAGGTTTTGAGAAAATGTTAGTCACCATTATGCAATTCCAAAACCAAAACCACAAATAAAGTGCTAGTATATTTTGTTTTATTGGTTGTGACTGCAAGTACTGTGTACACAAAGAAAACCTTTGAAAACCAAGCAGCCTACAGTTGTGTGCAGTTTGCTCTTACAGGGCAATTTATCTAGTAATCTCAGTGTTAATTATTTTGATCTGGTACACCCAGCTAATCTGCAGGACAGTACACTTTGCAGTGCAGATGAAAATCCACATGAAGTATGTTTTCTGCTTTGCACAGTCTCTATTTCTTTTTACAATCTTATCTGGCCTTCTCTTTTGTCTTTGCTATTAAATATACTGAAAATTATGTTTTCATACACCGTCTTTTCACTTCAGAGTTTTCAAAGTAAATATAAGCAATGTGCATTCCATTAAAAAAATATACAAAGTATCCAAATCCTAATTTTCCAGGCCTGCCAGAGCTGCATCTGTTTAAACATGTTACTTATATGCATGTGTACAGTACAGGAAGCGGGAGCGCTTTCCAGAATCGCCTGGAGTTGTATCTTTTTTATTCCTTCCTTTCTCAAAACAATTTTAAATCTACAGGAGAGGTCGGGGGAGGTCACGATTCCTGACCCGGCGCTGAACTGGGGGAGCCTCCGCTGCCTGTTTGATGCTCCGACCGGGTCACTGCGCTGGGGTTATTGTTGGCTCCCCGTGTCTACGAGGCACAGCCTACCCCAAACAATTTTTAAATTACCACTGGCATGAGACCATCAGGAGGGAGAGTAGCCGGGAATGTCTAGACGCGCAGCCAAGACACCAGGCTCTGCGGGGGTCAGCAGAGGGGCCGGGGAGCTGCCCAGGAACTCCCAGGCACAGACAAAACTCCCATACTGCTCCCGCAATTTGCCCCTGGGGCCGAGCCTAAGAATTTGAGATAAGGAAATCTATAGGGCCTACAACTGGGAGAATTTTTAACTGCTTTATTGCTTTCCATGGATGCTAAAGCAAGCTGTCTGCTTTTATGAGCTCTTTAAATCACACATCACAGTATCTCCTAAGCACCAAGCTGTCTTGGAGTTTAAAAGGATCGTTCATGACTTTACACTTTAAAAATTAGCACTGTGTTGCAGTTTTAAGGCTGCATCGAGAGCCTGGATCTTGCTGCAGAGGCTGAGCCACAGTGCGGGTCCGTGCTGCAGCAGGCGGAGGTGGCAGGATGCCGGTCCGAGGCCCAGCAGCGCCCGTGGAGCCGGGTGAGGAAACCCAGCGCCCCCCGGCCAGCCTGGGCCAGCCCGCGGGGCTGCAGGAAAGGGCTGTTCTGTCACTTGCTTCCCAGCATTTGGTTTCTTACGCTCCTGTGTCTGTTACGTTTATTCTATGAAAGATATAATGTTAGGGTGCAGTACAGCACCCACCACAGTGAACTCCAGCTCTGTGTACCTCAGACAGTCACAGTGAAGCAGACAATAGGTGTTGACATACAATAATAAAGATAATATAGAGGAGTAAATTTGTTTAGCTTATCTGTTATAAAGTTCACTCTCACTAGGTTTAATGCCAGCATCCTCCCTGTCACTGGGGAGAAAAAGGCCAAATCTGTAGCATAGATTATTTTACATTTAAGTCATTGGTTTATGTGGAATTTAACAACAAAAAGAAAAGAACTAAAAAAAAAAAAATTGTTTTAACTCCCGGTATGGACACAAATCTCTTCACAAGATGGTTGTGCTACTCTTTTGTCTCAGCCTCCTCTGGAAACGCTTCTCAGCAGATCAGGAGGAAGATGCTCACATGCCCCAGGGGAGCTAGTGGGGGCAGCTGGCACCAGTCACGGAATTCTGCCTGGCCTGAGGCACTGGCCTCCAACTGCAGGGATCTCCAGCCCTGCTGAGACTGCAGGCCAGTGGCTCTTGCACCTCTTATCCTGGCTTCTGCAGTGGCTTCTAGAGAAAAACAGCCCTTTGTTTTTTTTCAAAGTTGCATTTAAAGGTGAATAATCTTTTTTTTTAAACCAACCCTTCTTCTCCTCAACTCAAGCACTGCACTGAAAAATTGGCCTGCTTCCCTTAAGGAAGATGTTTGTAGAGAAGTATGTTGCTTAGCTATGACCTGCCGATCGCTGCTTCAACCTGTTAACCTTGGATGTTGAGCATGCTTGAAATAAGGAGGCTTTTGTGAAAACGCTCTGTGCTTGCGCTGACAGTCCCTCTGCGCCTGCCCGGCCTTCACTGAGCCCAGATGAGTCCCCTTGCTTCCCTCGGGGCTGTGTGTCTAGTGTCACTGCGGGCTCGCCACAACAAGGGTGCCAAGCTCTGCAAAGGGACCCAATATGTATTTAGGAACTGCAGGATGGGTCACTGCGTGCTTGAGGAGACAAGGTTTGATCTGTGCTCATCTCGTATAGGCAATTTAGTGGGTGTTATCAGGGCAGGGATTGTCCTGTGTTCATCCAGCTCCTGTAAGCGATATAATTCTGTTTTTCAGAGACCTTTTTTTTTAAAAGGCCCTGCAAAAGATGAAACACAGTCATTTTCACTGCACCAAATAAGCAGATTCACTTGTGCTGCACCAGAAGGATTGACTCTTTCCAGAATTAAATATTTCAATTTGGGAGAACATGGCAAAATATCCAAGGCAAAGCACGGGATTTGTTGCTTTCCATAATGTGCAGGAGGCTCTCAAAGATTCATGGCCGAGTGACTTTTGCCCAGCAGAGCTGCTCCAGGATGAGTCCTGCTCTGTACTGGCCTACAGCTTTGTGCCCCTCCCCATCCTTTTCTTTCCTCTTCTGTTTTTATCCTTTTATCTGGAGGAAAAAAACTGTCTTGGAGGGTCTCACTTGCAGCTATGAAGGTAATTTGAGATAGAAAAAGAACCATGCATCTGGATGAGTAAATCCATCAAGAAAGAGTGTGGATTAGTAACGGACTAAGCTTTTACATCCTGGCTATTTCAGGCATTGAATAACAATATAAAAAACTGCTGTAGAGAAAGCTGAGAAGAGCCATGGCTTTGTGGTGTGTTTCTGCTGCAGCAGCACCAGGGCTCATCTACTGATGCCTTTTGGAGTAAGAGCTATGAAATGGTTGCTGTCACCTTGCAGGTAAATCACATGAACAAGCTCAGCAAAGCACGTGCTTATCACGCTGCGTCTCCGCTTGTCCTTCCCAGACCATGCATGGGTTGGGAGCTGGTGCTTTGGTCTGCAGGGACCGGCTGAACAGGAGATGCACCGCTGGACACTCGGGGCTGGAGTGAGCTTCCATGAACGCTTTCCTCTAAAATGAACTGTTTGGAGAATACGGGAAAAGCAAATACACTGAGCATTTCTGTATGGGTTTGTCAGCCACAGGAATGCCATACTTCGAGTAGTGAAATCTACTTACAGGAGAAGCTGCGAATTACAGGTTGAGTGTTAACAGAATATTGAAAATAAAAACAAATCCTTGAAATGAACATGCTGTATAAAATGATAATACTAGTCTACGTAAAAACATTCATCTTTTTAAATGTAATTTTGAAAAATACTTTCACAGTTATGTGTTATGCTTTATTCATAAAGTTGCCTGCTCACATCCAAATTCTAATCAAGTATTTAATAACAAATTTTAAATATTAGTGCGTGTACTGTGTGAACATTCAATGAAAAAAAATCAAAATTCAATAGATAAACTTGTGTGATGCCAAATATTTCCTACCCAAGTCACTTGACTGTTAGCTGTAACATTTGTCTGTTCTTTTCTTCTTTTTTTTGACTATTTTTTTTTGATGTACATATCACTCTCAACTCCCAGTAAACTAAAGGTGAATTTGGGCACATGTAGAAAAAGTTTCATCTCTCTACTGCAAAGTCAATGCATTTTTTTCCCTAACCAGATCAACTGCAAAGCATTCTTATTGCAGTGATAATTCAAACATAGGATACTCTCATGGAAGCAAAATATTGCACTGGACAGCATTACTAGAATGTGGTTTCACATCTCTTTGGACTACTGTATTCTGCTTTTGATTTTTTAAATTACTTCAGTGTATAATCATATCTACATTTTAATGAAAAAAAAGGTTTTAAATAACTAATTTTCATTCTTTAAATCATTAAAGCATCTCCAGTTATAATACAGATCATTGAAAAAGCTAACAGAAAGCTATTACAAATTTAATTCATCCTAATTGTATTGAGTGTGATTTAAGCAACAGAAGTCCTATTATTGACATGCTTAATAGTGATAGCGTCTGGACTCCTCCTGCAGGTCACAATCTCATATATTTGCACTTCTGTTTCCAAGGCTAATAAACATTTCAAAGAATTCATGTTTACTGATCAACAGAATGAGCTGCACTCAGTTTTAAGGTTACCTTGTATGATACAATTTAAAAGGAGAAGCTGGCAAGAATCCCATTAAGAGCATTTTGTTGTCTGCTTTTGATCCAGCTTTAGCAATTTCCCTAACTTCTCAGGGAGAGCAAGCATTCAGATCCTCCTTCCCAACACCCAACCTGGATGATATATTTGAATTTCAGCATGTAACAGCTATGCATCTGAGAAAACTGTTTCAAAAATCCTGTGCAATTCTGATATCTAATTATTATAGAACAATTTTTATATAAAATGTGGGTAATATAATTAATATAGAACAACAATTTTTATATAAAATGTGGGTAATATATCAAGTCTTTTTTCTCATTCTAAACAGGGGCAGTCACACCACATGGCACAAAAATATATATATTCTGCAATTATATTCTTGCAATATATGGCACATTAAACAACCCTTACTTCCTTCTTCCTTTAACTTTTCATCATCGATTTGCTATTATTGTCTGCTCCTACCTATATGACTCATCTTGAATTACACTGCATCTATCTAGAGAAGAATGTAAGCCCTAAGAAGATAAATTTGATTAAACTGTTCTGTAAAAATACAGGTAAGAAGAGCAATAGTAGTTAAAAAAGAAAAATAATGGAACTAAACTTCAAGATATTCTTTTTTTTCAATAGTCACTAATCTTTTTAAGGTTTATTTCAAATTTAATTTTAAACAAGTGGTGTGTTCGATTCCATTTCATAAGCTATTAAAGAATAAAATTCAGACAATAATGTATTTTTCAAATTTTATCTCTTTATCAATGTGTAGTTATACTTCTAACATCAGGCTGATTAGTCTTTTGATTAAACAAATTGCAGAGTATGCAGTTTCTAAAATTGCAACTTTAAAACCTCTAAATAGCAAATATAACTTCTAAAAAAACCCCCAGAGCTATGTCATATATTAATTTACATTAATATATGACATTATTTACATATTTACATTAATATATGGGGGGAGGGAGGGAAAGAGCTATAGCATAGACACAATTTTAGCTCTAAAGATTACAGCTACATTTTTTTATCACGTTTCAGCTTCTTAAATGTGATACATAAGACATTTATTCTGTCTTTTATTTTTCTCTTAAAATTTAATATCCATTGCTATTGAATCAGATTCCTCAAAGTCTATAACAAGTTGATGCTTTGTTGTTAATTTTAGCATGGTTGAACTTAATTTCTCACTGTACAGAGGAGCTTATGGTAAGTAGTTGTGAAGTTAAACAGAAAACCCAGGGAACAATATTTATGAAGAAATGTGGCTAAGTGCATTTAAAAAGCAGAATATTTAGAACATTTCTAACAAGTAAATCCTTTTATATTCTCTGCTTGGCTAGGACAGCTGATGATTTTTTAGTTTACAGGTACAGTATCAGTAGCAAAACATTTATTTTATGACAAAGGAATGTAAGTTGCCTTGGTGATTTTTAATTAACTCTTCTCCTGTAGCTCTGTCTGCTTATCATTTCAGTAGTTATTTAAGCCTCACATCAGATTGTGGATATTATTTTTCAGAAATGTTGTCTTAATCTCCTCAAATTAGCATTTTAGCAAAACATTGTTTCCATAGTGCACCATTAATTCCACTCCTTTTTTAAAGGTACAGTTAGTATTTACAACATTAATTCAGCCTTGAAAAATAGGTGTCCTAAATAGCAGAGTTTTTATGAATTCTGCAGCTAAAACAAATAAGAAGTCAGYGTGACTCTTTCCCAACCTTAATATGACTAAGATGTTTCCTAATCACCTTTTATTTGTTCTTTTGAATAAATTAAGGGAATGAGATATATTTCTGAGGAATTGGGATATTTCAGATTTATTTAGTGGAGTGTTGTTTCTTGAACTAATTAGTTTACCTTGTAGCATTTACATAACTTGTTCATTGCTGGTTTGGAACAGTTAATGCTCTCAACAAAGTAGGTAAAGATATATTAATATTTTCTTCGAATATTAATAGAAAAGAATAAAGCTGGAAGAGGCAGAAATTGCCGCTAATGACAGTCACAACTCTGGATGTCACAGAATTCTTTTTCTCTGTCTTGTTCTTTCTAGAACCATGAAATTTATTATCATCAGACTTGTTAATGCCATTCAACTAGCAGCTGGGTTTTAGGGGCTTTTTTCAGCTGGATTATAAATGTCATAAATGTTTCCAAGCCTATAGAATTGGAAGCCTTTTCTACCCTGAAAATGGAGGGATGAGTCTAAGCAAATATGATTTACAGATACAGGGTTAATGCCATAAGCTAGAGGGAGCTCCACCACAACAAAATACATAGGTTCATCTTCATTYATCAATGTGCTTTTCTGGCTTTGTCTGCTTCTGAACATAAAAGACCCGGTTTTATTGCAGATATTATCTACACCATTCTGTGATATGAATGTTATTGTTTAAACTGTTGCTGAGACATAAAACAGCTGAAACCTTCCACCAATGCAAGCACCATATTTATGCCAAATCCTTTGAAAAATATACAGCCGACAGTCACCAGTTGTATTCTCCTTTTTTCACCATCACTGTCTTTGTCTTCATCATAACACTCAGCCATCTTTAATGAAAATGCATGCTCTGTAAATCCAGAGCATAGATATGCTTCAGGAGCTGATCTTTTACCTCTAATTGTGCCACTTAATGTCCATCAGGTGTGAGAAATCCTGGATAAGCCTCAAGTGCTGCATCTGCAGGCACTAATACCTGCTGTTTCAATTATTTCACAAAGCTCTTTCCAAAGTAACTTATACCACCAATTTGGTTGATGCTGAATCCTCCTGAAAACTTCTTTACTCCACAAAAGGGCTCTTAGAGACTGATCTGCAAAGTGAGGTTAGTATGACCAGCCTCTAAGGGACATGGGATTGCTATAATTGGGATATCGATAATCTGTTTGTTTCTAATGAGTATTTTGCAGACAAAGCAATTCCTTTAAAGTCACAGTAATTCTACAGTATTTCTGTGTAAGGACAATATTCCTTCACTATTGTTATTAGATATAATTTCAATATAAGGAGTACTTTTTTTATTTTATTTCTATCTTTGGTCACCTCCTGTGCACTGGAGTTTTCCGGCCTGTGTCTGAGGTCCTCCCTGCTCACCTGATCCTTGACATAAGTGGATAGTATTGCTCCTCTCAGAGAGTAAGAATAAACCTAATATCATCTCATTGTTTTTTTTTTTTTTAATGAAATACCATTTTGCAGAGAAAGGTACAGCTGAAGCTATCAAGGCTGGGTGATGGCTGAGTGGATGGACATTGTTTTTGTCTATATTGGGTGTGAAATTTGTGGTGAATCATTTATTAAATTATTTTTCTCCTCTTCCCTGTTTGTGAAACGCCCAGGGGCAAATCATGTTTTCATTCTACCTTTTAGAAACTTTTTTTAATGTTGTGATTTCTAAAAACTTTAAATCTTATTGACCAGCTCTCTTGTCTTCTTCCACTAGAACAACCAAACATGCTGGTTAGCACAGTATTGTCCTACTGAAGTTAGGAATAAGATGTTCAAAAAAGCCTGTTGCAAATGCTTGCTTGTGTAAATTTAAAGCTGGGTTTCCATAGATGCTACAAAGAATACTTCAACATCTGCTGTGCATCAGCTTTCCTGAGCACAAAACCTACAAGGTTTAAATTCATTTCTGGGCAACGTCCAGCACAAGGATTACCACTGGGTGCGCTTAGCTACCACTACGGTCACCTGAACCTCAGTAAATTTTGTTTCATGAAACCTCTTTCACCTTTGCCTCTGCGAGGATCTGGCAGATACGGATTTGGATCTTGGATCCACAAAGATGTGATCCAATGCGACAAATAAGCATTTCTTATTCTCGGTGACTGGGCTGACACCAGCCTCTCATCTTGAGCAAACACCCTGCTGATAATAAAGCTCAGGAGTACCCTGGACAAGCGGTGGCAGAGAGCAAATTGCCCAAATCTAAAACCTTCGAATTTATAAAGTGAGTGATTTCTCTAATGTCTGTGTGTGTGTATGGGATATAAAAGCTCCATCTTCTGAAGATACCTAGCAAGATTAGTGGTCTCACAGGACTGGATCCAAAATATTTMTAAAAATCTATTCCGAGAAACCTAATAACACCATCATCATCGTCAGGTGCTGTGCTTGTGTCTCTGACATTACTGAGGACTAGCATGTATAATAAAATTACAGTTCTCTTTTGCTTTGTTTTCAGGAAAAAGACTTTTGAGGCCAGATCAAAAGGATACATCCAGCAGATCCATTTTATGTTACTTGTTTATAATATTGATGTAGAAAAGAAATAAGGAACTACCACTGCTTGTCAGGCATATCAGCTCAGGAACTGAGACACAAGTATAGTATAGATCTGGAGGTTTTCAGCTACCCTGTGTTAAGGGGATCAACATACCTTCTAATATTATGACTTTGTTTCTGTATATCTAAATAGACTTCTAAACATATTTGTTGGTAAAGGATGAAAATGTTCTCACTGTGGTGGAACCATGGGAAAGAGATCCTCCGTCCTCAGGAGAGGATGCATTCTCTGCTCTGCGTGACCCCTTCGAGGAAGCCCATGAGCTGTGTCAGTTCTCTGGTGGGTGCAGCCCGGCCTCGGCGTGCTGGAGAGCTGCGAGGTCTGCTCTGCCCGCCACCTCTCGGGTTGCCATGGGGACTGACACCAGGAACATGACTCCAGAAATGCTGCTTTTTAGAACGTGTTTTGAAAAGGATCATACTGCAAATTGCTGCCTGGGTTTTATGCTGGAACTGTCCTATACTAATACAAATAGGCAGGTGACAATGTGCTATATGTGCTTTACTCTTCTTTTAAATTAAATGGGTGGCTGTGTCCCGTGTTTCCCTCCTGAGGCCATGCCCATTGCTGCTTTGGAGGTGTCTCCAGTTTCCCACGAGGAGCGTGAAGTGCTGGGTCACTGCTGCCCTTGGTGTGCTGTTTCTGACATTCCCACGGAGCAGTCTGTCTCAGTCCGGTGGGAACATGGAAGATGCGCAGAGGTGCCGAGGGCTGGTGGGTGCTGAGGACGAGGGCCTGGAGCCTGCAGCTCTGGGCAGTGCTGGACCAGACCTGGATGGAGGCGAGCACCCGACGAGGGCACATGTGCAGCGGTGCTGGCGCCCGTGACCTGCACAGGGGAGAGAGGCTCAAATGCCCTGGGAACAGGGCTGCGTTGGCTGCGTGCACGTGCATCTGCAGCCCGGGGCACGGGCCGTTCTGCACCTGGCCGTGGAGGTGGCCACAGAAGTGCCGGCGGATTCCATGGGGACGGCAGCCATGTTGGTGGGGCCGAGACGGGAGCAGGCCGCGCTGGTGCGGGGCCCACGGCGCACAGAGCCCGGGAGCATCGCGCTGAAAGGGGTCTTAACGGCACCAAAGGAGAGCAAAGAGCTGCGTAGCTTTGCTGCGCAAGAGGAAGGAATAACTCATTTGGTGATAGTCAGCAAAATAAGGGCATGAAAACAGCCAGCAGGGTGACCACAAAACCAGATGTGCAGAGGGTGAGGCTTGGCGCAGCAGCGTCGCAGCACTTGATCAATAGTAGTGCTGAAGTTGGGAATTGCATGCAAAGCTTCCAGGACACATACGAGCTATAAAATCCTGTCTCTGGTTGCAAAGTGACAATCGTCAATTTTATTTATTTATTTCTTGCACCTTACTCTGACTGTGAAATGTGGACAAGTTGGCACAAGAACATCAGAGGACCTAGAAATCATTAATCAACAGTACCTCCAAGCTATTATGCTTATCAAGTGTCAACATAAAAACAGTGAGTAATGATTTTCTACAAAGCACTTTCACAAATGGTTTTAAAAAATGCTTAGGAAATCTCAGTTTTTCTGGAGTTCATATTTTCTATAGATGAAAGACTTAAAAATATTAAGGAAAACAAGGCACAGTGATCTTTTAGTGAACAGAATATAAAACACAAGGAAAGGATAGAAGATCTGGGAAGGAAGTCTTTCCCTGGAGCTGAATGACAGAGAGAAATCAGTACGGCATGTTAGCTGCAAGCCAGGGAAGGTTTTTCTGCATTCATTTACCAGGTTCTGAAGCATCCTGAGAGTTAAGCTCAGGCTATGTACCTATGTTCCAACTTCTTAGAGCCTTTACTAATGTGAAATATGGTGCACCATCTACAGCAAAAACTTTTACTTTTCCATGCATTCTTAGTGAATTGTGTTTTGTCTAATTTAAAAATGTCTTTCAGCTTTTCTGGCCAGGAAATCTAACAGAAGACATGCAAGCATCTGATATTTTCCTGTCGCCTGGGGTAATTGCAATATGATGAATGAACATTCAATGCTTTGCATACATTCTGCTTCTGTTACCCCCTTTTTATGATCCGAAGGTAGGAATTCTTATTAAAATTTTCCACACCAGGAACTTCTTCATTGCATTTGAGATGAACAAATGCCTCAGGAGGAATGGTGTGATCATGAAAGGTCAGGCTGTAGCAGCTCTATAAAGCATTATCTTAAAAACAAATCTTAAAAAAAAGAGGTCAGACAAACTTTTCCAAATTCAGATCCCTGGGTAGCCCATTTCAATAACTTATGTTTACAGTAGCAGTTGAAATTGCACTTAGTTCTTAGTGTGCTATGACTGCTAAAGCCTGTCTGTTTATGCTCTTAAGGCCCAGCACAGGAAGGGGCAGGTGGCTGAAGGTCTCTGCACCTCCCGCCTCCTGTTTGGAGACAGAGCAGTGGCCGTGCATCTTGGTGTCCATCCTGGCCGTGCTCTGGGACCCTCCTGCCCCTGTCGTCCCAGGCCCATGGGTTCGGGCTCCAGCGGGGCTGCCGCGGGAGCAGGGATGCAGCTCCCCGCGGCCAGTGGTTGCCATGGCCCGGTGGCACTGGCGGGTTTTTCCAAGCATCTGAGGAGATGCCAGTGCTCCACATTGCAGCACAGTCTGGGATCCTGAGTTCTTATCTTGACATTAAAGAAATGGATTTAATTGTCAGTGCTCTTAAACAAGCGTTTAATTCCATTCTGTGGGGAATAGAGACACTCTTAAATAATTGAGCGGCCAAGAGATTGGTTATTCCTGTTTTCATTGCCCGTATTGATTTAAGTGTAGTTAATCCTCTCAAATACCCGTGTCACACAAGCCCTGATGGCTCTCTTTAGGGCAATATCGCTCCTCCGGCTAGATTATGTGACATCAAGCATTGTAATGTCACAATAAATCCTTCATGTGGGCTGCTCTTCTCCAGGCCAAGTACCAGATGGGGACTTTGCCTCTTACATTAAACTCTTGGTTTTACTAGTCAGAAGTTGGGCTTGTGAATAATTTTCATTAAATTTTCTTTTGTGCCTCATAAAAGCTACCTCTGCCACAGTAACATTAAATAATCAGAAGCCCAATTAAACATGTGGACATAAAATAAACCAAGGTGTTCTCCTCATGGCAAATTAAATATAGTTGTGTGTAAAATAATCTCATTTGGGACATAACCCAACGCAGGGCTGCTGGAATGGCTTTTACAGGCAGAAGTGAGGATGGTGAAGCAAGAAATAATGTATGCATTTTAAAAGCCAGTTTTCCTTTCCTTTAGCTACCTCCTAGGTTCATCTCTGCCTTGAGTTGTGCCTAGTCAGCCAAGTGAAATCGCATGTGTCACATACAAATGAATCCAAACGGATCCCATAAATGTCTGTTTTCTGAAACTTTTCTTGGCCATTGTAATAATCCTGTTTCTTTTCTTACTGTGCGTTTTTCATCACTGCAAAGCCTTCAGGCTTTATCATCATTTGGCACAGGGGAAGGGGAAAGCAGAGTAACAGAGTTCCCTTGAAGCAGATTTGGTACCTGTGTCCAGGTCTGAGTTTCTGTGGGTTCACATGTGGGTGACTGCTCTAGAAAGGAGCTATTGTTTTGCTTTGCCTGTCCAGTCTTCATTTGCAGTTATCTGTCTTGTGTGTTCCTCTTTTATATGGTTTAGACTTGTTGTGAGAATAATGGTAACAGTCAACTGGCAAATAGCTTGCATGATGTCTTTTTTATGGACCTTTGCTCTTTCTTCAAAGGATTTACTGTTAAATACAGAAACTAATAGCAGGAATCACAGAGTAGTAGGGGTTGGGACGGACATCTGAAGATCGTCCAGTCCAATCCTTCTTTTAGGAGTAGCAAGGAAAAGCTAGATTCATGGGCACCATTTGAGTTTCAGGCTGCACTGTGGGAACTGCTTCACCATGGTACCAGGGAGGTCCATGCTACCTGCTTCATACCAGCTTTACATTAACCTAGGAGAAAAGATTTCTTTTTTAATTAATAAGAGATTCTGCCTTTATTACTGCTTCTTTAATAACTAGATGTGTATTTGAATTTCCTGAATTTTATGTATCGTCTGGATGAAGCATCTGGATCCAGCTCTGTGTAGCCTTTACTGACCCAAGGGCAGCTAAAAGGAAGAGGGAGAGCAGCGGTGGTGGGCAGTGCTTAGGGCTCCTGTGCTGCGCTGAGCTGGCTGGAAGCAGAGGCAGAGGGGAGCTGGTGCATGCAGGCTGCTGGGCTGTCCCCAGGTCAGGGCAACGACACTATTTTGCATCCCTCTAAGCAATGATTCTTTCCTTGGAGTCGCTGGGTGAATCCAGGAATGTTTCTGTGTACAGAAATGGAAGCATGTTTGCTACTGCAGCAAAGAAACATGTATTTGCTGTTGATAAGGCCTGCGAGAACAGCAAACTCGCGTTGCAATGGACACCTACCCAAACAAATCCTCCTCTTTTGCTTTGGAGATAAAAAGAAATTTTCACAGATAAAATGCAGCCACAATGTTTTTGTAGCTGCAGGTGGCCCATCCTTTCCCCTTATCTTCACAACAGTGATTACCCAACAGTAGGAAAACTCTCGCTGATGTGGTTTTTATTGCTTTGTTGTGTATGAGTCTCATTGGAAAACCTCCACTCCCTCTCTTGCTGGGTGAGTGATGTTTTCACCAGGGTGATTTAAGAGAAATCAGACTGTGTGTTGTGCGGTAGCATGGAGTAAGTGCCTTGAACCCCCGAAGCCATCCCTCAGTCCTGCTGATTCACACAGGTGCCACCTTTGCTCCAGGAGTGCCAGTGCGGGTGGTCCAGCCACGCGGTATGTTGCATGATAACACTCTTTATCCCGAGGAACAGAGCACCGCAGGTGGGATACATGAGGAAATGCTGCTGGGACTGCTCAGCCGCTCAGCTAATGGGCTAGAGCGGCTAGTGAGCAGAGGCTACCTGCAGTGTGATGCTGTTGCTGTTGGCCTAGTCCATTCTTGGAGTTCCGGCTTGTCTAGAATCCTTTGAAGAAAGGCTGAAGCTCCCACAGATGCATTGCACCAGATTCCTAGGTTTCTTCCTTGGAAGAATCTGTGCAATTTTTAAAGCATCTGCAATATTACACAGATGTTTCTTTTGGTACTTTGCTGCTTTCTTCTCTACATCACAGAACTAGCACAGCTTCTGTTCTTTCACAGTTTTGCCCTGTTATTTTGAAGACAGAGAGTGAATTTTAGGATCACTTTAAGATGAAGGCATGAACTGTCAGGTTAAGTTGGACTGAATATTCTGAAACTATAAAATTGTCTCTGGAGATGTGCAGAGGCCTTGGGGGAAAGAGATGCAGGAGAGGCAGGATTCTTCATCTTGTACTAAGCAGAGTCTTCTCACTCATCACTTCGATAATGATCAGGCTCCTAGTGAGATCCATAGCAAAACACAGCCTTCTTTCTACTAGCTCTACTGCACGGGAGTAGAGATGTGAGTCTGGACAGCCAAACAAGTGTGTTGTAGCCCTTGCTTGAATATGCAGCTCTGCGGATGCACACTGTGCTTGTGTTTCACCAAAACCATATCAAGTCTGTACTCTGTAGTGAACAGATTGTGCATGGAGTTAGTGTCTGTTGCTTATGCGATGTGACTGTTTGCAGCATACCACTACACACAAAACTTCTCTTACTTATTGACTGCCTCTCTGTGTGCTTGCTACAGTGGTGCCCTATCTCCTCCTGGGTGGTCATAACAGATTGAGGATCTAATTGCGGATTAATCGTAGTTCAGTTTATTCTTTTCGATGTATATTCAGTCACTCTTTTCCACAATTAATTTTAAGGGATACATGTTGCTGTCAGGTCCTATCCTTCTTGAGTAAGAGTGTGCATACTTGATGCATTTTTAAATGGCATTTTAAAGTAGTTTTCTTAAGATTATGATGGAGACAGCCTGTCAAGAATGCAGTGAGCGCGAGCAAGGGGAACATTCCTGCGGCATTACCAGGCCCGCTGCAGCCGCACACCCAGTGCGCAGGCTTTGCTTCATTATGCCTAGAGGTGTAAGAATAGCTGTGAACAGCTAATAAGAATCAATGCTATTGGAGACATCTGTTTCAGTTTTCATTTTTTCAGTGTTATTAGTGCTTATTGGTACAAGGCTCAGGAATGCAGCCAACCGCTTTGAAGTTAAGTGCATTGTAAGGCTAGAGGCATTGTGTGCCTTGCTGATGACCCTGTGGGTAACCTTTCATTAAACATCCCTAATGCGTGCAATGAGAGAGGAAGGACCTCTCTTAGCTGAGAATACTGCTATACGGAAAATCCTGTTTACTGGCATTTTAGTTATCACTTTGGATTTTAAAGAGCAACCTCAAAACAAATTCTTTGCTTAATTCTCTTAGTTTTCAAAAAACCTTTGAATCTGATCATGTGAATATGCCACTATTCTTTTGGCTATTAATATGTAACAAAAATCCCTAGTCTCTGCATAGTGCAAGTAATCAGACAAAAGATGCATATTTTCCATTAAAAAGGCAAATGTGTGGTACGGCATGTGAACAATGGCAGTGGTACTTCCACCAATGCTCAGTGCTTCTCCTTAGCAGTGGAAAGGATCATCTCAGGTTCTCCAGCAAATGAGGGGAAGCTCTACCTCATAAATGTATTTTTTTTTTCAGAATGATTAATATAATTACTTAATTGCACTTAAATGGAAAGAGTTACAAATATTAGTAAAAATCAAAATAAAATAAAAACTGGCGAAGCGGGAGATGAGAAAAGAAACAGAAGTTAGCTGGCCTCAGAGAGGAGACATCACAGTCTGCATGTAAGTGGAGAAGGATTATTAGGATCATAAAAGATGGAATGATGGAAGGAATTAATAATGGTAAACCTTGGGATGGCAATGAACTCTGTTGCACTGTGAGAAAGCCTAAGCAAAGAGTGGAGAACTTCACTAAGGACGCTTAGGTCAGCTGGAATGAGGGAGAGTAGGAAACATCTTCTGCAAAAATACCTATCTCTGTCCGATAGGCCATGGAAGGTTGCAGTGCCCATAAGCTCAACTTTTGTTTTAGAGCAGGCCAGCTACTCCCTGGGGAGACACCTTCGCCTCTGCTGCAGGGAGGATATAATCCTCCATGGGAAACACAAAGCAAGACTTTTTATCATAACCCATGAATTTTATCAAATTCATGACAGTGGATAAGTGGATAAGGTAGCAAATTATTTTTAGTAAGTCCTTCTGGTATTTATATAACTAGGTGTTTAGCACCATGTGAGGCTATGCACGCACAATTCAGGTGGTTATTCTCTCTCTCTCTCTCTCTCTCTCTCTGATGTGGGTGTCTGCTGGTCTATATATATGCCCTGTAGAAAGTGCTAGGACATACAGGGAAAAGAGGAACAAAGTTGTGTTAGGTTTTTGTACACCAAAATCAAATTGGACATGAAGAATATTTTTTAAAATGTATTTTAAAATGACTTTGCTGAATGAAAAAATTATATTTAATTTACAGAAAATTGATTGAGGGAGAAAATACAACTACAAAGTTCCTATGTTGCCTCCTAGTGTGATTCACCCAAAGCAAAAGTAGCATTTTTTTTATCATTGGCATATGTCACCACTGAAAAAAAAGAAAAAAGAGAAACCATAATAACGATGGCAATTTTTAAAGAAACAAAACTGTCACGATTATTTTTTAAAAATTAGATATGTAAAAACATGTCCAATAGTAAAGCATCCTGACACCAGGAGTGGAAGCATTTCTTGTTCTAATAACAATAACAGATGTTTCTGAAAACAAAATTTTACTTAAACACTCCACAGAGAACATTTTGTTCCTTTAAAGTGACAGAATAGAAATATACATAGGAGCTGTAAACTTTTCTTAATGGATCGTTGCATTCAAATTTCTTCATAGAAAATGCAGTCATAGCGAAAAATAAACTGTGTACTTTATAGCTCTTAACAGAACTACCAATATAAAGAGGGAAACATTGTTCTTATGTGAAGACCTCATGTATATTGGAGCATAATTTTCAGAAAAACATTTGTAAATTCTTTACCCAACATCTGAAAGATGTTTAGAAGGGCCTCATCTTCCAAAATACTGGGGATGTCTATATCCTTTCATCTTGCATGAGACACCCTCTCTGCGTCTTTTTGACACAAAGTTGGGCATGGGGGGAGAGGGGTTTTTAATTTTCAGAGTGCTTTGGCCAAATTTGATGATTCCATTTTGACCCTATATATCTGTGTGCTGAAACACAAATAGAGTGACTACCTAGTGATTCTTCCGTACTCGAAGGATAAAATAGCATATAGAGATTAAGTTAGAATTGCACAACAGCACAGAAAGCACTTATATTATGCTACAGAAATACATATTTATTTAAAAGTCGTTCCCAATAATGCATGATTTTCAGAACCCCTAAGCAGAAACAACAACAAAAAATCCAAGAAGCTATTAAGAGTCATCTAAAAGCAAGCTTTTTTTTTTTTTTTAAGCAAGATTGTGGGCCAATATGGATAATATGGATTTTATAATCCATATAAGAATGCACTACATTTTCATCACTTGATGATGAATAAATTTAAGGAATAAATAAACAAATAAATAAGATAGCACATTAGGATAGTGGGTAGAAATGTGGAACAAAGAAAACTAGCCCACCGTGATAGTGGAAATAAGAAAACTGCACATTCTTGTGCCTAGGGCTTCTTCACACCTCAGTATCCTTAATTACGTTCCAGGGTATTTTGGCACTCCTTATACTTGCATTCAGATCTTTCATCAGGAAGTTAATGTTCTCAGCACAAGTAAGATCTCAAACCCCATAAATCCTAATGTTTAATACGTTAACGATATAGAGATAAGTATTTAATTTTACTTTATGCATGACAGAGAAGCCAATGACAAATAGCACTGAGTAATATTTATGAGTTCCATGCCTGGAGGAATAATAAGCACCTTAAATTATTGTAAATTCTGACAAGGCACACACATTGAAGACTTTATAAAACTTTACACCATGCATGTAACTACAACCCTGTAGTTCTTCCTCTTGCAGTTCAGCTCCCAGTTTTGTTAGCTGGTGCAATCAACCGGTATCTGCCTGAGCTGAAACTCCTGTGGGGATGTCTCAGTCTCACATGTGATGTCACTCTTCCTGCAGATTCCAGCTATACGTACATCTATATATAATTACACTTACTTTTACTTACACGCACACACACACACACACAGACACAGACGTATAAAGTGTGCCACGAGGAGGCACAGCTGAGGATGCCCCTCCAGGTGCTGCATCTGGCTGTGATGATGATGAAGCGAAGCTGCTGTGAAAGGCAAAGCAAGTATCTTTAGCTGTTAGTGACGGCTCTTCAGACTCTGCTGAGCTCTGGGATCAGGCGCCCCAAGGAAGCTGCCTAGACGTCGCCACATGTAAAAGGTGTTTCCCAGTGCACTCTTTTAAGAGCACTCTTTTGGGGAAGAGCTGCCTGAAGCAATAGGAAGGTACTTGCTGCATAAATTAAGATTATTTTTTTTCTTCTGTTCGGAAGGAGTGGACTGTCTGCTTTATTTCAGGCAGTTTTATAATGCAAGTCTGGACCCATGGCAGCAGCCAGCAGTAGCCAGCTTGTGGCTGTGAGCCTGGGACTATGAGAGCCAGTCTACTGACATCCCTGCAGTGACACAACAAGGCGAAGGGTTGGGAACCCTCCGTCCGGAGCCGTGTCTGCGCTGCTGAGGGGGAGAATCCCCGCTTGGGGAGCACCACTGCCCATCACCATCATCGCACTGGCGCCGGCTCTGCTGGGCCCGCGAGGCGTCCAAGGAGATGAATGAGCGGGACACGGAGCAGCAGAACTGGGGACGTGATGCTGCTCTGCACAACTCTCCCTTCCCACATGTAAGTGAAGCTATTTGTTAGGGGGAAAAAAGGGGGAGGGCAGGGGAGAAGAAAAAAAAAAAAAAAGAAAAACAAACCGGCACCCCCCCTCATCCCCGCAGGACAAGGGCTCTTTTCCCTCTCTCCCTTAAGAGCAAGTTGCACAACCTGTAGCTTGGATGGGACCTTTTCCAGCAGGAGCTGAGCTTTGTTTTCTCTCTGTTAATTAGGCGTGGCAGGAAACTGTTACCAGTTGTGCACAACCATCTAGTTTCTTCCCTTCTCTGTTCCAGAAGTGCTTGGATTTATTAAGGTGCAGAAGACTTTGAGAAATGTGATTTTGAAAGCTTGCCAAAATAAACCACAAGCAATGATGAAGCAATAATGTATTTAACAAAGTGTCATGGAAAAGACAGGCTGCAAAATCTACTTGTTGCGCTATCCAGGCTGCACGGTCTGCAGCTGTAGGAAGCAAGAATTCTGCGTATTTACTGAAAATGTTCACAAAAACTCCATGAATTTACCCACATTTATTTGTTTTACCTAGATTCTGGTCTTGGTTATAGTTCTTTAAATTCTGATGATAGTTCTTAAAAAATAGATTGGATAGATCATCCTGAAGAGCTTGCTGTCTCCTGGTGACTCTTGGATGAGTCATTCTAGGGATTTGGATGTTCCCTACAGGAGAGGCTTCTGCAGTGCAGCCTGCTTGGTGCATGCAGCTTGCACCTCATGCAGCAAAGCTCTTTTTTGGTGGTCTCAGTGCAAGTGCAGCAGCAATGGCACAGGTGCTACTTCTATAACCTTGACATGCTTCACAGTGCTCTTCTGAACCCCAGTTTTTGGCCTATGTTTCAAATGTCCCCAGATTTATGAATAAGCTTTAGAGTGTAATTTACTACACTTGAAATAGCTTTTGACCATCATTTCAGATTACATATCTCCCAGACATTTACTTACTTATCTCCCAGACATTTGTATTCTGTGCTTAAAATGTGCCTAATTTAATGTTGCAAGACCTTAGAGGAAGGTTCATTAATTTCCTTTATGTTTGCAAATGCATTTTGCCAATCTGCAGTGCTGCAGAAATAACAGCCATGTTGGTGGCAGCTGCTCTGTAAAAGCTGCAGTGCAGGGAGATGATGCTATGGGCCTCACAGCTGCACATGATGTCAGTGTTCCTGTACACTGTAGCCTCTGGATTCCCCTACAGGAAACTTCTCTTCAGAGACCAAATTTCGAAAAATCAAATATAAGTATGTGTATCTAATTATATCAATATATTTTCTATTTCATTTTTCTGAGTGAGCTGTGGAGACTGACTGTCTTTTGCCACCTCTTGCTGCATTCTGTACTTTGGGTGACATATGCGCCACAAGTCACCTGAATTTGGTTTTATTTTTGCTCCGTTTGTCCTCACCATGCTCATGAGTTTGAGCATTAGAATTAGCTGGCAGTGAGTTGGAGGTGGGAACCACAGAATGCTGTTTGCTTAAGAGCTCCTAGGCAAACAGCAGGTGACCCGTGGCACGCTCTTTCTTCTGGCTGTGGGAGGATGCCCAGGGCAGCAGGAAGGGGACACAGGCAGCGAGCGAGCAGGACGAGCGCGGCACGAGGCGGACGTGTCGCATGCACGGCCTCAGCAGAGGGATGGGTGGGTTGAAAGCAGGAGCTGGGGTGCTCTGCAGCTCGCAGAGCTCAGGGGATGCAGGCAGCGGGTGGGAAGGACCGTCGGCCATCCTGCTTGCAGGAGACGCTGCCACCCGCGTGCCAACCGCTCGGCCCTGAGCACGCATGCTTTAGAGCAGATTGTATGATTTAGTTGTATCTTAACTGCAATAGAGAGCAATGCCAATTGCTTAAATTTAATACCACTAAATGAATGAGTCTTAACATAGTTGGCAATCTATACTACAGAAACAATGGTAAATATGAAATGTAGCAATCCAACTAATAACAATAACTTTGATCTGTGAATGAGGACAAGGTGACCTTCACTCATCATGCAGATTTGAGGAGGAGATAAAGAATTTTCCAGAAATCACATAGATCCAAGAGACCTGAATCTGAGTTACCACTTGCTCTTTCAAAGAACTTAGAAATTTCGTGATATATTATTGCTCATATTTTTAGATTTTATTGCTTTTTGCCACCTTCTTCTTTAGCWAAATTACTTTGCTATCCTCTGCTGCTTATGGTGTACTGGAATCAATGGATAGCACAAAAGCAATAGAACATTCAGGGTTTTCTTTTTTTCTCTTTTTTAGTATCAGGGCTGTATTTTTCTTCTTTCAACATGAGTTTTGCTTCAGCTTAGTATTTGCGAGTGATGAACTGCTACGTAGGAGGGCAGGGATGAAAAAGCTATTGAAAAATGAAAAATTTTCATGAAAAACATTGAAACAGGATTGTGGAGGAAATGGATGATGGAGCAAACAATGGTAAGCAGTGGTGATGGCACTCCTCAGCAGGAGGAGTTGAAGGATCTTCTCTGCTTGGTTTGGTGGAATTCTTGCAGCAAAAAGATTTCTAAAGTGTGTTTCAAGGTTTTATTTAACGCATGTGTGTGGCTCTCCTGTGTTTCCTCAGGGTTTGCCAGAAGGAGGAGGACACTGTCCCTCCTCAGCCTCTCTTAATTTTTGGGTGCAGGGGAAGGCTTTTAAAGAACTTGGGCTGGGGAGAGGCTGGTAGCTGAAAAAAAATTTAACAAGGCTGTATTTCTTGCTCTCCAACTAATGAAAGTGTTTTTTTGGAAACGGAATTTTCCTGCGCTCCCAAACAAGTGTTGCAAGAGAGTATTTAAAGCGTTGCTGTCAGTGTTTCTAGCTGCAGAGCTAATTAAGTCGCTTTCATGTCTCGGAGGACTCGCGCGCCTGCTTCCAGGACAGTGCCAGCACAGCCCTGCCAAGTCCCAATGTCAGCGCGTGGGGTGCCGCCGTGCTGGGGGGTAAACGACACTCAGACGCTGGTAGCTGCTGCTTGTAGCACAGACCCAAGAAGCTAAGATTGATGTTTTCTGGCAGCAGTTTTGTTGTGGTTAAGTATCTTTTTTTTCCGTAGCCAAGGAAAAATGCTCATGCAGAAATTGCTTGATGMGCAGTGGTAGAACAGGACTGAGTGTCGGAGGGTGTGGGCAGCAGTCCGGAGCGGAGGGCGCCCGTGCCACGGCGGCACTGCCCACCGTGCCTGTGCTGGCCGCACAGAGCCAGCGCTGCCCCTAGCTTGGTTGGCGCAGCACATTGCGCGGATGGAGCGGGTGGCTGCGGGGACCTGCTGGAGCCGCACAATGAGTGAATCCTCCTGGGCAGTCGCACCCAGGCAGGGGAGGCCAGTCCCGTGCAACTGGAGACAAAAGTCTTTTCTTTGCCCTTTGTTATGGTAACAAAGCTGGTGGATGCAGCTGGGCTGAGGCCCAGCTGATGCTGCCGCCGCGGGCTGTGCGCTGGGCCCAGCTGGCGGCCGTACAATGGCCGGGCGCCCTGGCTGCTCCGGGCACCGAGCTCTGCCGCCCGGGTGGCCGCGGCGCCGCGCTCCTGCCACGCGTGTTCCAGCCTTGGGGTGCCTTTGTTCGCTCTGCTCTGCTGATAGCAGAACAGAAGACAGGATAATGCCCCTGCCTGGAAATAGACATGCAGGTGACATAAAAAAGACTATAAAATGACTTTTCAGTCCTGAGGCCTCTGCTTCTGTGGGGCCAGGGGGTTATTGCAGCAGCTGTGCTGCCTCGCTGCATGTTGCCGCAGAGAAGACTCATTTCTCCCAAGCAAAGCCCATGGTGCTGCTCAGGTAGCAAGGTATGGAGATCCTCCGTAGCTCCTGGCCCTGTGCAGTACAGAACAGATAGCTCTGACTCAGCTGCACATGGACAAGGCACTCAGATGTCCTCATGGATCCCCACGCTGCAGCGCTGTTTCCTGCAGTGTTTCACGGAGGTGCACTAAGAGTGCCGAATAGTTTTTTCCACTCTGTATTCTTGTGGTCACCCTCCTCACTACATGGACGCCAGCAGACAGATCTAAGCAAGTGCATTTGCTGTCTGGTTGTGTCTCAGCTTTAGAGACATGCAACGTGCTCCTGTCTTGCCACGACTCACCTTGTTACCTGCATGCCTGCAGGTTGCCCTTCGAGGCTTTGCAGAAAACTGATCAACAGCATCCCCATTTCCATACAGCAGGCTGCTGCCACAAGCTCCCCAGCATCTRGCTGCCTTTCATGCTGTTTTTCATATATGGTGGCCGAACTCCCTTTATTCTGCATAGCAACTTGAGAAACCATCTGTGCTCACATCTGCACTGATTGCCCAAGGTACCATCCCCAGAGTTGCCCTTTCTCAGACCAGAGGAGCTGGAGAAAGGTTGCAATGGCCTCCTTCCATCTTCTCCCTTGTGCTGAATAGCTGTTTTGGTGCCTTCAGTGCGGAGTGCAGCAGAGGTTGGTAACCATCCTTAAATGCATTTAAGCTSTATTTACCTATATACACAAATACAACTTGAGATAAATGTTCATTCTAACTTTCCCAGCAGAGATAATCTCAAATTCTATAACATCTAATGTTAAAAGTATGAATGGTTCCCAGTGCATTTAGTCCCTTAAAATAACATGTTTCTTGATTTTTGAGATGTCATTGGATTATTGATAGTTAGTGAGGTCTATCTGCATATGAATGCTTGTTCTCCCTTCGTAAGAGATGCTCATCTAGGAGCATGGGGAAATTGAATACATATTCAGGGCTCAAAGCAATTTTTGCCTGATGTATTCAAACATAGCAGCAGAATTTCATCACCTACCTCACCACTAAATTCTTTTCAGATCTTATCTTTTCCAGTCATAAGCTAAAAAAGATGCATGATACAATATCCTACCAGTGCTGCAGGGGATGTGACTCCATCAGTAATTTGTGAGATAGATGATGGGAGTGTCCCTAACAAAAACTGTTTGAGGATGAAATTACTGAGCACAGGGCGAGATGGTGGATCATCCAGTGGCCTGGTCTAGGATTTCCAGAGTGCTCCTAGGACATGGGTGCCAAATAATCCTGAATTCCAGTTAAAATTGTGTGTCTAATTCATCTCCCCAAAAATCATATCTAATCCTTCCAATAGCATGCCTTTCATTTTAGGGGTGGTGACTGCATTAAAAAAAAACTATCAACTTTGATGTTAACAGACAAAATTGCTATACAAAAAAATATGAAATGCTTGTAACTGTGCTGACTGGGCAGACTGAGAAATTCAGTGGCATCCTTCGTGCAGACAGGTTGACCAGACTTGGCCTGATGAGCCTGTGCTGTATGGACATGCAGCGAGAGCAGGAACCGGGACATCTGAGGCCATTGGTAATTCTTTTCCCCATAGGGTTTTCTGTTACGGCTCCGCTCTTGAGGTTTTTGTTAGTGGTGGCTGAGGAGAGGAGGCGCTTAGGGCTTTGTGGATATAGCCTCAGTTTTTTTTTCAGTGAAGAACTGAGCATGTAATTATTACAAAAATTAATGTGTGCTCTCTCGCTGTCTGAAAAATGTTAGTTCTTTCCTGGCATTGCAGGCTGCAAACTGTCTGACTTTTACAAAAGCCTGGGAAGATTTTGTCCACGGGAGCATTAGAAGAAAAGAAAACATTTTCTGCACAGTAGTAAAAACTCGTGTTGGATTTCCTGGTGAGCTCCGTGGTTCTGTTTGTTACCTATATATTGCCTCCTGTTTGTTTGTTTGCCAGCTGCATGGCTGGTGGTTTTCGGTCTCTCTACCCGGTTCAACTTTCAAGCGACATCACACAGGAGAGTAGGATGTAATTAATGCCATGGTAACATTCTTTATTAAAATTCCATATGTAAAAAAAATTATTGACATTGATTATATAGCATGGTGCTTTTTAGTTTTTATTGCAACTTAAAACTTTATTTAAAAGTCACTTTGAAGGGGACAAAGGTTACTACTATTGTCTAGGGCATCATGTGGTAATACTTTATTACTAATGAATTATATACAATGCTTCACAGTGAGTTATTAAAGATAAATTGCTGTCTAATATGAAGTTATTAAACTGTTCAATTTTTTGGTGCAAATTAACACAAATATCTGCATTGAACTATATACTACAGCATCTTTTTATTTTGGACTCAATATTTTTCAAGTTTAGATTCGGTATATCACTGTATTTCTTGCTGCTATGTCAGAGTCCTGCGTAATGGACTCTCACAGGTGAAATAAGACATCAGCAGTGATCAAAGCACACACATGCTGCTCCTGCTGGCTCAGTCTCCATTTTTTTGTATCCATGCTGAAATGACAGGAAAACGCCACCCCGTGCTTCCTTCCCAGCAACTTGGTCTTGCACAAAATCCCATCCCTGAGTAGCACTAATCCCAAATTTGGCCTTCTGAAACCTGTGTCGGGATAAGCCCATTGCTCTTCCTTCCTCGGGGCCAGCTTCACTGTCTCTGGTGTTTCCTCTGCCGCCTTCCAGGCTCCAGAGAGGCTGCTTGGCACTTGGTGAGTGCAGGTGCTGTTGGTGCAGGGCCTTGCAGCCACACACAGTTCCCTGCTGCTGTGCCCCAGTTGACAGCCGCCTGAGCTAGACGCTGTCCAAGAAGAGCTGGAGCTGAACAGAACCAGGGCTGCTGTGCTGGAGAGCAGTGCAGGAGCTATGGACGCTGCTGCAGCACATGGGGAGAGGCTGACTGCACAGGCAGACAGCTGACAGCAAAGCAGAGACAGAAGAAAGTCACATTTGCTGATGCGTGTGACATTAGCCAATATCCACGTGTCAGTTTAGCAGCTATCATGAACAGTTCTTGAAAAATTAGGTATTTTACATGGACACACMTTTTTAATGTGAATTGTTCATCTTGAAACATGCAGTGTAGACTGTATGGCTAACGCTATAATATGAGTCTTTTTATTAGTTCCTTAGAGTGCAGAGAGACTCTTAAACACTATTGCGATTTGAAATGTGTCCTCTTAGTAGGATGCTATTGGTGATGTGCAGGACTTGGAGTCAAAGCTTCCAGGCAGTAAGAGAGATGCAGGAGGGCTGCTATGTTCTGGGAAGGGTAATACACAGAAGGGAGGTGCTGCCTGGTCCCCATCTTCGGAACCCGCTCTTCTGTGTGACTTTCCAAGTGCGTGGGCCTCTGCTATCACCGCAGCCTGGTGAGTCAGCACAGGGCATGGCCCACGGCTCCGGGGGCTCCATCCGAGAACAAAAGCTTGGCACTGGCAGGTGCAGCATCTGCTGCTGCTGCTGCTGCACAGTCTATTATGCTTGAAGATGTTGGGAAGAAGCCAATTAAGAGGTATAATAGTGGAGGACTGGACATTAGCAAATATTCTACCTGTTTTCAGAAAGGATTCATGGCATATGGTCTGATTGGGAGGGTTATAGAAGCCACCTTTGTAGCTCCATCCAATATGGCTAAGTCTAAGGCTGCTTCTTACCAACAGCACAGTAATATTAATATGAGCAACTTCATCAAGTCTTGCTAAGTATGTTGATGAGTTAATGGCTGGATCAAAGAGCAGCTCAGAATATCCATTCTGAGGCATGAATCTCATGTCCTTCAGATCAGTTATCCTGGAGTCATGCTGATTTTTGATATTTGAACAAGGACCAGGCTACCCTACCTTTGCTTTGATGTTTTAGCACTTTGATACCCTTGTCAGCATAAAATCAAGTTAAAAGACAAATTTGGAGATGCATATCACCTTATTACTGCTGTTATTCATAAGACGCTCTGATAGAAATGAGTATAGATGTGATGTTTATGTACATTCTTAGAAACACCAGCCAGGGGACAAAGGACTGTTACAAAAATCAAGGCGTTACTGGCAAAAAACAAGATAGGCATCACTATACTTGGAGATATGAATGCCAAAAGCCAGTTTTATAGGACTAGATCTTGGATGTTGGATGGAAACAGCACACAGGGAATGTCCTGTTGACTATAGGGAAAATCATGAATAAATCAGGCTGTGGAGTAGAGCTAGAGGAGCAGTGGGTAAGACTCAGACTGTGAAGGTGCTGGAGGGAAGGCTGCATGGGGGGGTGGTCTTGCACTGCCTCCAAATGGACTGAAGGGTCCTTGGAGACATTACACAGGGCCAGAAAGCAGGATTTCCCTTTTACTCGCCACCATGTTTGTACAAGAAAGACTTGCATGCCTCACAGAGAAGAAAAGAATATTTGTGCTTCATATATTGGAGAAATGGTTCAGGAACAGTTAATCCTTGTGAAAAGTCTTATTCTGACGTGCAAACAAGCACGGTGGCTATGTGGTTATCTGCTGTGTTAGTGCCAGCCTCCAAGCAATAGCCTCTTGCCATGTAGCACGTGATCTGGGCATCTCACTAAAATCGTTGGGGGTTTCTTGCAAAGGGGCCTGGCTTTTAGTCCAGGGCTGTTCCCTGCGCGCCCAGACCTTCCTTCACAGACCTTCCTTGTGTGACTGCGTGGCTGTGGGAGGGCTGGGGTTGCCGTGTCCCGTGGGTAGAGCACACAGACGGCGCTTTAGAGCATGCCAGGCCTGCGTGCCCACGCGCATGCACTCTTTTATATTGCATGTGGCAGCCTGCCCATCTTCACCAGTCTCAGCACGTGCCCAGTGCTGCCGAGCAGCAGCCCCCTGCGTCCCCCAGCTGGACTCTGTCCAGCTGCCGCCCTAGGCCAGGCCCTGCCAGCGAGTCCTGCAGCTCGGAAGCGAGACTCACCACTGAACCCGCTCTGTGCGTCCCTTGCTGTGTTATTTTTATGCTCCTAGCAGCAAAGGCAAGGCTGAAAAGTAAACAGCATGAAGACCCAAGTCTGCAGGGAAGGATTACTTAGTTCTCATGCAAAATTGGACAAGAAATACCAAAAATGTCTCTCGATTTCCACATTTATATGACATTGTTCATGTCATGGTCATGCCAGCCTCAGGAAGATAAAATGTTTTCTTTTTAACATGGTGCTCACATTTTCTTTCCCAAGCCACCCATATAGCCCTTAAATATAAGCTTCTTTTCAACAAAAGAATCTTTTAAATTCATTAAACATTTCCCTGCGCTTTCTATCTGATTGGAATAACTAGCTCTGTTCTTTGGCAGCTCCTCTGAAAATAAATGCCTGGATCATGGGCACCCTGAATCACAGTGCCTGTAAATGCCTTCTGACAGGAGCCCCCCATGCAGCAGGAGGGGACGTCTTCTCTGGAAGCTGCTGCAGAACACAGCGCCCTGCAAATTCTTAGGGTGACCACACTGGGATAATTTTTCTGCAGTTATATTTATATTCAGCATACAGTAACACTGCATGTGGAACACAGGAACAAATGCCACATGGCATCGTGTTAGGGACCATCATCTCCATAGCAGCCGATCACTAGCAGGACCCTGGTATCCACGTAAGTAAGGAGCAGTTGTTACTTCCTATTTAGTGGTAAGCTACATGCATGTATATATAAAAATATATATACGTATATATCTCCAGCCTCTCTTCTGCCCAAGATAAGTATCTCGATCAAACTTGAATCAGGCAAAATAAAAGATGGGTATCTTATATTTAGGAGGAAATAAAGTCTAAGTGATCCTTAGGCACTCCGAGTGAGGCAAGGTGATTGCCTTTTCTAATGGCTGTGAGGCAGAAGAGAGACTTAGGAAAGCCAGAAAGTGTTTCTGGATGATATTCCTGTTCTGCAAGAGGAATCTGAGGAAAAAATATTCAGATCCTCTTGATTTTATTTCGGAAGCAGTGAAAGAAGTGGTACCCTATCTTCTCATATAAACATTTAATTTTACATGAAATATTCCTGTTAGAATTCCACACTCATTAATAAAGCATTAATGACTCACTTATGTACTTGGTTCAAAACTAACCATTTTTAGAAATTTTTCCAAGTTTCCTTTCCTGGAAACTTGGCTTTTCTTTCCAGTTTGGCAAATTTTTTTCTCTGGAGTGAAAAAGAAAAACCATTTTCCTTCAGGGTTGCAAGGTATAGTTTGGCAAAGTAAAATAATGATAATTGGTAAAATATTATTTGTGTTCATTTTTATCTACTTAACTTAGTGTGAGGAGGTTTGTTTTAATTCCTGTGGTGTAATTGTTGCTTTTGATATGGAAACACAGATATTCCAGACTTGCGATACCCGCTGCAGCTTTTGGAAGCTCCTGTGAGACAATTGCTGCACGAATCATTCCAAGCAGGAGCAGCACAGTTGTCCTTACCCACGTGCAACAATCTTGTTTTAGCTGGATATGTCACTGGTATAAATAGATAATGTAAGGAATAGTAGTAAAGACTGAAGACTATGAATGGGTTTGTTTTAGGGCATAGCAATTCTAAGCTGTTCTTCAGCCCTGGGCATCCAGAGGGATTGAGGACTTGGCTCTCTCATGTGCTGTTTTAAACAGCTCAACTTTATTGTGTGTTTAGAACAGATCGGAGGGAAAAAAAAAAAAGTGCAGCATTTTTTATGGAAGATGAAAATCACTGAAAGTGGTAATAGGTTTGGTGTGCAAGTTTAAATAACAGTTTAAACATGTCAGTTAAGGTCCAGAAATGTACTCTGATGCCCTCAGGGGCGCATCTTTGCAGTAGCACTGCGCAGAGATAAGCAAGGTACCATGAGAATGAGCTTGTGCTGTGAGACCTGCAGTAATTTGGGCTAATTAGGGCAGGCTCTGCACCATCCCGGTGCTGTGCAGAAATTCAAAGGAACTAACCTGTCAGCTTCAGTAAGTTCCTCATCCAAAAAGACCTTGCTTGCAATCACCTATGGAAAAGAGATACTTGCACAGGCAGGTCGTCCTGAAAGCATCCAGATCCATGAAAAAATACTTGAGTACTGAAGAAAAGGAGATCTTTAGAACTCCCTGCCAAGCTCCTTGTGATGCAGGCAGGGTGTGGGGCAGCGGACAAGCCTGACCGCAGCAGAACCGCGTTCCAGGACCCACAAGGGCCCCTCGAGCCCAGGGAGGGCTCTCCTGGCTGCACGCATTCCCCTGCAGTGCAGTTGGATACTTGGCATCTCCTCTCTCCGGCCCAGCATGCAGACAAGCAGCGCCCAGGAGCTGAGGATCTGAGCTCTACCCGTTGTGACCATGCGGTCCCCAGCGCAGCGCCGTGAACACCAACTCCAGTGCCGCCTGGGACTGCCCAAGGCAGCGCTGCAGCACCTGCATCTGACACTTTGCTTTGCAAAGTGTTTACTGCTTAATGCTGTCCCCACTCCAGCTCCCAGTTTGAATGACGAAACCCTACACAGTGTCAGCCTGACATGGCTCCTTCCTCCTGGAGAGGACTCACGGGTTGCATTGACACAGCTGCCAGGTATGTGGAAGGGGAAGGGCTAGGGCTGCGCTCACATGCTCCAAAGGCAGTTGAGAAACCTGAAAACACAGCACAATCTGATGTAAACAAACAAGTTCTGCATATTCTCCTTTCCCAAATATTCAGAAGTCTTAAAAGAATTGGGTGTGTAATTGAAAGTAGCCAAAGGCAGCTTTATCCTGTGCTACTAGCACTTACACAGCTGATCATCCAAGGTTTCACTTGGCAGGTTGACAGAGGTTATGCATTTTCACATGGGTGAACAATTCTTTAACAAAGCGTTGCAGGCTGAATAACACACAAAACCACATTGTCTTGTGGCACTGATTTTTATTTCAATAGACTGATTTTTATTTCAATAGACTGGAAGAGAAATTTCCTTTCTGTCTTTGCCACGGCCCTGTTGTCAGCCTCTTCTCTCCTACAACAGTTCTCCAGCACCATAAACCTATTTGCTTTTGCTGTTTGAATCTCACCTAAAATTTCTTTGAGAAGCATTAGAAGTGCTATTTCTTATATAAAATCCCTTGTGGTCTTTTCCATGACCTCTGTAAGCAATTTTGAAGTCGTTGTATTGATGTCACAGGACCTCATCACTAGGAGGGGATCTTGCAGCAGCACTGTGAGGGATGGAGGTCACTTCATCAGAAAGTCTGTTGCTGGAAGGAGCTGCAAGGACCTGAGAAGTGAAGAACACTTCCCTGCAAATCCGACCACTCTTGGAGCTGGTGCTCCAGGCAGGAGTGCTGGCACAGATGCCAGAATACCGCAGCGGCTTCCTTGCATGCCAAGACCTGCACTTTTCTCCTACAGACCAGTGAGGAAAATCATCCCATGAAAGAGCAGCTCAGTAGGCAAGACTTTACTGAACACACTGCTGAAGAAGATGAAGCTTTTATAGTTCTGCATCTGAAAGAACAGAAAAACTTGTCCTGTGTACCATGTAAATTCAATAGCTCACTTCAAAAATTGTGAATGTCTCATCTTTTGAAGAAAAAAAAAGGTAAAAAAAGGTTGCATCTACTGGCTTTGTTCCAGGCTAAAAATAAACTTTTTTTTTTTTTTTAATTGAAATATGACCATTCTGTGATGATTCTGTGAAACTGCATCTAGTTCAGAATATAATGCTTTTTCTACCACTATGGCCATTTTGACTCATGCATCTGTTATTTCATTCCTACTCTGAATAATTTAGAAGTACATAAAAATAGCAGAATAGGTGTAGCTTTGGAGAGAAAGGTAATTATCCTGACTAGCTTCATAATGAGCTCTTACTTAGCTCAAAAAAGAAAAAATGGGGGGAGAAAAGAAAGACATGAAAATGGCTCTTCACACAGTTGGTTTGTGTTATGCAGAAAAAAAAACCCCTGCTTTTCTCAATCATCACTTTTGTGAGAGACAGCAAAGTCCACCTACAATACAAACCGTATCATTTACCTACACCACAAATAAATGCATTTCTGGTTCCTTCTGTGGCAAACTTTGACATCGAGTAGCATTCCCAGCAAGGAGACAAATTTATTTATTCATTAATTTAATATATTCAATATACCAACCAGCACACAGACTTATTCTTTACAAGTAATTAGAATGTATTACAAGCATACAAATGTGCCTAAGATTGAGAACTTGGGTTATAATCTAATGAAAATATTGTTGCTGAATTAATTTCCTATGTGGTGCCAGAGCCATGGAATAAAAAGTATATTGAAAGTCTTTGGAGACCTACTGTCAACAGCCTAGCACTACCTCTATTTGCAGTTGGAGAAGATTAGATTTCAAAAGCCTGCTCTTTTTCATGCATGTTCTAGTTGTCTTACAGGAATCTTCCAATCTTGAAAGGCTCCTTGAAAATTTGAGAGTTCAAGAAAGTGAAGAAAAGGCAATTTCTGCTACAAATGTCATTAAAATGCATGAGGCTTGCAGAAATGCAATTCAAATGTTTTGAATTTTCAGGATTCATGATTTTTCAGGAACTCTCCCTGCCAAGTTGCATTCTATTAACTGCTGCTGATTACATCATTGCAGACATTGAGCATAGGGTCTCCTTTTTATCATGACTGCAGCAGTACAGTGTACCTGCTCTATGGGGAAGGTCACTGCTGTCTTAACCCTTCTAAATATGGCATTTCATATTCGTCTAGCATTTCCATCTCTCTCTTTTTTTTTCTTTAAAGACAGGACACATAATTGCAATAACTCAAATATAAAGTATTTGGAGTGAACTGGGACACTTGCAAAGGCTATGCTTGCTGGTGTTTTCAGAAGAATAATTGCAAACTGGAGGAAAAAGTGATCGTTACAGCAGTTGAGGCTCGGCCTGTCTCTTGCTATTGGAAGTAGGATGGATGGATAAGTAGTAAGGACGGACTSAGGGTCCCAGGGAGTCTTTCATGTGCCGCGTGCCTCGTGCTAACACTGCCAACTGCAGTGTGCTGGACAGCATGGTGTGCCCTGGCCGGGGTGCTCGCCCACAACAGGGAGCAGGAGGGCAGTCGCAGCCCCAGACAAGCAGCTCTTGCCAGGGATTGCCTATCCAGGGAAGGAGTCCTGCACAGGGACGGGTGTGAGGAGCTCATTTCTGACCGAAGGTCACCCAGGCACAGCCAAGGACCTGCTTTCATTTCATCCAATTCATGTTTACTTCTCAACAGCTGAGAAAAAAACATCCAGAAATGCAAAGAGAAGCTCTTGCGTTCATGGATATGGCATTTTTTTCCATTAGGTACAAACTGTGTTCTTCAGATTCTATCTCCTATCAGAAAGTATCTGCTGGTTCAAGTGTTAATTACTGTGTTCCTCCTTTGAAGGAAAATAGCCCCAAAGAATGCTAACTGCAAAATTTGGTATTGAGATAGGAATGGTTTCCTGACAATATGAAAATTTATTTCATTCTTGCTGCCTGGTTTCTTCTTTAATGTAAATGAATGAGAAGCAGGAATGCTATTTATTTAATAGCATTTAATGTATGATCATTTTAAACAATGGGGCCATATTCATAATGTTTCTCCTGTGTTATTAAAAATATTGATAAAGCACTAGACATGCATTAGTTACACCATTTCCAAGCACACAGAAAAATGAACAAATGTGTTTTCATTATGAGAGATAATAATAATTAAGAGTGACAGCACCTTATCCTCAGGATCTGCCCCCCAGCAGCAGTTTGGCTGATAAAAAAACAGAAGTTAAGATAAGGCAGCAATTATTAAGACAAATCTTTTGAAGGGCTGTTTGAACTCCGGTGTCCAGCGGATAATCTGATTTTACAAGGTGCTTGGAGGGGGCAGGCTGCATGGGGAGCAGTACCCAGGTGCAGGCCTTCAGCCCTTTGCACTGGCATTTTTACCTCTAGCCATTTCCCTGGTCGCTGCTTCTTTTGTTTGCTACAGCTGTGGAGTATAAATCAGTCTTCATTCTGTCTTGCTGACACCAAAGAGAAAAACAACACAAACAGTGCAGAACACCAAGCCCCAAATGTATTAATCATCATTTTTTTTTCCTTTTTTGCTGATCCCTTTCACCTATCTTTTTGGGGAGATTCAGAAACTGCTATGGGCAACTCAGCAGTAATTCTTGCTTCATAAATATTAGATGCATGCAGAGCATGAATATTTGAGCAGCTAACCCTGACTTAGGTAAAACCAATTGCTACTGGCAATTCATTTTTCCTTGGTGACATTCCTCCAACAACAAGCACGGGGGCGCAGGATGATGCAGTTAGAGCAAAGCTGGAGCAGTCAGGAGCAGGCACCTGGCCGGGAACAAAGAAGCTTTCCTGACCAGCAGTCGGTCAAATGCTACAGTCATCTTCCTTTGCTTTGGAGAGAGTTTGTCCAGGCAGACTAGTGCTCAGCACTTAAATATTGTCCCTAGGGACTATAATTTAGTCAGTAGCAAGTGTTTAAAAAAGATGTTAAGGGCTTAAGAGCGTGATTTTTGTTACGTCGTTGAGCTGCCACGTCCTGCTGTCTCACTGCTGTCTCACCATGTGCACGGGAGAGGAGCGGATCCCGCCAGCCCTGGGGCAGCGCTGCGGCTGCCACGGGCAGAGAGGGGCTGCTCTGCCCAGCCCTGTCCTGCCCCCCACACAGGCCTCCTCCCGCAGGCACTTACGGCTTAAGCCAGATTAACCAGCTGTGCAGGGCAACACGCCTTCGTTTGGGTCCCTTGTGAACTGTTAATTGAGCAGGATGAAGTCATCTTGCTCCATGATTGCTGCGAGGAAATGCTCATACTGTGGTGGGGACATGGAAGTGGGGGGGGAAGGGGGTGTCCCTTTCGGTGATACCAGGTTAGGTGTGAAACTGCACCTTTTCATTTTCCAAAAGAAATTGTAACTTTATGCCTAAGGCATAGAAAAATGCAGTGTCTCCAGACCAGGGAATGGCAACCAGTAATCAGATGTGACCAAATCAAAGCACAGCAGATGTTTATGGCTACACTCCCCAAGAGACACCAGTGTTTATCTGTCATCTTATACTGCTCCCAAATTTGCCATTACTGAGTGAATACCTTGCAGTCCCTGGGTAGTATGTTTGCCTGCTTTAGAGGAGACTCTACACACTCCTTACACACATTTTGCCCCAAGAGAAGACCCCCCCCCCATTAGATCGCTCTGGGATTGTTATAACCTCCTTGCTCTGTATTCCTACATTTGTCTTGGGATAAAGCCACGCCTGGGCACTGCTGAGAGGGGGTTCTGTGCGATTGGCTCTCCCAGCCTCCAGTTCAGGGGAGGGCAGGCTGTGCTGTGCATGAACGCCCAAGAGCTGCTGGCTGCTGCCTTCCCGCTTAACGCCTGTGCTGCCCACAAGCCTCAATGGCCTTTTCTGCTGGGTCAGCTCTGGCACAGGCTGCTCCTTGTTCCAGATAGATCTGCCTTTATCCATGCGTTGAGCTGCCGTGGGCACAGGGACGGCAGCTCATTGGGCTGTAGGAGAAGGGTCGCTTGCTTCTGAGGTGCACGCTGAAACGGCCCCTAATGCTCGTGCTGATGGTCCCAGCCAGTGGCCACGCTTCTGACGCTCTTCCTGGAAACCCCTCTGGCCACACAGACCTCAGTGGCACCAGATCCTGCAGGGCTGCTGCAGGAACACCCTACACACTGGGCTGGGGAACGCGAGGTTCCCTGGTGCTGCCTGCCCACAGGGAGCGTGCTCAGCGTCTGAGCACCGCTGATACTAGGGCTCTGTTCTCCGGAACACAGTGCGGTTGCCCTGCTCAGAGAGGCGGCTGGGTGCTGTTTGCCTTGGCTCCCGTTGCCTGTGCACAGCAAGCGGAGGAGCAAAACCAGCTCAGGAGCCACAGCGGCGCTGAGTAGGCGCTCTGCTTTCCCTCCTTGTAACAATCTCTCTCTCTGAAAACGWTATTTTTTTCAGAAATGCTGTTGCTAAACTAGCAGATTTTGGTCAGAAATTTTGCATGGGAGACATTTTAGCATTATCAAAAATCAAAACTGTCTGTAGATAACAGTGTCTGTGCTTTCTATGGGTGTAAAACATCTTTTAACTGGAAATCTTAATTCTCTCTTACTAAAAAATAATTTCAATGAAAAGCTTTGCAGGGAGCCTGTTAGCAGTGGCTGGTTTGCCTTGCAAACAGCCAGCCAGATGAGGTGGTTCGTGCTTCACAAGGCTGCCCGTTGCCAGCAGTGAGTGCTTGAAGCAAGCCACCCTGCAGCAGAGCCACGGGATAGCACTGGCAGGGGCTGCGGTTGGTGCAAAGCTACAAGCAGCAATGAACGTCTTACCTCCGCAAGCGTCTGTGGCTCTTGGATGTCCATTTAGAATGTGGCAGTGCACCCAGAGATGCTCCCTTGCAGCTCTTCCTGCAGCAGCAGAGCCACTGCTGTCCTGCAGCCCTCTGATAGCCAGCAGACCTGCACATGGTGTGAGCTGTGACCAGCGTGGGAGCTGTGTGTCCGAGGTGCGAATCATGTGTCCCTGCAGGGATCTGCATGCCTGTGGTAGGAGCTGCATGTCCATGGTGGAAGCTGTGTCCATGGTGGGAGCTGCATCTCCATTTCGGGAGCTCCATGTCCATGCTGAGAGCTGCATGACCACGGTGGGAGCCGTGTCACTGCAGTGGATGATACTTCTTCTTCCAAAACTGCCCATGATGGCAGCAGCAGGCAAACGCACCTGGGCTTGCCATGGTTGCAATGCACTACCAGCCTCACTGCAGGTCCTGGTCGTATCCGTGTGCTTGGGAATCAGGCCTGGAAAGCCAGGAGCAGGCATGCAGGGCGATGGTGCTTGCTGCGCAGGGGCTTGCTGCTACCCTGGAGTGGCCGAGAGCCGTGGTGAGACGGCTCCACCCAGCCGAGGAGGACTCGACCCACGGGCCAAGAAATCGGCTGCCAGGAGAGGCTGTCATCACCTCTACCCCTTGGAAGAGAGGAAGGAGCAGGAGGGAGCCGGGGAGGCTCCCTGGCTTCTCACTGCTAAAGGAGAGAGCAAACGCCCTGCTCCGCTGCCCGATCCCTGGGCCTCCTGCCTGAGAAAGCTGTGAGGCCACCACTGCCTGCATGCAAGAGCACGCGCTGCTCTGCACAGAAAGAACTGCACACTGGGAAAGTTCCTGCGTTGTTTACAGGTCACTTTTATTTACAAATATACTGAAGTGTAATCTCTCTTTTTTCCCCCCCCCCCCCTCTATTTTGTGTGTGTGTGTGGGGATGTGTGTGTGTGCTTCACGTGCACTTAGGAAGAATCATAATGTCTGAGACTGTCATGTATCTTAGCTGCCAGGCAATGGCGGCTGGAAAAAATGCAGTGAAATGAAATTTTAAAACACTAATAAATAATTTAACAATGACAAGTAATTAAATAAAAAAAATCCAATCTACATACATTATGGTGGTTTGTTAGCAACAGAGGGAAAGGGGCAGGAAAGCGACTGTGAAAGGCAGATGACTAAGTATGAGAGAGTATATTCATATTTTTACAAGTTAAATTGTAACAGACAGCTACAAAATACTACATTTTGATAACATAAATACAGAATATATAAATATACAAGTAATACAGCCATACACAGCTAAAAAATAGGGTGTGCACTTAAGAACAGAGTTCCCAATGTGGAGTACCTGGCGGCTCCCTCACAGCTGCTGTGGCGCAGGCCTGGCAGGAGCGGCCGTGTCCGTGGGGCAGTGGCAGCCGCCACTTGGCGAGGAAGGCCGGCAAGTCCCGCTGCCGCCAGGGTACGGGCAGCAGTGGGCAGGAGGCCGGACCCTGAACGCAGCGGGAGCAGGCTGCTCCGGTGGGACAAGCCTGCGCCCCGCGGCTGCCCATGGCCGGAAGGATGCGCTGCCCTGAGCGCTGCGGCACCATGGCCTCTCACAGGCCGGCTCCGCTCTCCCTGCTGCAGCAGTGCTCGGGGTTGCAAGGCTCCTGCCCTTCCTCTTCACCCTGCCATTCATTTCAAGGGAGTGGTCGGGACAAGCGGTGCTGCATCCCCCTGATGGCCCGGAGCCTGGAGGGAGGCCCAGCGTGGCAGGCAGGGCAGGGGGCAATGGGGCAGGTCATTGCACCGAGGGCCGTCGCTGCGGCCACGGGCAGCAGCCAGGGCTCCTTAGAGACCCGGAAAGGCTCCTCAGGTGCGTGGGGAGCCTGCACGGCCCCGCAGCCGCCCCCGGTGCCAGGGCTGGCCGCTCTTGGCACAGCGGCAGCAGCGGAGCCATCACGTCTTTGACGACAGCAGTTAAAGGGGAAAAAAGGATCTCAAGCCCCAGGATGATGCTTGAAGCTTAGCAAGGGGCAACCGCATATTTTACTTACAGCAACGCGATTATCCACCCACACTATCTGAACACCCACCTGACACTTGGGAGTGCAGGTTGTGCCGCGGAGAAGCTGGGCCTAGGCGGCAGCATGCAACCACCTCACAGGGCCTCTCTCCGCAGCGACCATCTCTGAGGCTCCTGCGGCACTGCCAACGCGCCCGCTAACGGCATGAGGAGGTCCCGCAGGAAGGTGCTTAGCATATTCACACTGAACTCACAATCATTGTTTTTGAACGCTATTGAGCAAACACTGAAACCCAATCAATCATCTTTTACTTAATTGCATCTTGTCACCACTTTAGCTTAACGTGTATTTGTTGCTTAGACAAAACAAGATGATTGAAGCACTGCGAAGAGCTCACTTGATGCCTTTATATTAGAATGGGGTTAATTTCCTAGGAAAGTGATCACTGTAAGGTGCATGTAATAAACTGCTGTCATGACCTCTAGCCTCCAAGCTCCCATATGTACAATCATTGTTTGTGGTTTCTGTGGAAGTGCCAGATGCTAAGAATTTTTGGCAACAGTAGATCGGTTTGACTCAGTATAAGATATTACCGTGATATGGCCCATTAAACATTTTACTTTCACCTGATCAGTGACATTTCCCCTGACAATAGAAGAGTAAAGCAGAAATCAGAAAGGTCAGAGGTTGCTATATAATCTTTTACTGCAGGTCCCAGGTTAAAACCACAATGATCACACTCCAGCGGGATAATTCACTCGACAAAGAAAAGTGACATTTATTTTACTTTAATGAACTTTGGCCTTTGCCAGGTGTCGCAGGCCCGCTGGAGGTCACTGGCCATGCATTCCTTCCTTGATGAGCAGTCGCCCGCATGGCACAGGAACCATTCGGCGTGCCAGAGGCCTGGACTGGGCAGTGCGCGTGGCACCGACACCTGCAGGATAGGGGGACAAACAGCTAAGGCAGCATCAGCCAACACACCAAGGGGGGAGGTGATGGCACATAGAAGCACACTGGCATACAAAAAAAGATGGCCAACAGCCATCCAAAGAAGAGCAACGAATCATGGCTACTTCAGCTACAAAACGGGGTATCTGATCCTTTCCTTAGGAAGAGGTAGCGTTGGGACAAGGCATTTCTCCCAACTGTGGGTCACATTACAGGTCTCATGTAAGCGCCTGTGTGCACTAGAAAGGCCATTTGGGGCCTGCCTGCAGGGAGGAGGGAGGTGAGGCTGCGACTCTGCAGACCTGGCATGTTTGAGATGGTGAAGATGATGCTTTTCTGTGACTCTAAAGCAGCACAGGGGAAAAAGGGGAGGCAGCAAGGTGAATCTCTGGAGATTGATGCTGGAAATGTTTATAATCTGCCATATAAAATGTGCGCACTGCCTGCCCTGCATGCAGTACAGCTCACCTGAGTTCTTTGTAGAGACTTGTTATTGTGCAGAGGGAAACTAGTATTTATTTGGGAACACAAGAGGAGGGAAAACTGCGGCGGGCAGAGGAGTAAGAAAAGGAATTTATTCTGATTCCGGAACATGTCCAGGAGCTCAGAGTCTGGAAAAGCCACAGGAGGACAAGGTCACTGCAAAAGCCTATGAGTACAATGGAGCCCCATGCCTGCATCATGGCTGTGGGCCACGAAAGCCTGTGACACAGTCTCCTCGCAGAGATAAGAGCTGGCAGCCCGCAGGAGGGGAGCCTTGTCGGGACCCGCACAGGGACGCGGGCTCCTTCGTGCACTGAGGCTCTGCACTAAGCAGAGCGTCTCTCCGTCACGGTGCGGCTGCAGGAGGGTTTTACCCAGGGGTCTGCATCCCTACGGCTGCACCCGCAGTCCTCGCTCCCTAGGGCTTCCTCACGTCACACAGCCAAAACTGACAGGCCATCTTGCAGGTGAAGTCTGACCTCTGAAGGAGTCCTAACAGCCTATGTCCACGTGTCTGTCCTGCAGAGGATCCTGATCTATTTCTCCGTGGACCTGGCACTGCCCGGCAACCCACCCTTGCCCAGGACACGGGTCTCTGCTGTGGGCTGCCGGCAGGACCCCTCTGCTGCGGCGCGGGCGGCCTGGCCCCAGCCACGTCCATCCTGTGCCGAGCCCCACACTGCGCAGTCCTGGCGCCCGCCAGCGTCAGCCCGCAGGATTCAACTAACCAACTTTTCAAACCTGTTTTGGGCTATTATGGTCAATATATTAAAGGCATTTATTTAAGAAAGGGCCTATCCTGCCAATCTTTCCCCATGAGCTCTATTTTGAACACACCCTTTAATTATTGATATTACCCTGGCAAATTTTCCCCACAAAGTTGTCTCTACTAAGAGCCATGACCATACTTGTCTGCCTCTCCACATTATAATTATCACCAGGCAATATTTATAACTACATTATTATTAGTTATGATATTTTATGCCCTATGAAACCTTTATGACATGTTCTCAAGCTTCAGCATCTGAAATGTTCAGCCTTCAGCTGGGACATTCCCTTCATTTAGTGGACTGGCAAACTTGTTCTTTCAGTTGCACTGCTATTAGGTTAGTTGGAGTATTTATCGTAAATGCAGGTGTCCCATCGGTGTGAAGCCTGAAGAACTTAGATTAGATTCCAGCTCAACAAATCTAAACTTACCACTGAAATTTCCCCCATACTTTTTTTCCCTATTGGAGCATATTTCAGGACTTCTGATGGCTGAGGCTAGAGCTGTATACCAAGATTCCTGCTGAGGCAAGATAATTAACTAAAGGAGTGCTTAATTATTCCAGATGGACAATGGAACATAGCACATTTATGCCTCATGCAAAACATAAATAAACAGAACAGAATGAACAACACATGTTTGCCAATCATAGTCTAGACTTGAAATTTGGCACCAAAATACATACAAACAAAAGTAAATTATTTAATTCTCACACTTCAAAAATTAAATAAAACTCTGTCTTGTAAGCACCTTTAGTTTTAATTATTTGAGATCAACACTAACCTAAAAGCCTCTGTCCCTAGCATGCATCACCTCTCCAGGGTCATAGACCTTTCCTATCACGAAATCACTGGCTTTCTCCACAAATGTTACTGTCAACCAGTTTCCTCAGTATCATATGTATAAGGGCTATAAACTAATGAGCAGATCTAGGTTATGTAGAAAAAAGTATAGAAAGGAAACAAATGTTGAACGTCACATTTACATTAACTTCTCACAGTTCAAATGGCAATTTGTCCACGACATAGTATGAATCATGCAGTAAGAAAAGGGAGGAATCTCCAGTTTCTTTGATTTATTTGTCATATGGTYGTCTGATGTCAGTATCAGTGGCTTAAAAAAAAAAATGTTTAAACATCCAAAAGAAAGGACTAGAGAAAGGAGGAAAAGATCTAGCTTGCTGCAAAATCCATTTCCTTTATAACGATGAGCTCAAACCAAACCAAAGGCTGCTGAAGAGCAGGGTCTTCTATTCCTTCCATGCTTGCCATGCTTGTCTCTTGGTCTGGTGCAAGCTGTGTAATCAAGGGGAAGGGACTGGAGGATGTTTTTTGTTTTTTTAATATATATATATGTGTGTATGTGTGCATTTATATATAATGTGTGTATGTATACACACACTCACACACACATATATACAAACATCATCTTCCTAAAAATGCTCTTTGCAGTCCAGAGGCAGCAGGAGTCACTGTGAAGGAAGAGCTGGGCAACATATGGCTGTAGAGTCTGCACTGGAAAAAGTCACGGGCTAAATATGCGCCGACTGTTTGTTTTCTTTTATTTTCATGAGGCGAAATAGGAGCTCTGCATAGAGTACAGCCTGTCAATGGGGTTTCCTACTCTAGCCTGCATGGAGTTAACTTCAGAAGAGGCAAGAAAACAGTCGCTCAAGCTAGTTAGAGAGGTATCACTGTCGATATCATGAAAAATGGAGTCGTTTCCTGCAAATGAAACGCACACATTAAGACGGAGTCTGTGCAGGGAGAAGGACACAGTACACGGGATGCTGACGCACTGCTCTGCAGCAAAGGGGCGCGTCTTGCTGCTGGTTTTCCATGCTCACCTCGCGTCACGCCACGGCACAGATGAGTGATCGCAGCCCCACGCAGCTTGGGTGGAAACGCGCCGATATTTGATTTGCACTCTGGTCCCCAGCACGGAGGGGAGCCGGGCTGAGCCACATGAGCAAGTCCCTGCCGCTCTGTGTGCCAGGTTGCCCTGGGGGACCGCGAGCCAACACGGATGTGGGAGCTGCTCCACTGCCCGTGACGGGAAAGGTCATCTGCGACCCATAGCAAATAATGGTCTTCACTTACACAGAAGGTGGCCAGAAATGGATCTAAATGTGAAGGAACCCAGGGGGAGGCCCAGCTTTCCTGGGCTCAAAAGATCTCTAGCTGCAAACACATTTTCACTTCAGAAAACTCTACCTTTGGAGCTGGTTTGTAGCAGCACCTTTTATTTCCCTTAGCAAGTAAAAAATAAATTTCTTCAGTGCTACAGTCCTCAGAAGGAGCTCTTACTCAAGTACTATGAGCACTACGAAAACATCCCTCTGGTTCATTTTTTATACATTAATTTAAAATGGCTTTGTGTTATATCCTGCACTGGTTTTGAAACACAGAACATGTCTCCAGAGTAGATTTGCTTAGGAAGCCAAGCAAACTGTTAGCAACAAAATCACAAACCATTAGTGCTCACTCAAGCTTCAGATTTACTCATGAAATATGCTTGAAGCTTCAGCTCCTTGTGGTGTTTACCAAGCTGCTCGGCGTGCACCGAGGATGTGCAATGGCACAAACCAAGCCAGGTCTCCAGCTGGTCTGTGCACGGCGCTCTTGAGAACGAGATGCACACGTGTAGCTCTGCACTGAAGTGCTCCTGGTCCACAGAAGGGTCTGAGGTAACTGGCCCTCATGGACTAACCATCATGGTCTGCGAGATCCCTTTAAATTAAGTTTAAATGCCACACTGCAATTATCCAGAATGAATTATTAGGCACTTAATATTTGATATGCACTTGGTACCTATCCACTCTATGTTATGCAATGGGAAATCATAAAAGCATCATCTCAATTTTGGGCAGACTATAAAATCACAGAGGAGAAATGTTCTGTGGTGACACATCTCCAGTAGCTCAAGAATGGCTCTTTAACAAATCCATGCATCCAATTTGAGGGATCTTAGACAGATGGATATTTATTTTGGAACCAACAAATTACTTCTCTTTATTAAACCACTTTTCAAGGCACTTTTCCCCCAAAGCTTCTAGGAAAAAAGGAAAAACTTGTGAGGGAGATAGAGAAAAACTAGTAGTGTTTATTTTCAGATGTCCTAAACAGTAGTTTAAAAACTGGAGCTGGAGCACTGATGTTGCTTGCTGTACCAATTATAAGACTTATACTGTGAAATACTTCAGAAGGGTTTCCAGACCCTAGGATGAGCTCTCTTCCACCCACTTATGTGCATATGAAAACACACACACGATACTGACTGATTCAACATATTCCCTGTTAAAAATCCCATTTAAAAAAAAAAAAAAAGCAGGTCACTCTACTGAGCCCTTGGTGTGTGAACCAGCACACGGATCCTGCTATTTCTGATGTGGCAGAATGATGCATGCCTTACCATAAGGGTTCATGTGGTCGCCCGGCATTTGTGGCGGGGTAAGACCCTGCTGAAACGGGTCTGTGCCATAACTGCTTTGATCCATTGCTACAATCTGCTGCTGTGGAGGTGCAAGTGGCGTATAAGACGTCATCATCCCTTCCATGCGGTTGGACATCACTTCTGCAAAGCAAGCAGGGCACGGTCACTGCTGGGCAATGAAGAGCCTGCAGACAGCAGCAGTGGTGGCTCTTAGGGGGCTGGCGAGCTGAGTGAGCACGGCCAGGGCATCCTGACATTCAGAGCAGCCCTCCAAACCCCACTTCAAGAGTGCAACTCAGAATAGCTGGGTGGGATTGGACACAGAATCTCTGCGTTTCCACAGATTATGMCACAAATTATACATAGACTTGTGAACACCATACATGGCCGTATGCAGATGCTGTGCACCCACATGAGAAGGGCATGTCCAGAAACCTTGCAGATCCCTTTCTCTTGGCTTTGCCTCCATCACAAGTGTCTTACCTTGCCCTAGTCGCTGAGAGTTTTGTTGCTCCTGCTGCTGCTGATGCCTTCGTGCTAGTTTTTTCATCTGAATAAAAGAGGAAGAACAGAAAAATCTCCTGGGTTTTAATGGAACAATTCTCTTTCCTCACAAAACTCTCTGCAAACATCAAACTGGCTAATACAGACCATGCATATTCATGCACACACCACTGTGGGTTCAGTTTCATTCCTAAACTTAAACATTTGGGTTTCTAGTTCATATTTGCATGCAAAATCTACTCCCAACCTCATGCTGCTTTGAACACGCTAACTTAATATCTGTGTTTGAGAAAAGCCCTTCTCATATGGATGTAGACAGTAGTGCGTGCAAAATATTCACAGGAGTGAAGCAAAAATGCATGCAGTTTTTTGAAGGTTAGTCCCTGGGGTCTGTGTGATACGCACTGTATCTGAAGGGACAGGAAGCCTCTGTGTTGGAAGGTGATTTGTGTTTTACATTTGAGAACTTGACAAACAACCTACCTTTGCTCTTTGGTTTTGAAACCAGACCTGGACAACTCGCACACTGAGTCCTGTTTCAGCTGCTAGTGTTTCTCTGACCTACAGAAGGAAATGTTTAATGATGCAACTTTTTTTTTTTTTTAAAAAAAACAACCTCTAATAAGCTATATTCAGAAGAAGATGTCTATACTTACAGTAAGATTCATATGGACAGAACTGATTTTTTCAAATACACATTTTTTCAAATACAATTTCAAACTTTAAAAGGCACAATATATTGTCCCAAGAAATCCACCTTTTAGATGGGCAGGTGCATGCCACGTTTTGCCTGGCCTTTCACACGCCAGGCCGGTGTCTGAGTGACCTGCCTGGGGAAACACCTACCTTCCTGCAGGGCTTGGAAGACACTTCAAACGAAGCTTTGAACGCTCGTCTCTGCTGCGTTGTGAGTATTGTCCTCGGTCGCTTAGGTCTCCTTGGATCCTTCCCATCATCACTTCCTTTCCCTTGGGCTACTTGTCCTTTGGTGGGCTTAACGTCCCCATCCTCGTCATCACTTTTAACTAGTGAAAAAATAAACAGGCTATAAAATCATATTTGTTCCACTGAGACAACAGAGTGTTTGAGGACTGCTCCACAGCTGCCCACCTAGTTCACAGGTTTCACTATCATCCTATGTCCTTTTGAGTAAATGCGCTCTCAGCTAGTGGAGATCATCACAGATGTGCACTCTGTCTAAATTGAATTCTAAGAAAGCACAAAAATATGTTTAATTTTTAATGTTTCTAAGTGCATGCACAAATTTCTCTTTTTTGATAAATACAAATATATATGTACATGTGCAGAGCAAATAGATTGCTTGATTTCTTGTAGTTAGGGTCTGCATAACTTATGATTTGGTGGTATTATATGCATTAGTTCTTTGCAGTGGAAAATCTCAGTGTCAAAGATTGACAAGTAAGTGCCTATTTCATTCCTAAAAATAACATTTAAGCTCATTGCTTTTTATTTCATCAGACTACTGCTTTTTCTTTCAGAAAACATTAACATACTATTCTGGAGAACTTTAAGAAACACACTGCAATTTTGGTATACTCAAAGGCTACATTTGGGGAATTAGCAAATTAGACTTTTAATTCATTTTTGGGTCTTCTTATTATGCACCTAGCAATCTAATCACCTTTTACTTTAATAAGCATCTTTTGCATAATGATTAAAGAGAAGTTCAGTCATTTTAATAACCATGACATTATTAACTTTCCAGCATGCCATTTCTACGGAAAGGTTTGTGAGGATTAATATTGCCCATTGGAGAGTTACTTTTGTGTCCAGCGGATAAATATTTGATTGGAGAAGGACACATCCTCAGCCAGAGCTGTGAAATGGCTTGTGCTCACACAGGCATTTGGGAGATCTGTGTTTTCATGGATTAGACAACAGGAGACAAAACATCCCATTTAATTTATCAAGTAGTTTTTCAGGTTTGGGTTTGATTAAGACAAAGAATAATGAAGAAGAGAAGGAAGAGAAGGAAGAGAAGGAAGAGAAGGAAGAGAAGGAAGAGAAGGAAGAGAGGGAAGAGAAGGAAGAGAAGGAAGAGAAGGAAGGGAGGCCTCTTCAGGAGCAAGAAACTAAAGATGCCAAGGGAAAATGAAATTTAAACCTTTCGCTATTTTGTGCTGCTCTGATGCCTTTCTGCCCAGCTGATAGCAAAGCCCCAGCAGCATCAGGGAGCAAAGGAGAGCACGGCCACATCAAAGTGATCTCAAAGGCACCTAGCTGGCAAAGAGGACTGACTGATCACAAGTCTCTGTGGTGGTGAGACTGCTCGGCATGGGCCAGGGTAGCAGGGTGCACGTGGCTGCTGGTGGCCAAGGATGAGGACGGAGACAGCCCGGCAGATGGTGCTCTGCGAGGAGGGGTCTGCATCCAGGCTGGGGACAGACACACTGGAAGCTGCTGGACTCTGTTGGGGCATGGACTGACTGGGGCTGCTTGAGATGTAGTGAGCTGCAATAGGCTGAAGGGCAGAAGAGAGGGTGCACACCTCAGACACACTCACAAAGAGCCCAAAGTCTGCAAGATGAGGTCTGCAGAGCAAAGAAGTGCTGCAAACAGTGTACGGCAATAAATAATGCTCTGCTCTGAGAAAGTCTGTGGGAGCTGTGCATCCTGCTGAGTCAGCAGTGACCTTTGTCTTGCTGCATTCTTGACACGAAAATGTGAGTTTGAGCAACGTGGTGAATATGGTTCTCAGATTAGAGATGAGGAACAATTAGAGATGAGGAACATTCTTAGTTAAACTGGGAATAATATTATTTCCCGTAAACCAGAGGTGAACATTCATGCCATTTGCCCACTTAATAGAATAGTAATTGTTGATTTTCTTAGATATTTTCTAAGGAAATAAAGAGCAATTACGAGGCTGGCAGCAAACTCTTTACATGCTGTCTGTAGTGCCTGAGTTTCCAGCTCCAGCGAGGTGGAGCAAAGATGGGGCAACGGAGAGAGGAGCCCTGTGCTGAGCCACGTTGAGCATCCCAGTGGCTCCCTCTGCACTGCACTTGCCATGGCAGGAACCAAAACATGTGCATCTTTCTTTCAAATTCACGCCTTTAGCTTTTCTTAGAGTTATCATTTGCGATTGGCAGGAGACAAACATCTAGAAGAACATACCGCCATTTTTACCATTTTCCTATCTCACTGCTCAAAGTGCAGATGCCTGAATTAGAAGCAAAAATACCCAAGTGCATGTGAGGATGCTTTTGGGTCACAATACAGTTGTGATGCCTGAAGGAGACAACACGCTTTGATCTGATCCAGGTAACAGAAATCAGATTCACTCCCTGCAATTTTACAGAAAACCATAATCTTGACAGCTTGTTAAAAGCTTTTGTCCTTTACTAAGCAGCAAACTAAGGAAGGGAGAGAGGTTACGGAGGAGAGTGAAGCAAGGGTTTTACGGTGCCTGCTAGAAGCTGCAATCTGCCCTGGTGGGGTGTGCATGCAGACACACGGGTGTGCAAGGGGATGTTTTCAGCCAAAAGCTCTGCAAGCCCTCGTGGCCTTTCTAGTCAGGAGAGGTGTGGGAGAAGCTCACCTGAGTCCGAGTCGTCCGGGCTGACCGAGCTCAACAAATCTTTCTCTTTCTCATAATCACTTTTGCAGAGCAACTGTCCTTCCTTAAGAACAAACTCGTCCCCTTTCCTCAGCTGCCGCTCGCAAACGCAGCAGCAGAAGCAGCTCAGGTGGTAGACGCACTCCAGGGCTCTCATCACAAACTCTGTCGGGGCGATTTTCTCCATGCACCCGCTGCACTTGGCAGCGAATAGCCTGCAAGAGGGAGTCAGAGGCAACGTCAGATCATCCACTGCCTGTTTTTAAACACAACAAACTGTTCAACTTCACCACCGACCGGTTTGCTACACACACTAGCACACTGGAGACCTGTGCCCAGAGTCTTGGTGACATCCACACTCGCAAGTCACCTCAGTCCCAGCCCCTTGGTCAGCGTCTCAAGCCACTTCTGCCTCATCTGTGTGAGGAGCACCAAATTTCTCACTGCTTTGATCCTCTTCAAAAGGAGAAACAAAAAGCAGCTCTCAGTCTGGAGATGTTGTTCAAATTAATTTTAATTCAGATTTCAGGGAAAAGGCTGAGTCATTTTTTTTTTCTCTTTTCTTTTTCTTTTTCTTTCAATCGGACGCTCTGATACCATTGCTTACAGCCTGTCGAGCCGATATCATGCTCCCTGTCCCAGCACCATCTGTCTCCAGGGAGGCGCAGGGATGAGCAGTGAACTGGCGCTCATGCCAAGGAGGGGATGACGCACACGGCAAGGGGAGCAGATAACAGGGCTTTCCTTTAGACGGTGGGTTTTTCCAGAACAACCTGTCCCCGAGGAGAGCACAGTGCATTTTAAATGGTGTGAAACATCCTTTGGCTGAGATAGGCTGTGATACAATCTGCTAAATTACCTCTATAATCACAGGCTCTCGAATACACACTGTAATCCAGACTAGCTCTTATTAAACCTTCACAAACCCTTCTTTCATCCACTGTTAATTTTCTAAGATAAAGCTTGAATGATTTAGCTTAATTTTATTTTGCTTTTCTAATGTCAATAGGGAATCTCCCTAAGCAAGGTTGCAAGAGGAGCTTGTTCCAAGTGAAGATGAATAGTGAAGTTACATCCCTGCATCACGAATGGGCTTGGTGATTTGAAATTCAACGTCTCATGACAATACATCACAGCGGAAGGTGCATAAGTATTTACATTTCTGGAACATAATGACCCCAACTGCACCACTGTGCCTTTAGGATGGGTGTTCTGCTGCTTTTTGTGCTCAGAACAATCGCTTTTGGAGAAGAGGCCAACAAGGCCTGTTCAGGAGCACACAGCCTGTGGCGGAGACCGTGGAGGCGCCATTTTGTGTGAGCCAAGCAGGAGCAGCAAGATGGCGGCGGCCGCACGCCAGCAGGGCTGTGGAGCCACGAACGGGCAGCGGCACCAACGTGCTTACCTCTGCTTACGGAATAGAAAGAAAGGCCAAATGCCCATGAACCTGCTTTTTTTCTGCCAGTATCTTTTGGCCTTATAGCAGTGATCTGCTCTGTTGCCCAGTGGCCAAGTCACGTCTTGCACCATCCCCGCACGCCTGAGCTGCCTCTCCAGGTACACAGGGAGCTGAGGCCATCAAACAAGATGAGGCCTTTGGGCACTGATGGCCACCACAGCGAGAGAAGCCGTTTTATTTCCAGCCGTCTACTGCCTTTTTTTTTTTTTTTTTCTGCTTTGCAAACTTTAACAGTAAGGATTTTTTTTTTTTAATACAACAACTCGCAAAGTTTGCAAAAATATTACAATGCTTTAGCTAGAAAATTCCTACACAGCAAATATTTTTATGCATACATAACAACATATCTGATAGGATTAAAGCACCAAGGGGAAGAAAAGAGCAAGCATTTTAACCACTTTGAAATGTTGTTTCTACTTAACTGCTTAAACCTATTCGAATGAGCTTAATTAAGCCTGCATCTTTTGCCTGAGGAGAGCTGTTATGATGCAGCATGCTCAGAGAAGCTGAACATCAGCAAATGTGGTGCAGGACATCTGCCTCTCCAGTGGCTCCAGCTCCTTTCCAGCCCCTCAGGGCAGGGACCGTCACCTCCTCCGGCCTCGCCAGGGAGCGAGGAGAAGGGCAGTTTTCCTGGAATGGGGTCGGGGCCAGGTCTGCTGCAGACATTTTGCATAGGTACTTGCGGGGCTCTGAGAAAAGCGGGATAGACCCTGCATGGACATCAACAGGGTGCATCTCATTAGCTGAGACCACTGCTGTCCCCAGCTTCTGCCAGGCAAAACCATCCCCAAGCCAACCACAAATCTGCCATCCACCAGGGAAAGTCAAAGCACAAATGCAGCATGGTTGGAGGAGGAAAGCACACAGCTTCCCCACTTCCGCACTTGTTCAGTTTTTTCAGTAGGGACCAGGAACACAATTTCGTCAACTGAGGCAAAGAACAAAGTACCTTCTTTCTCCTTATGCTGCTGCTGAGGAGGGCAGTGTTTACCTGAGCAGCACCTTCTGTGCATACTGCTTTATCAAGTGTTATTTCTCTTTTTCTTCAAAATAAAAACCTGAGCAGCACCTCTGGTGCATACTGCTTTATCAAGTGTTATTTCTCTTTTTCTTCAAAATAAAAACCATCCGAAATAAATAGAAAATATTACTTATTATTTATTGGCAATAGAATACAGCCAAAAGATGATACTTTCCCTGCAATACTACCAAAGATAATCTTTTAGTTATAAAGAACTACATTGCCATCCAAGCAGTGTTATCTTGCTCAAGTTAGCAGCTGCATTTCTGATGATGCCGCACAAATGTCCTATGATTTGTCCTTTGTCAACACAACAAAATGCCATAATCCACACTCAGATGCTCCCAGCACTACAACATGCATTCACACCACACAGTGACTTGGCTGAATGGGATCTAATTCTGAGATTATGAAATCTTCTTTTAACTTATCTTATCAAGTGTTTATAGTCTCTTTTTCAGCTTCCAGAGAGTAACCCAGGGTTATGCACTTTTTTTGCACAAGGCAATCTCACAACAGGAAACTAATCTTGACAAATGACCAGACTTTGATATCTGTGATCTAAACCACTGCTCATTAGACTGTTCATTTTATAAACGAATGGTAATAAACCTGTTGAGAAGTGTAGGATAGCAAGAATACTTTACAGATCACCCCTTTGCAGGTTTCAATCAAAGCAATAAATTTGAAGAGGGGCATGCAGATATTCTGCGCTGAGACGCTCTGTCTCGCACCAACATTTAAAGATTTTTTTTCTTTCTATACGTTTTACAAATAATTTGCATAACTCTGCCTTTTTGCCCCCATGGCTGATTATCTCCAGCTCTCGTAAGTTAATGTCAAAGCTCAAAATCCTTGGACTTGTTAAAGTATGCGGAGAGTGGAAATCAAATGCCTTTATTAGAAGCCCCGGGAAATCTCTGACTCCTAAGCAAAACGAAAACATTCCAAAGAAAATTGTTCAAAGAGGACAAAGGAGAAAAGCAGAACAAGAAAACCTTGTTTTGAATCAATGATTGCAAGAGTTTTATAAATAAATTCTGTTGCCTGGACAATTCTGAAAGACAACTCAATAGGTTTAGGGGTTTTTAAGTGTGTTTGCCTCTATGCCTGAAACACTTAGGGGATTCAGCTGAGCTTGGAACAATGGGCTGCTTTGTTCATTTGAGTATTTGTAACTATCACTGTGAAGCAACTTTACAGTACTAGAGAGCAAAAAATATGCACCACTTAAAAAATGGGTGAACTTATCAAATTATTTTTGCATATATTTTAGAGGCAATGAAATTGCTATGACATGTGGTCCTGTCTTTAAACAGTAGATGAAAACATTTGCTAGCGGAAAAGGCCATAAAGATTTTATTTGTTAGGATATCCCTGTGAAGTCAGGCTGCATCAGTAATCCTTGCAAACACAACCACAGCTATATGATCCATCGTGCCTTCCTGCATGGGCACAACCATCTGGTGTTTAATACGTACTACTGATTTATTATCTCTAGCGCAGTTATCTTGCTGCAAGCTTGACCCTGTGCTGCTCCGGAGAACCGCTGCTCTGCTGTTTACTCTTACAACGTCCTGACAACCTGTCCTTACCTCTGCCGCTTGCCCCGGTCCTTCATTTCCTCCTGTTTGCAGGCAAATAGATTCTAATTGTTTTATTATAACTAATTTAATCTGTGCTGAGAGATCTTGATGTGCAGTGTGAAATTTGCTGTTCATATTAAGTGTGGTTCAAGAGGTTTGTTACACAGGACAGAGGTATAAAAATAGACCAATTCAGTCGATTTCTTTATTTACTGGACTTCTGCAGCGAATCAGTAAATAGGAGGTTATTAAGCCGTGTTTGATATACGCTGGAGGACAGATGCTGCTGCTTAGTTCCAGTGATGTTTTTGTGCTCTCTTCTGTGCCATTCTGACATTCGGTGCTGCAAAGAACCACAGCAGATACCTGGCTTTCCTCTGCGTGTGCAACAGGCAAAGATGGGGGCACCAGCTCTGGTAAATGTTGAGGGCAGCCTTAGGTCCGACACTTTCCTTCCTGCCACTATCCTGTTCATGAGTCCTTCTGGTGCCCGCATGTCCTGTGGGGACCTCGCTCGGCACTTGCCCCTCACAGAGCATGCTAGAACCCAGGTAAAATATATCATCATAAAATATAGCATTTTCACGCAACTGAGTTTCATTAAGAAAATCACAGAATTGCAGAACCACAGATAAAAAATAAAATAAAATAAAATAAAATAAAATAAAATAAAATAAAATAAAATAAAATAAAATAAAATAAAATAAAATACTAACAATGACATCTGTTACTCGTTCTTCAGAAGAAATTTTGATACTTCCATGTTCTTTAGATGACATAGAATGAGTAAAACACTGCACATTTTTTTTCCAATATAGGATTTTTGCAGTGTTTTACAGCTCATGGGTGCATATAAAAAAGAAAAACTGTTGCTTGGTTACACTAAATTCTGAGCATTCAAAACATCTCAAATGCACCAAAGCGAAACAGAAATATTATAATTTTATGGTTTTTAAAAAAAACTCCTAAAATAAGAAACAATCCGTTTTAAATATTTTCCCTGCAGAAAAAAATAATTACATACTTTATTAAAGCCAATTTTATAGCTGAAACTTCAGTAAAAGCCAGCTAATTCTCTTCTACAGAGTGGTAATAAAACATGCACAAAAATTAAAAGTTTCTACAAGAAATGGAACATTTTGAGCGAGACCGAAAGAAACTTCTTTCGGCTTCGAGAACCACTGGACGCATTTCCCGGTGCGCGGCACACGGGCCCGGGCCTGGCAAGTGGCCCCGGGCTCCCGGGGGAGCCTCCTGCCCCGGCTCGGGTCTGCACATGTGCAGCCCCACCGAGGACAAGCCCCACTCAGTGACACTCGCGTAGCTTGGGCTCTACTCCCCGCCGGCCCCGGCCCCCGGCACGGTCCTGCCAGGGGCGCAGAAGCCTCTTGCAAAGCCATGACCCCAACACTGCCGCGCGAGTGTGATGCGCCCAGGTGGGATGCAGCAACCTCAAAAGTTGGTCTACATCTGCCTTAACAGCCGAGGAAAATGTAAAATGCAAAGTGCAGAGGAATTTTTTGCTTCAAGCAGAATGTGACAGAGTAGATTCTTTTCTTTGCTTAATTTTCAGCTCCTAATTGACCACTTTGTTCAACCATCTTCCATCACTGCCACACAGCTCTATTTTATAGCATTTTTTCTTACAACACTTTGATGGAAAAATTTATGAAGAATCGAATTATTGCTGTTAGAAGGGAATTAAAACAATTTTTCATTTACAAAGTCACTGATATTGCACTACTGTGCTCCACCTTTGGGAATCCAATTGCTCTTCCCAGCTACTCCCATTCCTCTTTATAGCATGGCAATTGCACTATACAGATTATGGCTGCAATTTTCTCCTAATCTGTTCTGGAGCACAGAAACTGCTGTAGAAGTTAAGGGCTCCAATTGCATTGACAAAGCCGGGTCTGCAATTAGGAACTCTAATGAATTAGCAAAATATTATGTTTTGGGTTTTTTTTTTTAAGAATTATATTTTTAGGCACTGTATACATTTGGGAAATCATGTTATTTTGTCCATAAATTAAAACATAAGGCTGGTGGTGGTGGAAAAATGCTTTTACCATTACTGCTTTTGTATTGCTTCAAATGACATCCAAGTTTCATAAAAACATAACACATGATGGGCAGTTTGCACTTCTGTTGCAGAAACTCGGATAAGCAAGTTCACTCCTCTACTGAAAAGCCATTTTTTAATTTTTTCTTTCTTTGTATTTATATGCAGTAATTTACATGTATTGCACTGAATGCACCTCGGTTTCCCCCCTCACAACCCGTGTGCTCCTGGGCAGGGCTCAGGCTGGTGCTGGGCACCGCACTGGCCACTGCGGGCAAGGATTGCCCTCTGACAGCATGGTGAATATTCAGGGTCTGACGAGAAGCCCCATCTTCCTTGTGTGCTACGTGGCATGCTGAATTTACAGTCGCCTCGGACTTCATGTTGTCAACAACTCAGTGAGATTCTCCTAACATAATTTTTATACGAAAATTCCCCCCTAAGGGCCCTATAAGTGGGGGAATTGTGCCGTTTGTGATACACTGCTTTGGACTTCACTTTTAAAGAAAAAAATAATTGCATGTCACAGCAATTCAAATGCAATTTCTAGGTTATTTCTCGACTGGCAAGAATGACTTAGAGAAAAAATTTATACCGGGTCTTTCCACTCAGCCAGGAACATTAAGAAGAAGAAACGTTATTTGACGGTATAAAACAAAATAACTTCCTGTGCCTGCTGCAGTCGCGATGCACAAGAGCCCGTGCCCAAACCCATCAGCACAGCCAATTTAGCAACTGATTTGCAAGGAAAAGATACCTTAGTCCTGTGGTGTTAATGTCTTTGCAGTGGGGGGTCTATTGCCAGCTTCTCCAAACTCATCAACACAATCTATTATTAATACCCAGAAAGGCTTTATAGTATCTTTATTGCACAAGGCAATGAAAGCTCTGTGGTGTAATCTGTTATCTATATTGCAAAAACATGTGAAATAAAACAAAACATAGACACTTCATAAACAAAATGTTTCATCTGTTACATCTCCCTGTCTCTCCTATATATAAAGCAGTAGGGTGCAGGAAAAGCATTCAGAGAGATTTGCTGTTAGATGTGGGACCGGCTTCTTTTTAATTTTATTTGTAATGAGACAAACTTTAGACTAGGAATGAGAATTTCTGTGGCTTTTCTCAGAGACGACAAAGTTTGGGTCTCTGCATAATTAGGCCCCATTTAATTTGCAGAGCGGAGAGGTTTAGCAGCAGAATGCACCAGGGAGTACTCCCAAGGTCTCGCTCCCAAGGGAACACGGCCCACACGGGTCAGGCTCCAGGGGGATCCGCCCAGCATTGCCGGGGTGAGATACAGAGAATTTGTCTTCCCCTGAGCAGAAGCAAATATGAGCGCCCACTGGCATTCCCCTGAAGGCAGCTATTTCTTTGAACACCATTTAAGAATAGGATTTGAGAGCTGGGTCTAAAAGCCAACACTGCACACGGAAAGCCCAGAAGCACCCGCACTTAGTCCCCAGGAACAGAACAGCACCACCAGAAATATGACTTAACAGCAAACAAGCAAATACACATTTTAAAGCCTACGCTGCTTTGGTTTTGAATAAACTGATTGTAGCAAAGGTGAAAGTGAGAAGGGGTAAAGAGAGCAGTTTTAATACTTGAGGTTTATGTTTGCAGTGCAGCCAGAATGAAGAAAAAAAAAAAAAAAAAAAAAAAAAAAAAAAAAAAAAAAAAAGCTAACACACTGGTCTGCGTCTTATTTCCCAAATGTCCTTTTATTTTCTTTGCCTGCTGAAAATAAATTGTTCTTTTGTAGCATTTCTCTTTTCAGTCGGACTGTCAGCTATTATTTTTCTATTTCCTCTTTTTGTCACTTTGCATTATTTTTGGTGCTGTAATTCCCATTTGTTCCCACTCCTATCTTCCTGTCTCCCATTGTTCCACTTTTTAATCCCCCGTTTTACTCTTCTTGGGCCCTTTCTAGCCATCTCTCGGTGGGGCTGGAGCGCATACCCCGGCGCGGCGCCCTGCTATAGCAACCACCCTCCCCGGGAGAGCACTGCAATCTCCTCGGCCGCAAAGGGCTTTCACAAGCTGGCAGCAAAAGCAAATCCTTCTTCAAGGAACAAGGAGGATTAGCAGCGAGCAGTGGGCTGCAGACTTAACCCTACCCCTCATTTCTTTGGAGCACCAGCAGCTCAGAGCCCCGCTGTGATGTACAATTAAACAGAACCAAAAAAATCCTGAATGACACAAGAGCCGGATTGTGTGGAGGTTTAATTCCACTTTAATACCTTTCCAAGTTCAGAACTCAAAGATAGCAATTTAACCCACGAATCCCCATCTGAGCATGAAAAGTTGTTTGTCCTACAAAGGTCCCTGCTATACTCTGCAGCAAATCATTGTCTATTAGCCTGACTTTTAAAGGATGAAAACTTCTTTTTTTTCCCCAGTCCTCTCACATAGCTTCTCTCTGCTGTCCTTCCCCCACAAAGTTGGCTCTTCCTGCAGCCGAAGAGCTGCCAGAGAGGCACGGGGCTTTGGGCAGTGTGGGGAATGCTGTGCTTAGCAGGAAAAGGGACCCTGGAAGGAAGGAGAGCAGGAGAAACTCAGGCAGCTGCGTGAGTCTGGCAGTGCCGAGAAATGGACATTTATCCTTGTGACGTGGATGCTAATGCCAATGTTATTAGCATTATGTCAATAATGCATTATTAATTCTATGATTCAAAATACATAACTCTCTTTATACAGACTTCTTAGAAGACTCCAGAGATGAGAGTCATCCTTTTTATGTTAATGACCAGACTAGACTATTTATTCTACTGTGGACTAATAATGATATTTGCTCTGCAAATTGAATTCTTAGATTAATGGGAAAATGCCCAAATCTGCAAACTTCAGTAAGGCCAAATATGGATGACAGAGTGCTAAAGACTTCGCTATCAGCGTCAGTGTTTGCATTCGGGATTTGGTAAACTAAACCCATAAAGATTTATCAACAAGCAAGGCTCTATAGCATGTCCAGACCCTCCCTTCTGCCTGGAACATTAGCATAGGTTTCAAGTTATTTCAGCAATTAAACATATATCACACAAGGCACTTCCTTCACACATGTGTGAAAATGAAATCCCATTAGACACCAACAACATTATTAGGCATGCAAAGAGGATTATTCTCTTAAGCCCACAAGACTGAAAGGTTTGTCTAAACATTTTATTAACTTTTTCAGACTTTTTTTAATTAGACAAAAACTTGTAAGCAGGTCAAAGCTGCAAAATACTGCTTAATTTTTGACTATATTATATATACATATTATACATAAAGGCACAGAAAGAAAAAATAGTGATGCCTTTTGTAGAGAAAGTGTAGAAAATCCTCAGCACATTGTACTCGTACATCATTTCTCTTCTAATAAGAAAATTTGTACTGCTTGGCTTTGCTCTATAAAGCACAGAAGTATTTCATGCAATTACATGGGTTGCATAAACATTTCAAAAAGTCAAGTGTGTTTTTTAGTGTCAGGCTGAAAAAAGTCCTGCCCTGACCGCCCTGCCCCTCAGCACTCGTGCAGCACTTGCTTGTTCCGTACGGATGGTGCAAGAATACTTGCTGGATTAGAATGAAGTTTGCTCACCAGTAACTGAAGTTCCTGAGATCATCTGCTCAAATAAACATAGGAAGAGAATCTGTGTCAGATTTTGCCTCAGATAAGTAAAATGAAGAACTCTCTGTCATCCCATCTGGAATAGGACTGGGCCCTTTCTCACAGGCAAGAACACTAAAAAATGCCTAGCTCCACTGAGACTACCGTCCTAAACCTGTTTTCTACTATTTAGTTTAAGGATCCCCACCTCGGACTTATTAAGTGGCGCCAGCAGTTCCTCAGTTTGCCGCCGAAAGCCACATGATTCCTTTGTGGATCCCACATGAGCATCCCTGCTTGAGAAGGAAGGTTGGACTAGATGATCTCTAGAGGTCCCTTCCAACCTTGCAGAGTCTGTGATTCTGTGAGCACGCCGGGTGGCGGGCGGCAGCGCCGCTCCGGGAGCTGCGGCACCAGGGCCCCGGCGCCCGCCGCACGCGCTACCTACTCGGGTGCCAAGCCGGGGGCACACGCACACGACACGGCTAATTTAGGCATTTCTCTTGTTCTCATTTCACTTACAATAGGCATTAAAATATTTAACATTGCTTCTAGCACTGCACAAATGGGCAGGAAATGTAGAAGCTCGGTGTACAAGTTAATGAAATATGGTTGGGTGAACATAAGCTCTTCATTGAGACAGTAACTTACTGCTGCCGTTCCTTTGTACCACTTTATGAAAGTCATAAACTCTCCAAAGGACGGCGGGCGCTGTTTTACCCCGACCGTCTTTGACTCTCTCTCACTACCTGCTGGTGCAGTTAGAAAGTATGAACTGCCTTTGAACAGATTAGGACCAAGTTAAAGTGTGACAACTTCTTAAGCTTTCTCCACATGTTGCCAATGATTTCCAACTAAAGATGTTACCCTCATCACTTCTGCCACAGTGATAAGGATCTATAGCCAGCTCCTTGAGGAGATAAAAGCGGTTTAGCTGAAGCATAAAGTGCTCTGACTTGCTAAGCTGAGCGGCTGGCTGTCCTGACTGAGCTGAATTTTTCCTCTACAAAGCACAAAATCCTTATCATTAGGGACTTAAGCTGCTTTTTATTTTGAGACAAAAAGAATACTGTTTATTGGCATCCAACTCAAACCAGCTGTAAACAGTTGCTTTGATGAAGAAGCAGCTACAACCCCAATACGCCTGGAGGCACATACCCACTGAGTGTCAATCATTAAAGGAAGAATGTAAGGTGTATACAGGGTCAAAAGGAGGCCAGGGGACATTTAAAAGACCTCAGGGATCCTGCATAGCCCCGTTTTCCTTTAGAACCAAGGGGAGTTTTTTCAGGCCATTCTGCTGCATGACCTCTATGGGGCCAGCCCAGCACCTCGGCTCCCTGGAGCTGCCAGGCCAAGGTTTCCTCCCTAGCACCATGTGGAGCTGGCACTGGGGCTTGGCCTAAATGCCTCTGGCTCGGGAACGCTGCACTTGCTTGCCTATTGTTTTTAAATATATTATTATTATTATTAATCTATATTATAATATATGTGATTATCTATATTATTTTATTTATATTTTGCATTCTTTCACCAAGAAGCCCTTTGTTGGCTGTAGTTACTATTTAAGTTAGGGATGCCCCAGAAGCTATTTTGGTGTGAAAAGTGCAAGGTTGGTATGGTATTAAAAACGAAACAGCAGGAAGATAAAAATAATTTAAAAAATCAAATCAATTGAAGGATCAACTGTAGCTTTGTCTTAAAACATGTCTCTACATTTATAAATCCTACTGTAATTGGGTTTGTGCCAGGTAAATACCCAAAGCTGAGGACAAAAGGCTTGGACAATTCATGCATTCTAATTACACAGAAAACATACAAATGTTGGCCTCAGAAAAGTAAGTTTAAGAAAAAGGAGCAGGCCTTGCCTTGAAAAAGAGCTCTGCTGTTCACGGGCCCTTAACTTTTTGGTTGCAAAATCAAAAGAAAAAGTCACACTTCCCCCAAAGAGCAGTGCAGGTCGCACTGCCTCCTGCACAGCATCTCCTAGGGCAGAGGACACAGCTCTTACACCTCTGCTGACACAAGGGCTCCCACTGCCTTGGCACGCAGAGCAGGGTCCTGTCAGGATGGAGATGCTCCACGGGATGCCCCTAAGGATGCCCCCGAAGCCCCTTCGCAAGAGCACAAGCTGCAGGACTCTTTCCTGGGGCCAACGCAGGGTCTGCAGGAAACCCGTTTGTGCAGTTGGCACAGGGACGCTCGTGGCTCCCAGGCAAGGGGTGCAGAGCACGGACAGGTCGGCAGCATGGACAGGTCGGCAGCTCRGCCCACGCTCTGGCTGCGCTCCGGCCAGGTCCCTGCGCGGCACCTGCGAGTCCAGCCCTAGTCACCAAGCGGCACCTGCAGCACCCACTGCTGCTGTTCAAGAAAAGCAAGTGACCTCTCCGTTCACGGGAAAGAGCTTTTCAAACCCAGATCAAAAGAGGACATAAAGCCCCTGCCCCAGCCTCCTCGGGTTTCCCTGAAGAATCTGAGGTTTGTGTGTACTTAGAGCCAGGTGGTTCAAACAGCTCCAGGCACTGTTTAGTTGTCAAGCGCCTGTTCTCCACCCAAAGATGACATTTTCAGAGCACCCTTCATTCCAGCTGCCTCTACTGCTTCTAAGGGAAAGAGCATCTTCCACCAGGGATATCAAGAGAGAAGATTAGGTACAGATAATATTAGACACAGATACAGTAAAAGACCTTCCTGTCCCAAATGCCTAAACTTGAAACAGAGGGAGGAATATTCTTATCCACAATTGAAAGCTGATTTTGGAAACACAGAAGAAGAGCTTGAACCAAGTTCTTAAAACCACTTAAAAGCTTTACACTGACCTCAGTGTTCTGTGCTAGATGCCTGTGCCCAGAACCCCAAAGTTTTTAGCCCCCAAAATCCTAGTGATTTCAGCCTCTCGAAGAGCCTGAGGTTTCAGACCAAAGTTGACACTGGCCTCAGTGGCAGAGCTGAGACCTGTGTGTCCTCAGCCCCGCACAAGCTGCAATGCAGGATAAGCCCCTGCTCTGCGCAGCGTGACCCATGGTCCCTCTCATGGAAAACTGCCCAGGACCGCTTGCAGCATCTTGGACACAGCTCTGTCATCCTGTCCCCAGCAGGGTGCCAGGTGACACACACAGGAGGCACATCTTGTGCAAGCAAGGAATAACGGCAGGGTGGAAGAAGAGGCACCTAGGAAGCCTAGAACATAAACCAGCTCTGCACTCTCTGTGCATCCCCTGCTTAGGGCTGCGCTTTCCACCGTTCAGCCCATGGGCGCCTTGGCCCTCAGGGCTGCGAGGCTGCGGCAGCCTCCGGCATGGCTCCGCTCGCAGCGCTGCTCRCCCTGCGCGTGCGAGCGTTCCCACCGCTTGTGCGACGCCTCCCGCAGGGGCTGCACTGGCGCCTGCAGCCTGCACGTGCGCAGGAGCCCGCGGACCCGCGCCGGCCCCGCGCTCCCCACCCGGAAGCTCCCCACRGCCTCTCCGCCTCCTGCGTGGAAGGAGACGCAGCGCCTGCTTCTCCACGCCGGAGTGCACTCCAGCAGTTACCTCCTCCATAGGGCAGCGGTAACACTGGTGAACACAGTGTCATGGGAGACACGCTCCAGGCGATCCCGCAGCCGCTCCCGGCTCCGGCCTCCCTGCCCTAGCTTCAGGCTGCCTCTCCATCTCTGCTCCACCCTAGGACACCCCAACTGCTCTAACTACTTTTACTACTTGGTGCTACAGTTCGCATGGCAGACAAAAGACAGCAAAGTTTGCAGTGCTGTAAGGCTGCACAATGTATGAACAACACTTAAGAAYATAGAATGAAAAATGCATTGCTGCAATTCATCCTGGTAAGAATTTTTCCTGCATAAAGCCTCATAAAATTTTTTTAAGAAGAGACAGTAGTTCATCTTTATTGTCACATTGATATCTTTATAAACTTACTCCAGTGATCTATAGGAAAAGCAAACCAGACAGCTCTGTATTTATGGGCATATTTAAAAAGCCTCTTATATTTAACAACTGCATTTAGCTGTGTTAACTGCAAGTTGCAGTAATAAAGGCTCTACACACATAGATGCTAAATTAAAAAAAAAAAGTTCTACTGTTCAATAATACATAGATGCTGTTTTTTCATTACTCTTTAATATCATTTCCATTTAGTTTATAAATAATTGTAGCTAGCTAATGAAACGAAATAAAACCTGCCTGCAACCCATTCCCTAGAGCAAACTAAACTCCTCTTTTTAAAGCTTCTTAATCACCGCCCAGTTCTTACAAAATTAGCATAGTAATGGGCTTTAAATTGAGCCTCTTTGTTTTTTAATTAAGCTCCCAGCAGGTAAAAATAAAACAGATTATTGAAGAATATGCCAACACTAATAGCCTGAAACTCTTTTGACAATTAAAAAGATCCCATGTTAACCCTTTTGAGGAATCCTGCATGCTAATTAGTCACTTTGAGGCCCAAATCCATCCATACTCCTTCCAGAAGCCTTGCAGAGTTGAGAGGCCGAGGATGTGCGCGCCTCCCGACCCAGCTCCGCATCCCGGCCTGGAGCTTGCGGGAAGCACCCGTGCGGCCTTGGATGATGCGGCGCCAGGACGGGGCGGGAAGGGCCCTGCCGCGGAGCCAGGGATGGGGATGAGGGTGGTAGCGGGGACCGGGGCAATGGGGATGGTGGCGGCCACGCACAGGCAGGGCAGCCACGGGCCCCTTCCTCCCTTCTCCTTCTGAGAATGCTGATCACTCCACAGCCTTTGGAGACCAGCAGTAAATGGTACTGAAGGCTCTGGTGTCCCTGTGGAAGCTGCCAAGTCTCGGGCAGCTGCAGTAACTGCCGTCAGTCTATGCTTCTGGCTCACCCTATACTGCCGGGGTCACTGATGGGATCTGAAAACACGGTGGGACTTAGGGCCAGACTCAGCCATGAGCATCTCCCACCTTCTTTCATAGAAGCACTGGGGACATGTCTCTTAGGTTTTCATTTCTGAACATAAATGACACTTCTTGTGTATCAAGACCATGTTTGCCCCCTGCTCGCTGATCCCACACAGCATCTCTGCACAAATAAACGTCACCAGCAGAATTGCTCAGGACCATGCAAATCCATCCCCAATGGATTACTCTCCTTGAAATACCCCAGAGGAGATGGGATCGGATTTACACTGGAATTGGGGAAGGGGGTCTGCAGGATGGTGAAGATGATGCCTTAGTTTCCCAACAGCTACTGGGTCTGGCAGAATCTCTGCTTGGCCTGAAGGAGAGACACAGAGAGCAGGAATGGAGGTTCCCCTGGGCCTGCTTCAGTCCTGGTGCCCCTCTCTAGGAAGATGTTCCCTTCAAAGCAGAAAGCTGCAGTGCTGAGAACATTGGGGCACTTGCAGCACATGTGGCCGAGGGCAGCTGAAGAGAGAYGGTGTCAGCACCAGCTGCTCCTYGAGGTCTGCGGCCCTTGCGGACCCTGGGCTGGGGAGAGCTCGGCACCACGGATGAGCTGCCCCCCAAACCTCCTCAGGGAACAAGAGCAGCCCCTACCACAGCTCCAGCCTGTTTCGCCTCAGAACCACCTGCAAACTGCAGATGCTGATGCCCTGCTCCGCTCAGCGCTGCACTAAAGCTGCCAGGCTGAACAGCACGTGGACTTTCGGCATTGCTTGGCATGTGCCACCTCATACGGAGCAAGCTCTCCTAGGTGTCCTCGCTAGAACAACCGTTTTAAATGATGGAGTCCTCACAGTGCATCCTGTGATTGTCGAAGTACCGAATCATCCCAGCACAACAGTGMATTGGAAAATACTGCTCCCATTTTGACCCTTTTTCCAGTCCCATGGGCATTACTTCCCATATGAATATTTGTCCCCTGCCACAGTAACAGTCAGAATAGCAGAAACTTTCTTACATCCAGCCCTGGATGGTTTTCAGCTATTGCTGCAGACATAACTACAGTGCACCTCCCAACGCCTGCTCTGTGTGCACAGACTGATATCTCCACCAGTGCCTGACCTTTTACAAACGTGATCCAAGGTGACCTTTTACTATTATTGCAGCAGTAAATGCAGTTTTTCAAGGAATTCTCACTAGAGCATGTTTTACATTAGCAGTTGGTATGCACCCGGAAATCCACCTTCTCTGCTGCACAGCGTTTATTAAGGCAGCTATATCTATAGAGATGTACAGTTTTGTACGAGGCTTGCACGAGAGCAGCCCCACCGGCAGGGACGGTGCCGGGCAGTGCGGGCAGTGGCAGCGCAGCTGTCCAAACAGGCCCGTACCTGGGCCGCAGGCAGGCACTTGTTTACCCTCCTCCAGCAGAATACACACAGCTAATTCTTCTGGATTTCATCACTATCCCTTGTTCTATGCTTTATATTCAACCACCCAGGAAATCAGAGAAAGGCATTATTTCCTAACAAAAATATCTGTCATCTGATCACTGCTAGCAGCTTCCACTTTTTCTTCTTTTTGGAGTAAGCCTTTTTATTTAACACCTCCTCTTTGGCAGCATGCTTTATGCYAGAAAACTACCAAAGTGCAAGGTGGTTTCCTTGGATAAGGACTATCCAGCACTTGTGTTGCTCGCGCCATCCTTTGTCTCGTAATGAAGCCCAACTTAATGGCTGCTCAGCARATAAAAACAAAAGGCTGCAGGAGGACTTTCCCTTTGAAAATTAGACACTCAACACATCAAAGCGTCCGTCCAGGGCTTCCTGGCCCAGCCAAGGAAGGGGGCATGCAGGAGCCCATTCAGGAGCTACCAAATCCAAACAATAAAAACAACATGAAAATATTGATGCTTGGATCCTAGCAGGCTTTCCAGAGTCCAAGTATTGGGAAAGATAAGTCTAAAGCAGATCCTGATCAGAATCAGATAACTGTGCCACAGATTTCACTTCATCACATCTTTCTTCCTGAACCTACTTTGTTCAAGACATGTCTGTGCTAATCCACATACTCAAAAGAGGGCAGAGAGTTTATTTCTGCCCCGCGCATGTTTTCAGTCGCTTCTGGACACCAGCTGTGAAGCCTTGCAGGATCCCAGAAGCGCTATCCCTGCTTTGCCTCCCTCCTGCTGAACCAAGCACGGGTGACAAAAGCCATCTCCCCCGCCATGTGGGGATGAGTGGCTTCCCCAGGCTGGAGGGCTCTGCTAGGCCTAYGCCAGCACTGCTGCAAACAGCCGGCAGGTAAGAGACACCCTCCACCTTGGGCAGCTGCAGCTCGTTTGCTCCCCCAGCAGCAAATGAAACCTGACAGCAGCAAGGACACAGCCGCTCGGGGCCGGCCTCGAGCCGCCTGCGCGTGCTGCTCCGCTCCGCATGCCGCCCCTGCTCCCCGGCCCACACAGGGTATCCTGCAATAAAGCATGGATGTCCATGGCACAGCCAGGGGAAAGGGCTGCAAACTCTCCTGGCCAGGAGACCTCGCCGCATGGCCATACACCATGAGAGTCTGCACTTGCTGGTGGAAGCAACAGCAGAATTTCACTGTTGACTAAATTTATGAGCTTTGATGAAGCTTCCGTGTGAGGAAATCCACACAATCAAAAGAATTTGGCAAGAAAACGCTAAGAACAAATGCTATCAGCTGATCTTCCCTGCTCGCCGAGCCCCAGGAAGGATTGTGCAGGAGTGGGTATTAGCAGCAGCCTAAGCCGCCACTTCCCCAAGGCAGGAGATGCTGGAGGACGAGGACTACAGGAGCAGTCACCTGGGCAGCAGCTCTGGGGCTGTATGGGGAGTTTGTGTGCCCTGTGAACAGGCGGACAGATTAACAGCATAGTAATCCGAATGCACCCTTATTGACAAACACTGTTGGATTAAGAGAAGAGTACCCTGGAAGCTACCAACCAGCATGAGCACTGAAATCAAACATTTCAGTGTGCACCAAGAAGCCTTGCTGATGACCAGACAGGGTTAGAGGGGAAGGGCAGCATCAGGCTGCCCTCTCACAACCACGAGCCCCCAGTTTGCCGCGACTGATGGTGCATGCATGAGAACAGCCTGTTTCCTCTTGTCTGCAGAATCATTAAACCTTTCTAAAATTTCTCCAAWAAATTTGATCAACAACAATAAATAGCAAAATCCTTAGGCTTTATTGATAAGGTTCTGTCKCCAAGGCCGATAAATCACACTGCAGTGGAGTTCCCTTCCCTCTCCTCTCCAGCTGTGCGCGGCCCGAACAGCACGGCGGTGCTGCTGCAGCGCTGCCTGCAGCTGGCCGCGCTCTCTCCCTTCCCTCTCCCGGCGTTCCCGTGGCCCTGCTCTCCGGGGCTGCTGGCACCCAGCACACAGAGCCAGGAGGCYGGTGCACCGTAAGGGGCAGAGCTGCCGCTCGGGTTTAAGCAAGCAGCAAGCACCTTAAAGCAACAGTCACTGCAGGGGGCCTTGGGAAGGCTCTCGGCTCCCAGTGGCAAGGATGCCTGCGCTGCACCGAGCCCAGCGCTGCGGCAGCACGAGGGTCCCTCTTCTACCTCTCCTGGTAAGATCCAGCTTTGGCAGCGGCTCCTGGATGTCCTCTGACCCGGCTGCTCCCACCCTGCTACTTAGGAATGTGAATTAGAGCACCTAAGTGCAAGTACAGCCCTGCAAAATATCCAGCTAAATATCTCTATGAATGCARAAGTGAAAGAAACAAGCAAGTATTTTTTAGGGATCTTACTAAATGATTATTAGTTGCAGTGCTCAGTTTATTTGCAAATACCAAACGGGCTGGGCTGGATGAATCTCCAGACTCGTCTTTCTGCTACCCACCAGAATTAGAAGCATGATATACCTAATATAAACCATATTTTTCAAACCCCTAAGTGGTCTAACGGAGCTGAGAAGCTTGTCATCCTTTAGAAAACTGGGGTTTTTTTTTGTCTTTTATGGCTATTAAAATTCACAAGTTCTAATAAACAAACTGAAAAATAAAATGCAAATGTGTTCGTGGTCACACATCCATTCCCCTCTAACACACATTTTCTGAAGCTCAYAGCAGCCTTGTACTGCATATTGCAGAGATGTGTTTGCTACAGGTATGTAACCTAATACTGTTTGTAAGAAACATCCTAAACTTGTCCCTTGCTGTAAATGTGACATCTTTACAGCACATGCTTAGCAAATGAAAGCCCTGGGAAAAGGAGGAAAGTCAGGATACCCCCCATATAACTGATTGTAAATTCTTGGGCACCAGGTTTATATTCTTAATAACCTACTAGTTAGACTTAGTGTGTCTGTTCCATCTAAGTCAATTTAAATGAGGTGTACCAGATACAGTACATAAAGTGTTTCATACTTGTGGAGATATGTTTAACTATTGTTTCTTTAGGAAAATCTAATAGCTAGCTCCATTTAATCACTGTCAGATGTTCTGCATGTTACAAGTGGTAACTTCCCTGACACAAACTGCTTTTAATCAGGAATCTCCAGCATATCTCACATACGTCTTGGGCTGCCTTTTGTGAGACGTTAAAATGTTTTTGCAGTGTTTATTTTTGATCATGCTACCCTGGTTTACTTTTTGCTTTACTGGGTACTCAGAGGAAAACCCTGCAAGGCAACTCTTCCTTCTCCTGGAAAAGTCCATGTATTCCATGGGGTTTTATAAAAATTGAATAAAAAGAGCACAACAGCAGCGCTGCGCACAAGGACATGGAGGCCCTTGCTCGGGGCCCGGGCCAGGCGCGGTGGTTCTGCCAGGGGCACAGGAGCAGCCCGGCCCAGGCCTGAGTGCAGGAGCCTCTGGACGCGGCGCTCAACTTGCCCAGCTCCAAAAAGGCAATCAAAGCCACCCCCCAGCGCGTGATTAAATACACGCAGGGGATAATCCTGCCTCCGAAAAGCTGGAGAAAAGGTGGTGCCGAGGCGGGTTTGAAGTGGCCTCTGTAATAGAAAAGGACGGTCCCTCTCTGTGCGCGCCGTGATTTGCTCTGGGATTTCTGAGGTGCCCCGTAAGCCTACAGGATATTGCAGCAGCTTTTGTGTCGCTRGTGACCCAGCTGCTCGTTATTGAAAAATTCCTGGGCGAGATGTGGAGGGCAGGAGGCTGACCCCGCGCCGCGCGGATGATACTGTCTTTCAAAAGATACGGGATTAAAGGCCAGGCAAAATCTGGAGGAAAGCTATGTCTGGTTTTCTGTGTTTTCGTTGTCTTTCACTATATTGGCCCAGAGAGGGATGTTTGTACAGGATTTAATTAGTTGGAATCAGGCTGAGATTATTGTTGAGACTATTTACTCAGCAAAGCTCCAGTCTGAGCCAGAGCTCGCATCGAGTCTGAATGCGAAAGCCGGCGCACTCGGCCCTGCTGCTGCTGCCGTTGCTGCCCGGCCGCGTGCTCCTGCTTCCCCAGAGCTGGGACGCTCCCTGTGCCGGGGGCTCCCGCGCTCCCTGAGCCACGGTGCGGGTGCGGCTTCAGGAGCAGGTGCCCCGGGAAAGGGGCAGGGGGCTGCGCCGTCAGCTATGTCTCACCAGGMGCAGCCCTCACGGACAAATCGCTCCGGGATTCTCCACATGGGACCAGGGTCCTGCTGCCAGGGAGCTGCTGCTCCAGCACTGACTTTTACCAGTCCTGAACAACTCCTGGCCTTGACTCAAAAGACTCTTTGTGAGCAAGCATGTTGTCAGCATTTTTCCTTTAAAGACACACAACCCAAAGAATAAAGGCAGGTCAAGATTTATGCCTTTTTGGCATGCTCGTGGCCTGGTGGCTGCGGGTGCATGTGCTCAGAGTCAGAAGCCAACGGTATCACCAGGACCATAGTCATTTTGCATGATGTGCTGGCAGAGCCACCACACCGACACGCAGGCCCATCAAGAAGAGCTCAGAGCAGGACAGGACACGTGAATAACGGCGAACACAACAGACAACACGCTGGAACCTCTTAAACATTTCACTGGGGATGCTGCCGTGCACCAGCATCCGTGCGGCACCTTAACGGGGACCACGCATCCGTGCAGGTCAGTTCCTGATGAGTTGACACAGTCTTGGAGGACTGTGAGCACTGGGTGGCTGCGTGGGGGTGCACTGTGCCTGAGGGGAGCCCCAGCTGAGCTGCTGCAGAGCTGTTAACAGCGCAGTTCCCATCGGCGCATCCCCCCAGGCAGAGCCACCAGGGCCACGTTTTTGGTGATTATTATAAAGAAAACTGCTTTTGCAGACAGGATGTGAAAGATGCAAGCTGCAGATTACCACCCAGATTAGCATGCAAAAATGTATTTGAATTTCTGATCAGCAGGAGGCTTCAAAGGGACCAGGGGCAGATTAGCAGGTGTTACGTGAAAAAAAGAAAGAGCGCTTTTGTGCTACAAAGTTGCGCTGGCAAAACAAATATGTCTTTCACTTTGAAGAGCAGCAGGAATTTGTGTGCATTGCCATGGAAACGCAGGGCCGTGGCCGGCGGCAGGTCTGCAGCGCAGAGCCGCTGCGCGTGCACGTGGCAGCACCGCCGCCYGCTCCCGGAGCGCCCTCTGCTCCCRGAGAGCTGGAGCTGGACCAGAGCCTCGTCCAGACGTACCCAACCTTTGCAGCTCCCTTCCGCAAATACCTCATTTTGCAGGTGACCTGGGATGTGGGGACCAGAAGCACCCAGAGCACCACCACCACCGCATTGCACACGGGCAGCGGCACCCCAGCACCGTGTCAGGAACGAGGGCTGCAGGATGCTCCATCCTGCTCAGCCACAGCCCCGTCCCAGAGCAGCGCCCCGCGCAGCCGCCTCCAGCCTTCCTGYTGGAAAACCCAGCTGCTGTCAAAGAACCCAGCCTGCTGCTGCTCGAGCAAGAGCGACCCTYGCACAGTGCCACAAGGCGCGCGCGAAGGCGCAAGCGGCGACACGGCTGCCGCCAGCGCCAGGCAGTATCGAGGAGACGCAAGCACCACGACGGCCCCTGGACGCCCYGAGCCCCGCTCCCTGCGGAAACGCGCACCCCGGCCTCTGATCCTGCTTACACGGCTGCTTCTCAAGAACTCCGGCTTCCACCCAGCTCTGTTCACCCTGGCCTGCTCCATTTGGAGCTGCAATCACGCTAAGAAATCCTGCAAAGCTGACGCGCTGTCCTTTCTACTCGCTGCACACTCATGAAAAGCAGCACAGTGCTGAAACCCAAGGAATTGGTTCTRCCAAATTCCACTGAGCTAAAAACACGGGATTTGCTGCAGACATGGACTGAGATTTGAGAACATTTAGTTTAGAGGGAGAAAAGACTGTTTTAATCACTAGCTAGTCACATGTCTGTTTACAACCAGCAAAGGCAAGTCACACCTGCAGCATGTTTTAAAATAACAGTATTGAAAGGATATTTCACTTAAGCCATGTAGTTTTAAATAAATTAGTCACATCCAGGTAATCTGGGGAAGTTTGATGGGGAATATTTCTTCATGCTGTGGCTCACTTCATGAGCCACATGAAGTGCAAGAAAACATGGTTTGTCTAAGTGCAGGAAAAATATCCCAATGTCCATACCTTRTTTACATTCCTGGTATAAAAATGTTTCAGTTTGCACTTAATTCTAGGCTACATCTGACATAATAAAGCCAATCAACTGCAAACAAGGGTACATCACTTCAATGCACGGGATAGAGATGCCCAGCCAAGATTGCGCTGAACAAATAAAGATATTTTATGGCTCAGATCTGGAAATGGGGGGGAATAACTTGCAGTCAGACACCAGTTTTATACTGTCAGTTATGTAAAGCAGCCCAAGACAAGGCAGCTGAATTTGTAGCACACAAAACCCAGACAAGTGCGGTCAATCTTCTGAAAACATTAATTTATTATCAGAGATGTCACGCCTACACAATGGCCCTATTGTGGCTTCATTAGGTAATTTCCCTTGAAGACCAGCTGTTTGCGGCGTGGTGGGATGAATAATGGGGCAGAGGAGGATGCGGCGCGTGGGGCCGCGGCCGGGCGGGAGCCGCTGCGCGACGCCCCGGGCGGCCGCCTGCGCCCAGGTGCCGCGTGGGGACGGCCACCAGCCAGGGCAGCCGGCGGCCGCACTCCAGGCAAGCCAGTACCCCCGCTCCAGAAGGGCCTACTGCCCCACGCACCATCTCAAGGACAATTATTTAACTATAATTTACTATGGCAGATTATCTGAGGCTGTTGTCTTTCTTTCTGTCTTTTTTTTTTTTTAATTTTATACAAATACACTATTCCTCTCTGAAACGATTCCTCCGAGGGCTACATCTCCGTCACACAAGTACCGCTGCAATTAAAGTGAGTTAAATTCACCAATAAGCAGACATGCACCATGTGCTACATGGTTGCTGCTCATTATGTTCGGGACATTAATGCTCACAGATTGTCAAACCTTTTTATGCCACAGACACCTAGGCTGCCCTCATGATGAGAAGAAAAATAAATAAATAAAAAAGCTTGTGTTGGATGTGSCCTTTAAAGCGCATCCCAAATGCAGGGAAGGGCGGGACATGGACCTGCCTGCAGCGGGGCGGCCACGGGCGCCTCCACTTTTGTTGCCTTTCGAACGAGAGCTGGGCGCGACAGACACCCCTATTGTGGATCCAATCAGCCCAACTGGTGAGCTGGGGCACATGGGACAACGGGAGGCATGAAATTGTCATTTTGATTTGGAAAAGAAGAAAAAACGAAAAGCTGCCTATTACAGCAGCTCTTCACTTGAAGAATTGCTCTTCACTTCCCTTAAAGCCTAGCAATTCCTGATCCATCAGTCTTCTGCAAAAGTTCCTATTGCTGCTCTAATTCCCTTTAAGCTGAAATTATATTAACACTTTTAATTCGAATCAATTTCATGAAAACAACAACAAAACGTCAGTGAATATACTTTAAATAATAATTTCTATAGTGAGAGGCACCTACATGGCACTCAAGGTAATCTGATATTAGAATTGCTAATTATAAAATATAATACATTGTTTTCTAGGGGGAGCCTCATACAAAGCAAATACTTTAGGAGATATCTTCTACTGAAATCTGACTTTATCAATGGAGCCCTGCAGCTGAGATCAGGACATTGTCCTCATCTGACCATGCAGAAATTGGTGCGTGCTGAAAACCTGCAGACACCTGCAGGCTCTGTGCATGTTGTGTGTGTTGGAGCATCACCCCCAGCATTCTCACCCTCCGAGGCAGAGGTCCTCCTCCCCCACAACCACCCCACAACCAAGAGCTGCACACCTCTGCACTTCCATTTGAAAACAAATCAAGGAAATCGCTATCAGGATTGCTATTTCCCTGCTATTTCCCTGCCTTGCTCCTGCGCTCCCTCGCTGGGGGACTTCAGCTTTTAGTTGAAGCATTAGAAATGCAATGGAAGCCAGGAAGAAACAKCTGCAGCAGGGTGGGCAGCAGCTCCCGGCACTGAGGGGCAGCTCCCGGCCGCTCTGCTCCTGGTCCCGGCCAGCCTGCGCTCGGCCCCACAGCCCCACACGCAGTGTGTGGGACAGGCCCTGCTCCCGACACTTGTGCCCGTCGAARTGACCACACAATTAACAAAATCTTGTCTGGGGCTTAGTTGCAGAATCCGATTATTGTTCTACATTTATCTTAACCAAAGTAGCTGACAAATAACTGCAAAATAATGCGATAAAAACCATTTATAATGCCAGCGTATTCCGGGTCTTTCTYCCTAACTAGTTATGACAAGGTAATAATGCTGGTTATGCATTTGTCTGACTTTAAATTGGTTACTTACAGCCATGATGGATGAGGGGAAAGATCACCTTATTTTGAAAAGCAGCTCTTGATTTCTGATCTCATTTTTGCAGATAATGAATTATATCTAATTAGTAGGTTCCAAATCTAATCAAGAGGTTGAGATGTTGACCCAGAAAAAAMCAAAGAGGGTGAGGAGAATTGCTTTTAAATATTTTTTTATCTTAAGCAAAGAACTCTTCATAAGCACATCGTCAAGATGGTCCTGACTACACTGCAAAGATGAAACCAATTRTAAAATTCACCGTCTGTTTCTGTTAGCAGTTTACTCAAACTTGTCTCCACAGATGCGTCCTTGCATTGGGAATGTAAACTCCCTATTCACCATTGCACTCTATTTATTTTTTAGAAAAAGTATGGAAAACTATGGTTGCTGTAAGTAATTTCAGGATCTGAGTTAAAGGTGTTACCCCAAATGCCATGAAATACTCTGTGAGTTAAGAAAAATTTCCATCAGAATTCTTAAGAAATAAATGATTCTTGAAGCCTCAAGGAATCTGTGCCATCCGTCCGAGGACTTCCCCAGCAGCTGCACGGCTATTCCAAAGCTTGCAGTGCCGCTGCTTGTCCAGGTCTTTAGATCTCGYGCAGAAAGCGCGATGAAGGAGCATCAGTGCAACTTAGGAGCATGTCCTGTACTGCAGCAGCAGCCACAGGGTCGTTTACCGGGATTTCTTAACTGAGGACCTTAACTGAACTCTGCAGCATCATGGGCAAGGCAATCAGGAACCAAAGCAAAGGGACATCACTACAAGGAACTACATCGCTGCATCGCTCAGCTTTTTATTCTGAGAGGGGTACTTTCAAACACTCTGTGTGTTATTTGTGAATACTCCCAACAAACACAGCGTTGGGCTGCACAAGCAGCCTGAGTTTGGCTCCCAGGACTGTGCGCAGCTCGGTCCTGCAGATGGAGCGAGCGCCGGTAGGAGGCCCTGGTCGACAGGTCCTGCTCTGCATCTTTCATCCAGAGAGACTGAGCGACCAGCTCCAGCTCTGCCCCTTCCTCGGGCAGTTTTAAGGAGATTGCCTTTAAAGCTAGACGGTTCTGTTTGGCACAATTATCTACTTATTTATGTATTTCCAAAGATCACCACAATATTTACTCTGTTATTAAACTCCATGTGTCAGGTGCTAATGGTCTGTAATTATTTTTGAAACTGGATTTGGTGCCTTCAAGTCGCCCAGTGCAGATGCATCCCAGTGATGCATGCTGGTGTCAGGGCAGTGCTAGGATCTTACACAAGAAGCATCCTTCTGCTCCTGCAATTTGCTTGGAAAACACCTGCCATTGAGAGTGCACAAAACCAGAGCAATAGTGAGCAGCACTTAAAAGCAAGCCAACCTCCAGTATGCCAGACTATATGTAAATCAACTTAAAAATATTCTAGAAGAATAATGCAGAAAAGCTGTTGTTAATGACATTTACATTCAGCAGCTTGCACTGGACTGCACCAGCCTACATGACACACTGCAGCTTCTTTTTCTACAAAATAATTTCCTTCCTAATTGCAGGAAGCTCGATGTTCCCGAGCAGAGCTGCCCCTGCTGCCCAGGCATGGGCGAAGCGTCACGCCCTGCGAGTGGGGGGCAGTGCCCACTGCCTCCTCCCGCCACCCCGCCCCAGGCCCAGGCGGCCGCCGGCGCAGGAGGCTTGCCGGGGCTCGGGCAGCCTCCCTGCATGTGGAGGGCACTGCAGAAAGGCAGCTCAAGCTGAAGGCAGCAATTAAATGGTAATTAGGGCTTTACTTCATCTTGTGATTGATAGAGGCTTACCAGCCCGGACTGCGTCTTGTCATACTCTAATAGGCTAGAGGAGCTCCTCCACTCAAGTCTGGAGGATTTTGCCTTATCCCAGAGGAGATAACCTACTCCTTATGTAATCTCCTGCCTGCAGAAGAGCCGTGCCGGGTTTGCAGCCTGATATGCTTCCCAGCTCGGCTCCAGATGTGCCCGGGATCTTCCTGGGAGCAGGGGACGGCGGGGGCTTTTCCTTGGCGCTTTCAGCCCTTCAGCACCTCCTCGCCCAGCCACACAGGGAGCCAGCTGCTCCATTTCCCATTCTCACCCAGCATGGATGCACACGGGAGCATCTATGGGGTGACAACTCTTGCACTGTTCATCATCACCTGCTCCTGAGCCCTAATGAATCACATATTTATTTAAGGTTGGAAGGGACCTCTAGAGATCATCTAGTCCAACCTTCCTGCTCAAGCAGGCACACCTAGAGCATGTGGCACAGGGTGGCATCCAGGTGGGTTTTGAAGACCTCCAGAGTAGGAGACTCAAAGTCTGCTAGGATACAGTGCCTTCAAAGCTGGGCTGTGTAGAGCTGGAAGAGTTGAATATAATGAACATCACCGAGAGGGTGCAACCCCTGAGCGCAGCCTCCAGCGCTCAGGTTGCAGCTCCCTGCATGCCCAGCTCCTGTGATTGTGACTGTCACACGGGCCTTTGCAGCCCCAATTACTTATTATAAACAATTCAGTTTATCTTTATCAGAATCATTATCTAAATTGGTTACATGACACACACCGCTTTCCTAACTGCACCCTTGGGAAGAGCTGCTATAAAACCTGTGATTTTGTCCTTTGTAATTACCCCTCCATGGGCTATAAAACATCGCGCTGGTGTTTAACGCAGGTACAGCCAGCGTGTCCCACTGCTCCAAGAGGGAACAGGGCGCACGGCAGGCACGAGGCCTCGGCCGCAACKGGGCTCACGAGGTACCCGGCGAGCTCGTCACGATGGCCCTTTCCCCACGAAGAGCAGTGACCCAGCAGCGCCAGGTGAAGTGCAGCCCGCACCGGCATCCGCGCTGGAAACGATGAGGTGTCACAACTGCGGCCAGCACAACCACACTCCCTGCGCCATTAATTTTCTCCTTTGGTATCCTCCACATTTCCTGCCATAAAAATGCTGGCCAAAGCTCCCCTGTTGCTGACTCCTGTTTTCCTTGCTGTTGTGAGGAATTCCTCGGTGCAGTGGATCCCCSCGTCGCGCGGTGCCGAGCCAGCAGCTCTGCCCATGACCGAAACAAAGCAGCGGACAGCGAGGAGCGGAGCCCGGAGCCGAGTGCTCGCCAGGCTGGCGGGCGCAGGGCCGCGCTGGCCCCCCGGTCACGCCTGACAGGCGGTGCTGGTGCCCGTGTTGCGGCGGGTCAGCACGCGGGTTGCACGGGGGTGTTGCGTTACACCACCCCGAGGCTTCGGTTACAGAGTGCACATTGTCCCTGCCTGGGGCACACGGCGCGGTATCGAGTTCGCCACATTCTCATTTGGGGACTTTGATCCTTTCTGCTGGAAAGAAGCTGCTTGGAATTACGCTGCCGAGCAGAGAAACGGCTCAGCCGTGGACGCTCAGGCGCATGGAGGAATGCCAGGAGTGCTGGTAGCCAGCCCGCTCCTCAGGACGTTTACCCGGCTGCAGAGCGGCCGCAACATGTCCTGCGCGAGTCACCGCACGAGCTCTTGGGTGCCGCCTGCTCCCTTGCGGCCTCCCCTTCTCTCTCATGCCACAGCAGGAGCTGCTGCCACCGCCGCSTTGACTCCTCTCCCGGGTCCCCCGGAACAGGCGGGATTTGTGCCCCTATGTCCCATGGGACAAAGTCATCCACAGCATCACCCTGGTGCCACCCAGGAGCACCACTCCTGCCACCAACCTCCTCGCCTTGCCGGAAAGCGCCAGAACCTCCCTCACAACCGTTATCATCCCTTATGAAGTACCACATCCTTTAGCTGTCTTGTCCCATGGGAGCTCCTGTATTTACTGCCTGGAATATATTCAAAGAATGCATTTTGAACACTTTCTTTTGCATTTACATCTTTGCAACTTTATTCAGTAATTTTCATAGAACAGTTTGTATGGCCTGATAAGCCATGATGTGCACACCAGCATATTCTTCCCCATTACTGAATCAGGAAAGGTTTATACATAAATTTTGCTTGTTTGTAATTTATCAAAGAGTAGAGATACTCAAAGTGAGCAGGTATCAACGGTTCCAAATTTAGGCTTTTATCACGCTCATAGCGTGCCATTCATTCCACCTGCACTTCCCTTAATACGGCCTCGGCTTTTTCTCTCAGTTCCTGCCCAAGATGCAGGACCTCTATGCACCTCCAGAAAACAAATTCTCCATTTCTTGTCATCTTGTATCAAGCAACTTGACTGTACAGCTAATTAATCAGAATCTAACTTCTATAGCAGAGGATATGAAGGTTGCCTTTAATGCTATCTACATAAAATCTTGCAGAAAGGGCATTTTTTAATAGGCTGCCTCCCCTTCTCAGCAAGATAAGGCTTGGGCCTGGGAGCACACTGAAAGGGAGACAAAAGCGCACATGTGAGCAAAGAGCTGCTGGCTGGGAACAGCCGCAGATAAAAATCCCTGGAAATGTCATTGCGCACCATGTGTAGATACAGCTGTACCCATATCTCTAAATTACAAATGATAATGAGGTGTAAAGATTTTATCAGACACCTCGCCTCCTTGAGAGGTCTTTGTGTGCTGGCCGGTGCAGTCTCGTATTAGGTGGCAGGAATTTTGTTTTCTTTCCTAAGTGGAACATCAGATTACATAGGTCTTATTTCACTGCTGATTGCAGTCGTCCACTTAACATCTTGACAGATACTCCGGCGTGGAGCAAGGCTGGTGGCGCTGCCGGTAAGGTGCACATCCATCCATCATCCACTAACAGATCACTTGGAGGGCTTGGCCTTATGTCATTAGCTTGCCTCACTCCACAACTTGGTGCCTCTCCTAACTCCTCCTAACTAGGTTTCTCACAATTTTGCAGCAGAACGTTAGCTCCAGTTGCTACAAACAAAAGCATCAACCCAAAACCTCGAGCCTGGCTTTCTCCTAGGCCAAAGCTTGATAAACGCTGTTGTTTCCCAACACCTGAGCTGGTTAGGCACGGTTTTGGTGCTGGCCCCTTTCCGGAGGGACTGCCGCTGCAGAGCGCTCCTCCAGTGGGCACGTGGGCAGCTGCACTGCGGCGCTAGGGAGGTTTCTGCAGTGGGCTTTGCGCATGCAGCACCAAGGTGCTCTGCGCTTGCACTGCTGCAGAGCAGGGACACAGCCGGGACATGTGYGCAGCCGAGCCTGGAGCAAGCCGCGATCCGCAGGGAGACACGGCCCCCGCGGAAGGCAGCCGCCCTTGGGCCTGCGGGAGATGCAGCCAAGCTCTCCGCCTCCCTCGCGGTGCTTTGGCACCTCGCTCCAAACCCGATATGGCTTATTTTTGTCAGCTTTTCTGCCCGGTTACATTAAACGAGGAGCTCTTGAACCTCTTTAATCTTCCTAAACTCCTAACCACAAAGCAAGCTTGAGCGCCAGCAGCCACCAAGATCTACAGCGCGATMAGCCYGACATTAGTGCCTCCGCTGCGAGAYGGGGCCAGCGAGTCCCTCCTCTCCGCAGCGCCCGCAGAGGGATGCGGCGCTGCACGACCTGCGCGTGGCYGCCACCGCACACTGCTCCACACCGGTGCGCGCCCGCTGCCCTTTGGAAAGCGCTCGCTAAAATCATTAAAAGCTGCAGATGAAACCCTATAAAATAGATTTGTGCTTCCTCGTCTCAGCGCACTCCATCTAATGAAGGGCATATACTTCTTAATGTAAATAGATCACACTTACACAACGCTATTCTAAATAAATCTGGGGCTAATGTAGTTTATGAGATATACTGAGGAGGTTAAATTGTTTCTGACTAGGTGGTTAATTAAAGGATTTATTTTGCAATTGCAGAGGACCCATAACTCATGAGTTACTGCACAATAAAAGCGTTGTAGATGTGTAAAATAACACCGGGATTAACTCCCCCAAGCCACCCAGCCCCACGCAGCTCGGATGTGCCCCTCGTTTGTGCCAACATCCAAAAGTCGGGAAATTCCACCAAGATCTGGCTTTAAAAACAGAAATGGATGTGTTTGATGAAGCRGCTGGTTCAGGGCTTCCCCAGCTATGTCTGAGGAAGGAAATATATGAAGGATTAATTATCGAGTGRAAGTGGTCTGGCACAGAGCAGAGAAACTCTGATAAGATGTTTCTCATTCTGTTTCTCTGTTAGAGGCTCCTGAGGATCTTTGAGCTCCACAGCAAAGTCGGCACCAGAAGACGTATTGTACTTGCCTTTGGTTTGGCAAGGTTTCGCATTTGTTTTGTCATTTCCGCAAAGCAATCTTAATGTTTAATGGAAAGTGACAAAGAGGAAGTGTGAAAAAAATAGAACATGGATTTCCTTTTAGTTAAAGCTCAGATTGTTTTGGTCCTTATTAAAAAAATGATTTTCCTATATATTTAGCCCTCTAAAATCCATGCCATCCGGCTACCAGCATTAATGATGTTAGGGTGAATTATAAAGAGAAATCAAATTTTCCATAGCATTTGAACGCCATTAAAATGCCAAACAATAAACTACCAGACTGCAAATTAGATCAGTGGAAATATCAAACACATTGCGGTATAAAATCCATAATTGCATTTAGCGCCTCAGCTCCCAGGGGACAGGCTGCTAAAGATCATCACCGTGCCACATATGAGAAGCTATTGACAGAACGATAAAAATCGACAGGCTAACCAAATAAACACCGCAGGCTTCATTAAATATTCAGCAACTGAAATTTGACTATGGTGCGGCTGGAGGGGCTGCGCGGCCACGCGGGGACAGTCCCCGCGCCCGTGCCCACAGGCGGGCGCCGCYGAGGGACGCGGCCAGCGCCGCCAGCCCTGGCCATCAATAACGTCCAGGCGCCAACAGCGCTGTCCTTCCTGCACGGGATCAGCCGTGGCCGGGAGAGCCACCTCCGCAGCTCCAGCCAGGGAAAGCGCCGTTCCTGCCAAAGTTTGCGCTTTCCTAGGAGGGCGCGAGCATCCTGGCCAACGGAGGTGGCTGAAGRAGTCGCTGCCTCGTGCTCAAGGAGCTCCAAGTGAATGTGCACCAAGACCGCCRTGCTGAGCATCAGGCATGGATGCTCTGCATGGGCACAGCGCTGGCAGGACTCAGTGAGGGCCAGGGCACATCCAGCACCATGGGGAGCAGGGCAGCAGGAAAGGATGCAAGGAACTGTGTGCCAGGCGGCTGGCCGCACAAGTGAGGCTCGTATTGAGGGACCAGAGAGTATGGGACATCTGGGCAGAGCTCGGTATCCCAAYGTCCCCCTTTTATTTTTTAAACAATATAGGCCTATTTCTTAAAATTTCAAATTCCAGAAATAATTCCCAATATCCCCTCTGGACACCCTTTAGCCCATCTGCAGGATCGTGCGCTTGGTCTGTCATACTTACTGCTACAATGGGAGGAACAAGGAAAATATGCACATTTCCTCTCCCTGTTCCTACAGGCCTTGAGCCTGAAATTAGAGCAAATAAAATGTATAATGCATGCTCTGGAAGCACCCAATAGGGTTATAAGCAGCCATTCCCTCTTCATGGAGAAAAAGTTTATGTAAATGACTGATGACAGTGTTATTGTGTGAGGAATATCAATGGAGTAATTACAGTTACATAGCTTGCTGCTGCACTGCTGCTCCAAGCCTGTGTTAATTTTTCACACCGCTCCCTTGGGAAAGATCCGAGTGTGCTCCTAAGAGCAGAGCTAATAATCGGAGCTCTGAGCCACTGCCGCGGAAACTAGCCCCAAGGTCTTTCTGAGCAGACTGCTAAACACTGACTGTCTCCCCGGAGAGGAGAGAACAGAGATAAAATGATTAAAAACTGCCAAATTGGACTGGCAATCACTTGGCTGCACTGTCAGCCCAAGACAAGACAAATCTCAGTTATTTTTCCTTTTGTGAGCTGCAAGCAGGCAGCACAAAGCAGGGTGGCTGCGAGCAGCCGCCGCGTCTCGGGTCCTCGGCAGCGCCGCGCGGACGCCATCTCGGCACCGGGTTCAACACCGGAGAACTGGGGAAGAACGCTGCTATCCTGCTCCATAGAGACCCTTGCAATTATGAGCCAATTCCACTTGTTTGATCACAGAAATAATTTTAGGTGTCAGCAGATCAGACTCGATACCTATGTCTCATTCTACATGAGCAGTTGCTATAGTTTAAATGCTTCTGGTGCTCTTGGCCCTAACRTTCTGGATGTCTGACATAGTCTGACGAGCCCTAAGTGGATCCAGGTAATGGATCACACCTAAAAGTGTCTGACATATGGCATGAAAATTGTACTTTAAAGAAGTCACTTACGAGATATATACCTTGTGCGTGTGTGTGTGCGCACCCTGAGGATACCCTAGGCCACATCTAAAAGTCAGTATCACTTTCCATGGGTTGTGAGAAATTGAACAGAAGAGGGTGCCACAGCCAGCAAACAGCAGCCACAGGCAGGCGAGTGCTCGGTGCTGCAAGGAACCACCTCAAAAATGAGGACACCAACACTTCCTGGTAAGGGGACGCAGATCTCTCTTGCCTTCCAATAGCAACATTTTAACGTGCATCAGCAGGGCAAGATCTCAGTGCAAGGGCCAACACGCGCTCAGCCACCTGCCCAAGCGTCCGACGAGGCTGCACTTGCTCTAGGAAATCCTGCATTCGCCCCTTGTGCAGTCAGCAGCCCTTGGCACGTCTGCTCCCAGCTCCCCTTTGCAGGACAGCTCTTGGAAGCCTCTGCTGGAGCTGCGCAGGGGTTACGGTGACTATCTCAGCTCCAACGCCTGCTCTTTGCCCCTGCACAGAATCGGCCCCTGTGTGGGCAACGGGAGAGAGAGAACAGGTTCAGCCTCTGATCTCAGCACAGATCTGGCTCCTGGAAGTGGGATGCATCTGGAAGGGTGCACACGAAGGTAGRGGAATAGCAGCCCAGCACTAAGTCACTTTGCTGCCTCCATCCAAGGAGAGCCCGGACAGGAGCGAGCCCAGAGGGCTGCCCTGAGGTGAGAACACGGGGATGCAGGGACAGCATCCTGGGATGACTCAGGGGATGCATTCCCGAGCACCCCAGCCTGGYGCAGGACGACCCTGGACACATCCAAGGCAGAGCACTTTGCAGTGATGCGATAAGCTTTGTTTTGTTTCACTGTTGTCTCATTTTTAACGGAGTTTTCAACCATCTCGGTGCCTTGTGTGACATGTTCTGCAGCTTGAGACCCTGCAGGACCACTCCAGCTTTACATGGGATGTGTTGAAAGGGAGTGTCCGCCCTCAGACCCTGCTTTTCATCAGGGCATGACAGACAAAATCCTCCCCACCAATTTCACAACACACCTTGCACAAAGCAACAGCAAACTCATGACAGATCTGCAAAGTCCCTTCATTGCATCCCGCTACCTGCCAGGCAAACCAGTGCTTCTGCTGGAGGAACTGATGGGGAAGCCTCTAGCTGAGGCTCAAGAGAGCTGGGGCCACATGGAGAGCCCCTTTCCAGCCACTCAGCTTTGTGCCTGCACATGCTTTCACCCAAGTTACTCAGTCAAAGGCATCTGCACAGCCCAACCTGCATCCTGGGAAGGCTCAAGTGACAGGAGCCCCCTCCCAGGGCCGCACAGCAACAGGAACTCCTCGGTGCTGCAGCTCTGGCCTGCACACTGCGATGCGGCCTCGTGCTTCCAACATAACCCAGAGAATGTCACCTTCGGAGATACTGACCTTCTGCACCAAAAACACAGATGCTGCTTACTGCTTTTATTTTGCCATTTCAACCCCCTCCCCAAAGATGCACTAGAATGTTAACCATTTTCACATACAAAATACTCCCTTTTCATACCCAATGTACAGAATCTACATGCACACAAGACAGCTTAGAGAACAAGCTCACAAGCAGAGCTATACGGTAAACAGAAAAACAACTTTCCACTTCAGCTGCTCCAGGTCCAGATGCTTTCCCTGTTCTGCAGCACACCAGACACATATGATTAGAAGGAACATACCAGGTATTGCAACTATTAAACTGTTAGATACAATTTACAATGGCCATAACCCACTTGTCGTTGGTCTTTGCTAAAGTTAACCAGAGGTTTGTGAGATATTTAACAGCGGAGGGAAAGAACCGGGTTCATGACTTGTTGCACAAGAGTTTGCACTGTTGTTTTGCTCACTCATAAGCTTTTCTTTCAGCTTGGTTTGCTCAAGGTAAGAAAAACAGGAGGCTGACTGGAATGGGGCTTTCTGGCTTTGCTCCCTTTGGTACCAACTGTCCTGTTTTGCTCATGTTTGGAGGTGCTTGGACCCAATGAGGAGCTGCTTCTAGAGAGCTGGGGAGCGCAGGTKTCCCAGAGCCGCATGGCGCACGGCTGCCAAAGTGCCCCCAGGGCGCTGCTCCCGCAGGGCCTGGCGCGGCGCTCACCGGGGTGCTCGCAGCTGCCTGCACAGCCCTGCCTGCAGTGCCCGGCCGCCATGGCACATCCCACACCCATTCCCGCACCGCGGCACATCCCGCACCCATTCCCGCACCGCGGCACATCCCGCACCCATTCCCGCACCGCGGCACATCCCGCGGCCCCGCCGCACCCACTCCTTGGCCAAAGCTCCGCCAGTGCACCAGCTTTCCTCCCTTCAATTCCTTCTTGCTAGGCGGCCCAGGGAGCAAGCAGGGAGGCGCAGCATTGATTGCGCCAAGGCAGGAGGAGCGCTGCAGCCTGTGCACCAGAGCCGGGCCGTGCGCAGCTTCTCCCACCGGAAAAGCAGCGACAAGGCCGGCCTGCGAAGAGGGCGTCCGCTACAGGCGGCGCGTGCCGGGAGGCTGCAGCTGCGCRCCACATGGGCGGCCGCGCTGTGGCCGGCACCCGCGCCATGGCCGGCACCCGCGCAGCGTGCTCTGCGCCCCACATGCACGGCAAGGACGGTGAGGACGGCGCGCGCGGCCCCACGCCCCTGGCCGATGCCGCTTCCCGGCGCCTCCGCGKGTGCTGGCGGCACGATGCCCACTGCGAAGCCGCCTGCTACCCGCTGGCAGTGCACGCCTGGTCGGGCTCCTGTGGCACGTGCCAGGCAGCTCGGGGCTTCCAGGAAAAACGCCATTATTAAAATGAGTTTAGTAAACAATAATCATAGGAATAGTTAATAAGCACWGCCTTTCTGTGCTAAGTAGGAAATTAGATCCACTGCCCCATTACTGTTTTGAGTGAGAAAGCAATGATGCCTTTAATTATGCATGGTCTGCTTTATTTGAACTGTGCTGGCTGTTGTGAGGGAAATAATCAATGCAAACGCCTCCTGAGGTCGCTCCCGAGGCGGGCGCAAAATGAACTAAGTGAGCAGAGCAGTGCCTATAATCATATCAAGCAAATCCCCAGGTACCAGCCCTGGAATCACACACATATGATTTATACACTCTCAACAACTCAACACTGACACCCCGAGCCATTTTAACAGCAGAGCTTGCATATTGCTTTAAATTCTGATCTCCACATGAYAAGTCAAATTTCTGAAGTTGGAATGAATTCTGTGCGTCTTTAAAGTGAATAGAACCTACACCACACTCGGTGGGAACCTTGCTAGATTACAGAACACAGGATTCAACYCATTTTTTAAAAACAGTTCCTGTTGCATGTTTTTTAAGCAGGACTCCCAGAYGCAGCTCTTCAGACTAAAGATGCTCTTAGCATAGGGTCAACATGACAAAGAAGGTGAGAACCAGACCACAGTCTAGTGAGCTCGAAATCCAGTCTGAAGGTGTTTTCCTTTAATTTCTGCCAAAGTATTTAGCCAATAAACTTTGATATGAATTTGTATGTGAAGCTCTCCATTTTTTTTTTCATTTTTTACTCCAAATAAATCAAAATACTTAAAATCAAGGTGAATTGACAGCATGTGCTGAAACTAAAAGGAGAGAATACAGCACCCAAATAAGGACTTATCAGCTTGGGKTTTTTTTCCCCCTATTTTTGTTTATGCAGGCGATCTTTCAGTAACTCAGCTGTTAAAGCAATGTCACAGCTCATCTTTGTAGGCATGTTTTGTYGCGGCAAGACGACTCCACCAAGAATATTGAAGAGGCCTCTGCAGCAGAGCCAGCAGCCCCGTCCTAGCGCTGCCCGAGGCCCTGCCATCACTGTGCCACCTCTGACACACACCACCAGCAGCGAGAAGTCCTCTGTGGATCAGGGGGGACAAATCCTGACTGATTTACATCCCCTTAAACCTAATTGCATCAGTTTGCAGTCTGTAAATCATACCTGCCAGGGAAATAACCCTGCCGCTCCCTTGCATGCAGYTCAGGTCTGTGATGGATTTGGCAACAAGACTCAGGTATCACAAGTCCTGGGTCAGCACATCCATCACGTGCCAGAGATGGCACACCAGTCCTGCACAAAGCCATTTTTCACAGCCGCTTGCTGCAGGAATTCCTCAGGTTAGCCCCAAGGAGCACGTTTTCTCCCACCCCATCTGCTGCAGCATGAAACCAGGACACTGCACCTGTGATAGTGTCTCCATTGCCGTGGAGATGGCAAGTCCTCGGCAGAGCCAGGACCTTCCTGAAATGCAAATTTCTGCAAAGCAGGAAGTACCTGCAAAGGAACAACACTGAGCATGCATGGGTTGACCCTGTGCGCCCACTGGAGCTGGAGGCACAGCTGTGTCTATGCTCTCCTGAACAGGAATGGCCATGTTGCAGCAAGCCTGGACTGCAGCACATGGGAGATGTCCTTCCCGTGTGGCACAAGATGCTATCACAGCAGTTTTCTACTGCTTACACTGCCTGCCTCCCAGCGTTGTGCTTCGCTGGCCTTCAGGCGTGCAAAGCAAGGAGGCTTCTGCCCTGTTGCATGTTTTCCTTCGGCAACAACTGCCTCCCCAAATAGTTTAAAAACTGCTGAACTACAAAGTTTGCATAAATTTCTCTCCACAAAAATCTTCCTAAGCTGTCCCATGCAAGACACTGCTTCAAAATGCATAGTAGGGAAGTTTTTTTGCCCACGTCTGATCTACCACTGTGTTTGTTCTGCAGAAGTTTTCAGTTCCGAGTTTTCTGAAATCAAGACACTGCTAGTGAAGATACCAAAACCAGCTTATAAAGAAGTTCCTTAGTACACATCTTGGATGTTTGTGCAAGGACATCTGCTCTCCACTCCAAACACAAGATTTCTGCAGGTCCTTCATCCATCTGTTAAAAGGAGTTTGATCTTCCACAGAGACGTGCACTGGCGTGAACTTCACCCTAAGGAGTTAAATCAGCTTTTGTGATGGAAGCTCTCATGATAAAAATAGATCTTCCTGGTCTCAAGGATTTGTTCAGTGCATGATTTAAGGGGAGTTTATTGAACTGTGCTGCACAGTTTGTTTTGTTGCACAGAAAAAGTATTTGTTAAAAATTTCTTTCTTTCACCAAGATTCATTTGAATAGGCTCGGCCGTACTGGTCACATTATGGGAAAATACTATGGTCTCCTTTTCATACTGAAAAAGCAAGCTTGTACTCAGCATTTCTTCTGAAAAGAAGTTGCCTGTACTAAGAGCATATGTTGATCTATAATTACTGTACAGAATCCTGTAACTGATCTCTGAGTATGTTCCTATAAATCTTTGACAGTAAATAAGTCTGAATAGAGGTATCTGGGATCAAGAAGAGGAGGCATTTCACACAACTTCAAACTTCTCAGTTCTACAAGCCGAGCAGCTAGCTCCAACCCGTGCCAAGAAATTCAACAACAGGCTGTGTGCTATTATCTGTGTTCACGGCTGGATCTGACTATTTAATGCTCTTGAAGCTGAAGTGCTGTAAACCTGATGCTAGAAAAATATATCCATCACCGTGATTTCTGTGAGCCAGGCAGAGTTGCCTATCAGGGAGTTTTCTCTAAGATTATTTGACTGTAAAAACACTACTGTGTTAAGTGACATTTAAGATGGCTGTTCTGGTCACCTAGAAATAAACTGCAAGTAACAAGCACACCGAGTCACCAGGGACTGGGAAGCCTAACAGAGGTGAGGGGTGCCAGCCCGGAGCAATGCGGGGGGCGGCCGCCCGCCCGGCGGCACCAGCACCCAGGATGCCATCCTTCCCGTCAGGGGCACCGCTTCCACCGCAGCCTCTCTATGGGAGATGCACCTCATGGAAAAGTAACTTTAGCAGTTTATGGCTGATTATGGTTGCATGAGCAATCACCCAAGACACAGATGCTCCAGAAGCTCTGAACAGTCGGGGCTGTCACCCACAGAGCCGGCAGGACCCTGCGTTCCTGCACCCTCCCCTTGTCCAACAGAGCACGAGGCGAGCGGAGGGGCTCATCCAGGGACAGCGTCTCCCAGCCACACACACATGCACACAAACACATCTGCACATGCTCACATTTTCCAGTTCTTTAAAGAAAATAAAGAATTGCTCAAGCATCATGCATATTTTAAACTGATACAATGGGGGATTTTCAGACCAAAAATGCCTTAACCAGAAAACTTTGCATTTTGCTTGCTCTAAAGAACTCAGAAGAATTTATATACAAACGACGACAAATACTTCATTTAAAGAGCCAGTGACTCCCCAAGCAGAGGGAAGAGGGCCAGCGTGAGCAGCCAGCGCGGCTGCATGCAGCTAGCCCCTCTGCTTCGAGACCACAGGAATTGTTTATCACGGAGACTCTCCCAGGCTAATTGAAACCAGCCCTGACTTTTGAACCTGCAAGCACTAAAGAAACTTTAAGTGTTTTCTCCCACTGAGATTTGGCCTATGGGGACTGCTCGTTGCTCACCCCGCAGTCATTTTCAGTTCATTTTATCTCCACCTTGAAGGAAACCTCAGTGTAGAAGAGGCCTTAAAAATTCTCCAATAAAACATTATATTCATAGGAAAACAACATTCTAAGGCTCTATTGCCCACATTGCATCCTTCTAAGACTACTGACAGTAAGTTTGAATCTACACTTCAACAGCCCATGTTGCAAGAAATTTCAAATAGGACCTTTGCGGTTCATACTTGTAACTTGCAGCTTAGGGACTTCAGCAACACGCAGCCTACTCTCATTTAGGACTTTTCCAAGTCCTAGAAACAGGAATCTGCACAATCTTTACAAAAGCTAACCTGCAAAAGACTGCAGTCTAAAGCCAAGTCTGCATGTCCCCAGCAGGTATGCTGCTTGCCCTACACATCAATAGGAAGGACTTTTTTTTGGTACACAGCAACATTTAGATGCTGCACCAGGACACSAGTGCACAAAACCCTCCCCGAGAAAACAAGCTGGATAAACAAAGCAAGAAACACAGGCTGCTGCCAACATGCAACCCAGAGCCTCCCCGTGAGGGCAATGAGAGGCAGCCCTCACTGGCCCTGGCAGCCTGACACCCCAAGTGCCCCACAGCCCCCGGGACACCACGCRGTGCATTACGGATTAAGTCAGGACAAGCAGGCAGGCAGCAGCACATTTATCTTCTCTGCAAACATCAGTTCCAGGAGAGATTCCACAGATAAGACAAGTTCATTCAAATTCATTCATCTGAGAATAGAAACCTGAGCCAAAACTAACATACATTTTATGCTTATTTACAGACCACCAGAGACTAAAGGATTCACCAAGAAGCTCACAGGTACCTTCTCCGTGACAGCAGGGAGACATCGAAGACRCCTCGTCAGAGCAGTGGCTCCGCGCTCCAGCCGTGTGGTGCCGGGTCTCCTGTCCCTTACCGAGTCGCCTGTGCTACGAAGCATCTAGCAGCYGCGCGGCAGCAGGGCAGGTGCTGCCCGCACAGGGGGCTCATCTTGCTGCTGCAGCAGCCAAGCGCCCCAAGGCTGGGAGAAGGGCTTCCTGCCTGAGCACGGAAACATCCCCTGTGCTCCAGGAGCTCAGAACCCCATGGAGCAGCCACAGCACCCAGCTGGGGGAGCACAGATCCATTTCAAACCTCTGCAGAGCCCAGGTGAAGCCCATGACGAGCAGCTGCAGCCCCAGCTGTGCCTGGGCAGTGCAGCAAGAGGCTTGAGTGCCTTGGGAGCTTAGCTTGAGGGCACCCCTGAGAAGCAGTCACGAGAACCTGCATCTCCTCTGCCTGTGCTCTCGGCAAAGGTTACCTCCTTTCCCACTGGCCCCTGTAGATAAGGATGCATGCAGCCATGTCTCTGCCAGAGCTGGTGGCATGACCTGTAGTTTGCAATAAGACATTTCCACCTTCCTCTGGTGCCATCTCCAGAATCAGGGTCTTGGTACTGCCGCTTGTGGACAGATCATGCCACACATGGATGAGATAGCAGTGATGTCCTTCAGCAAAGGAGGGCAGAAGCAGGGACTTGCTCAGCAACCTAAATGGGTACACTGAACCCCTCTAGAAAGAAAGGTTGACCCAGACTTCTCCTTTTCTACCCCAAAGGCAATGCACTTGCCCTGTCCAGTCCCAGGATCCCTCCAAGGGTCCTGGCTGCCCTTGTTCTGTGTTCTGCCTCTCCTGCAGAACACAGCGGGATAAGTGGCATGTGACGGGTGCTGGCCTGGGTGCTCACTCATGGATACGTGGCCGGGTCTCTAAACACACGGGCATGGCTGGGCCGGGGCCGTCATGGATGCCATGATCCCGCTCGTGGCCATCACGGATGCCGTGATCCCGCTCATGGCCGTCATGGATGCCATGATCCTGCTTGTGGCACACCCATGGGGACAGCGAGGCCCAGGGCCATGCCTGGCACTCATCAGGCCTCTTCTGCTGGGCAGCACTGCCATGTCCTCAGCCCATGGAGCCTTCAGCACTGTGCCAGCACTTCCCGGTGCTCCCACGCTGCAGGTGCTCCCTCCTCATGGAGCGGGAAGCTCGGGGGCTTTGGATCAGCTCCTGGCGCTGGAGGAGCCGTGTCAGCACGGCACYGTGCCCAGGCTGAGCAGGGAGTCAAGCCCACCTGCAAGTGGGATGGGGCAGAACCGCTTGGGAAGTGCTCTTCCTCGCTCGTTCGGGGTATCGGCCCAGCACGTGCTGTCCATCACCAAGACGTCGGCAGCAGCACTGGTGTCAGGCACGCAGGGTGGCCCCGGAGGGCGCCGAGGCCCTGCACAAGACCGGCCTGCGCCATCGTCCTTGGGAAGGACGAGGCGCTCGCTGCCCCGCGCCCAGCACGCGGCCATGCGTGCACCGGCCATGGCCTGCGGCGCCGAGGCCTCCTGCAGCCGCGGTGGCAGCCCCATGCCGGCAGCCGACACGCAGCTCCATTTATACTTAATAACATCCTCTTTACCGGCCTTATAAAGCTCGCGCCCCCATGGCCACTGCCCGGAGGTCTGTGCTGGACCATGCTGCATAAACTTTGCACAGGTTTTGCCTTCAGTGAAAATGTTGTGGATCTACCTYGACGTGAGACAAAAATTTGGCTATAAAATGTGAAATTATGAATCTAACCTCTACAAAGTCCCAGTGTAACACAAACCAAATTCAAACACCAGACACAAAATATTTTCTTTTGAAAATTCTTGCATTTTTTAAGCTCAAATTCATTCCAGCCCATGTGACTCTCATTGGCAGCCAGCTTAGCACTGCTCCCTACTGTCAGTACTAAAACAAACAGAAATTTACAGCCTTTTCTCCTTTCAGAATAATCACAGAGTAGATTACTCAAAATAAATAATATATCTGTTGATTTACCCCTTTCCTGCAGGTTTGGGGTCTCTATTTATTTGTGAGGGTGACCATAACACATGCATCTCTTGACAACCTCTGTTCCTTATAAGACTTTTCCATATTACCCTTTTCTTGCACAGTTTTTGTATTCTAACCCCAATGTCCATACCCTAAGTGGCAGAATTCTGCGCCTGCACCTTGCTCTGCACAGCCCTGCTCCTAGCAGTACCAATACACACTGCAAAATGCGCCCTGAAGAATAAACAAAGTTAATTTACTTGCTTTTCCACAAACTGGCGCACAAGTAAAGTTTAACTGCCAGGTCTCTTCAGAGATGAGTGCAAGACCATAAGCAACAGATAAAAGCTTAACAATATCAGAAGAAATAGATTTTTTTCAGAGGACTATTCAGTCATTCCCCACTTCTGGCTGTATGTCCTACTGTCTTGAAGGAGCAATCGCTTCTGCTTATGGGCCAATATTGACGGTACATGTTTTTGGTGGGAGAGGCAGGATCGAGGTCCCCCCTGCCCGAAGAGCACTGCGGTGTTTCGGCAGCGCTCTGCACCCGGCCGCTGTCTGGTCATCCCGGCAGGAACGTGGCCACGGCCCAGGACAGCGCTGGCTCTGAGCAGGACCTGACCCCTCACTGACAGTCCTGCTTTTTTATGAGTATGAGTTCATAAAAGATCCCGCAGATCCACCTAAAGCTCCTTCCTCTCCGAACTTCCTCCTGACACAACTCATTGAAGTCCCAGGATGGCCTTTATTAGAGCATGTGCCGGGGCTTCAGATGCGGAGCGAGATTTTGAAAGGCAGCATCTGTCTCTGCAGGCAGGAAAACCCTTTTGTTCGCATATTGCCCTGCCGCACATAGCAAGGGGCTCAGCTCCAGCCGTAAACGCTTGATCTTCCCTAGAAAGTCTCTACTTTCACTTATCAGCCTGACATCTCACAGCAGGGCCACCAGCCCGGCCGCAGCGTTGGCTCCAGGGCTCGCAGGCTGGAAGCAGAGTGGGGCGGCGAGGTGGCCGGCTCCCTGGGACCCTCCAGCACAGTTCAAAGTGACATGTTTCAAACAGCCCTCTCCTCCCTACCCAGCGCCTTCAAAGCGCACGCGGTTTATTGCCTGGAGCACGTCAAGTTTTCATCCCGGGACGCGCGGCGGTTGCTCCCAGACGAGGACAGAGTGCAGCTCTGCACACACACTGGCATCCTGCTCCTCAATGGCTCTGTTTTAAGAGGAGTTTAAAGTTGATCCCGTTGCTCGGGTCCCTGCTTTGATTTTTACCATGCTGTTCATTCTCGCAGCTCTGCTGCCAGAGCTCTTGTACAAGTAATTTTAAGCAGAAACGCGGGAGCCCAGAAAATGAAAAAGGAAAGAAAAGCTCCCCAGTGCTTGGACTCTGCAGCATAAGACAAAACCTCTCTGAACTAGAAAATGAGTTAGCACATAATTAGGGGGTTTCCCAAAGAGACTGAATAATTCATGGAAAGTTCCTGACATGTTCCCGGCATGTTTGGTCCAGTCACGCCTTTGTGCAGTGCTCGCTCTGACATCACAGCGCCAGGAGACGACATTTTCAAAGAAAAAAACAGTTACTGTGAAGCTAGCAGAGTGGGAGCTCCAGAAACTGCTAAACTTGGAGCATCTTCCTACATCGTTATTTTAAAAAAGGAAAAGGAAAACATTCCTGGCTGTGCACAATGTGTGCCGGAGTCACAGGATCCCGCTTGTAACAACTCCCCTTCCCCTTGTCACAGCTGGGACGAGCGGCGCTCGCGGCGCCCGGAGGAGCCGTCCTCGTCACGCTCGGCGGCAGCGCGCTGCATGGAGACCTGCCGGGCAGCCACGTCCCCGGGCACGGGCGTGAGGGGCTTCGCTCTGTGTGAAGATGCAGGCGCTGTTTATCTACTCGTTGGAAAGTTTACAAAAAAACAGCAAACTTCGTGCTGTGGTTGTTGAACTGAAGTAGTACTTTACTAGAACCAGGTTTTTTCGGTAATTTTGCGGTTGTAACAACTATTTTCTTTACATACTGCTATAGAAAAGGGACTCTTTTTAACTTAATTGAAGACACTATCAAGAGTAAATATACTGGGGATTTTAATAGAAACAGTATGAGGAGAACATTCAAAGCTAAATAATCAGAAGCAATTTGTGTTCATGAGCAGAATGATGTGTCATTTTTTTCCCTTGCAGAGCTCTGTACTGGATCAGTTTTGAGACTGTGGCAAACTTTAAACCTATCTTAAAATAATGAACAGCAGTGAGGGTTGAAGATAGTTTGAAAAATACGCTGGAAAGAGAAAACATATGCCACAGAGTGTGGTGCAAAAGTCATATTTCATGCATGACTTTAGAGAATGTTAATAAGGATTAGAACCATACTTCACCAGAATAACAATCAGTCAAAGAAGTGTAATTAATTTTTCTTTAGATCTCCGTTAGACAAAAATACAGGAGAGATAGYGTTGTTGCCTATAGATTTCACTCTCACTACAAAATATAGCCCTTACACACACGTCATAATTGCACACTTAACTGGAGTGTAGTACATGACTCATTTGCTTTATAGTTGTTGCTTTTATAATACTATGAATCCAAAAGTATTTTAAACTTCAATTTTTTGCTTTGGCCAATAAATATGATTAAGATAATACATCCAAAAACATATGTAAGCTGTGTACGTGGGACATATGGAAAGCAGATGTGTTCTTAATTTACATATGACCTAAAAAAACAGCTGATTACCAGAGATGGCACTGGAAGCCACCCGGCACCGCGCTGCCAGCTCARCACCGTTCCCAAGCCCGCGGATCGCTCGGAGCCCCCAGCAAGAGGCCGCGTCCCCAGTACGGCGGCGCTCGGCTTCGCACGATCAGCCCCAAGTGGAAACCCAGCCCGCCTGCCTCCAAACACGGTTGTTTGGAGCTTGCTGCAGCACTCCGAGCTGCAGTGCCCGGCTCGCAAGGAAAACCTGAGCATTTGAGGCTGCTTTGAGGAGTAAGCAACCAAGCAGCAAAGTATTCATATTGRTTAGTGACATCAGAAGTCAAAACTGGGCTGCAAAAGGGACCACAGAAAGAGAGGATTCCTAATCCTTTTTTAAAGGAAAGAATAATTTTCTAGCTGTTTGCTGGGAGAAGATGGTTCAAGTCACAGGACAGAACGTCAGAGGGACATGATAGCTGTTCCAAAACAGCTACTTGAGCAAAACGTTTGTAAATAAAGATGCAGCTTTTTTTAGGCAGACGTTTGTCACGGCTAGGAAATTAGGCTCTCGCGCCAGGCTGCCGCTGGCAGCGGCCCCGGACAGGGCTCCAGCACGCGTCCCACACGGTGATGCCAGCGCGTGCTGGGGCGGCTGCTGTCTGCGTGGTCCACTGCAGCTTCCCTTGGTCCATCGCCACCCTGCCGCCCGCCTGGGATCCCCATCTGCTCGGAGCAGGACCTGGAGGTCCCATTTCACGCAGGGCATGGATGTGCTGCTGGGCACAGCACTGGGACGAGCTGGCAGATGGAAAGGAGCACTGATGAACCGCTGGGTTAGGATGCTGAAGGGTGGCTCTGCCTCCTTCCCTCCCCCAGAATCCTCCTTGCTGTGTCCCAGCATCTCTCCTCTTGCCAGGAGATCCGTTCCCATGAGACAGGCAGCACTGGCTGCACTCCGCCATGGCCACCGCTGGCCCAGCTCTGCCCACAGTGCTCATCTCGGTTCTTGCAAACAGCCAGGACCCCACCTTGCAAACCTACCTGGTAGGGTAAGTAGTTCTCTCTGTGATAAACCCTAAAGATTTGACCCTGGGAGAGGTGGCATATCCTCGTATTGAAGAAAAGGAATAAAGAAGGATGTATGGGAAAGAAGCCAGGCTGTGGGCTAGCAGGGGCACTTCCTCGGCCTCATGATCCGAAACATCTGCACCGCCTAGCTGGCCACGCGGACCCAGCATCCCTCGGAGCTGGCGTTCCCTGGCCGCTGCCTCGCTGGGTCACAGCCTTCRCACACAAATCACAGAGCCGATCTCCCGATCACAGGGAGGGGGCCGAGGGCTGGGGAGGAGGATCTGAAATCCAATACCCCCAGGACTTTTCTTTCTTTCTTTCCTGCTCTTTGGCCCAAACAAGAGCTATTTTTCTTTTGATGAGCACATGTTGGCATCAGTTGCTGCTAGCACGGAGCAGCTCTGGTGCTGGGATGTGGCAGCGTGTGCTGGATCGTGGCCGGAGGCACGTCCCTGTGTGGTCCCAGAGTGTCCTGGAGCATCCCAGGGCACAGGCTGCATCGCATGGCTCCCAGGAACACAGACCAGGTGGTTACACTGCGTAATACCTGCCTGGGATAACTGCGTTACTGCCTCTCACACAAAAGGTGGAACCCAGGAGATCAGCAGGCTCCAGAACTGCTTTCCAGAGTTGTTTTCTCCAAAATACCTTTGGCCTCCCTGGGCTGCTCCCGTTGGCACGTAGTCCTCCCGCAGCGCTGGATGCGATCCTACCCCTGCTCCGCCCCGGGGATTTCTTTACAGGTCGCAGCCCCCCAGGGCCTCGTGCCCACTCGCACTCTGACTTCTTGCCCTCCGTCATAGTTCAGCTGTTCCTTAACTGACCTTAACAACTGCCCCTTCCCTGGCCACATGGATCGTGTGGGCATTTCAGACTGCCTTCAGGTCACTGTGAGCAGCCCCATCCTCACTGCAGACCGAAGCCAAACCGAACACGATTTGGGATGGGGCTCTGGCAGACCGCATCCCGTGAAGAGGTGCTCTGCCGACGGAGCCCCGGTTCCCGAGGGGCTTGTCCTGCCCATGGGCTGTGGAGGCACCGCGGCCGCATGGCCAGCCCTGCAGCCACACGTCTGGCACCACGGCTGTGTGTCCAACACCGCGGCCGCACGGCCAGGCACCGCGGCTGTGTGTCCGGCACCGCAGCCGCGTGTCCTCGCTTCCACTGCACGGCTGTGGCCGCCAAGGCTATGGGGCATRTGAGCAGGACTGGGGCACCCCCAGCACGAGCCTGGGAAAGGGCCACGGAGACGCAATCGTCCCTGGAGAGAGACCCACGCTTGCACAGGGAGGAGCACGAGGACGCCAGGAGCCGGGGTGGGAAAGGGGAATTCCAGAGAGATAATTTCTTGAAACACTTAATTAGCACTGGCTTCTAACATTAAAATTACTTTTAAAAAAAAAGTACATAAAGACAAAAATAAAGAGGTGCTGGACGCGCCTTGCACAGCCAGGGCTGCCGAGCAGCGCCTGTTGAGCTGGCTCCTTGAAAATGACTTTAAGGAAGTTTGAAGCACTATCACTCCCAATAACAGCCGGCTGGATGAAAGGAAAAAAATCTTAAGAGTTTCCCCTTTCCTTGCTCTTGATTACAGCTTGGGAAAATATTTAACATGAGAAAAAAGTAATTAGTCTGTCTCCCAGGATGCAGCACTCTCCCGCAATTGCCCCGACTCCTGTTCCAAAAATTGGAGCAACCAGTACAAACTTCATGAATCCACGAAGGAGGCAACTCTTCAAATACCTGTGGTTTGCCACATTTTCCAACAAAAATAAAAAGATTTATAGTTTCTCATGTTAAATCTGAGAGGCTAAACTTCGAGGGACATACTTGCCCACCTACTGCATGTGTATTAGTTCTAGCTGAAGAGAAGTCAATAAAAATGGAGAAAGAAGAATTTGCAGGGCTGGTTAAAGTAATAAGATTTGTTTCAGAGCATCTGATCTTTAGACTAACAGACTTCCAAACAGTTGGACAAGTAAATAAAGCACCRCGGGGAACCGCTAGTTGAAATAGGTTTCCGCAGGGACAGGCACAAAGGAATTCCTGCAGCTAAGAAAGGTCTGTGGCTATGAAACTAAAATACCAACTATCAGGGTGAAGGGCTGACTTGTACAGCGCTTAAGAGCAATTTCTGTAGGTATCCAGGCATCAGGGGCTGCATAAAGTTCTGTACGGAGCTTCAGAGAATATTAAAGCCATTAATAATTACCACTGAACAACAACAATCTTCTGCACTTCACAGTRATCCTGTGCTTCTGAAAAGGGGGGCTATTTTTAGTACCACTTGCTTCATTTTATGGATGGAAGGTTTGGAAAAAAAAAAAAACGAGAAACAACTAGCGCCATACCTCACTGTATAGCGCAGAACACATGAAGCAAAGAGAAATACCTGCTTCAAGAACCTTGTTTTCTTTAGAGAAATAAAAAACCCCCAACAAAAGCAGATAATCCACAGGCCCTGGCACTGTGTACACGGCTTCCCGGCGCGAGGCAGGGCGGCAACGGCAGGGCAGGAGCAGCGGGCGGCAGCACAGGCGCGCGGCGCCGCGGGGACGCGCTTACCGTGGGCAGCCGCTTTCTGCTCCAGCAGAGCAGAGCGCGGGCGCGGACAAAGCGGGAGACGTCTCGTGTTCATCCCGCTGCCAGGGGGTGGAGGTGACACTGTTGTAAGGTGCCATCTGACCAGGGCTTCTTTTCTGTGCTTGACATGAATAAGGGGATTAGGACGGCGAGTTTCCGCGAGCTCACTTCACKGGACAAAGGGCCCCGCGGTTTAGTGTCACAGCGCCTGATAAAAGTACAGGAGGCTGTCAATCAGCCGCGCCGTGGCACTTGTGTCCGTGACATAATCTTATTAGAAGATAAACCAGCGAAATCCTTTTCATGATGAAAAGTTACATTTAATTGCTCCTTTGCTCTGCTTTCCTTTCTGTTGTTMGTTTGTCCATTCAGGCCGGTTAACGCAGCACAAGGGTGCAGAGATGCGATCCCGCGGACCGGCACCACGTTCACAACGAACCAGCACCCTTGTGGCCGCCAGCAGATGGCTCGGCGGTGCAGTGAGAGTCACTTGCAATCCTTTAAACACAGGGTCAGAAGAGTTACTGCATTAATTAACAGGCATTCCCATGCCCCAGGGATGCCCAAGTTAAATGTTGTGTCAGTTGTTTTAATGCATAAGTTACCTGACAGAAAGTCTCAAAAATTGTCAAGCTCAGTCTCTGCGCAACAGACAAAAGGGGGATTTTTTTAAAATACCTTGCTAAGGGAACAAATCCATATTAGTCCTCTGAAAAGGACTGTTTCACTTGCAGCTAACTTCAGGTCTGCATCCTTTCTGTCCCACAAAGCTGCCACTGGTGCCRTCAGTGACAGCCACTGCCCCAGGGCGAACTGAGGGAAACCACTGGAGCTTGGGCTCAGCAGCTCCCGTGTCCATGGGGATGCAGCCTGACTTTGGGAGCCCCGTGCCCGGCGAGGCTAGGAGGGACAGCGAGGCTGGCACAAGGCTTCGGGACAGCGCAATGCATCAGGAGACCTGGACACCCGGACAAGAGCAGCCCTGCGCGGTGCTGGGACATCCTCTCCTGGGATGCTGCAGACACTGGGTGCACACATGCATGCACACACACGAGAATGTGCAGGCGTGCATGCGTGCACCACTGTGTGCAGATGCCCTGCTCATGGGCACACAGGCACACGTGCACATGCACTTGTGCAGCCAGAGCAGGGACATGTGTCCATGCAGCGCATTGGTACAACCTCGGCCAGGCCGAGGAATCCACTTCCATGGGTAAACCAGGGCAATGGCTCCCCTCACCAACATTAAATGCCCCCAAAACCTCGGCCTGAAGCACTAAGGATGGCTCTGTCCRTGTGGGATCAGGCAACATGGAGCAGCAACCCCAAAACTCGTCAATGCCAAGAGCAGCAGATGGGCAGGAAGCTCAGAAAAGTTTCAAAGCTATTTTTTTTTTTTTGAAAGTATTTTTCAACTTGGGAAAGAAAATTTGGATTTGATCTGCTTTCAAATAGGACAGATCCATCAAGGACTGAATGTAAGGTCAAGAAACCTGTTCTGCTAATACCAGGACAGACACACAGAAAAACCTGGTCTGTCATTAATGGTACAGGTGTATTCCCCACAGCCCCACACGCAGGTGACTTCACCTTGCCGACAGCTACCGAAGGGACCTGCTACGGCAAAGAAATCCATGGCCTTGCTCCAGAGGGATCACTGCCCGAGCTGGTGGCTTTGCTTCTCGAAATATGCATATACTTGAAAAGCATCATATGACTGCTACAATTAATAAGTGACAACTTAACATTCTCAGTAAACTACTGGTGTCACCAAGTAGCTCCATGGAGCTCCACCAAAGYCAGCTTTGCATCAAGCACCTGAGCGTACACATTACCCAAGAAACATAGCCTCACAAATGTGAAATGTTGAAAGAAAAAGCAAATTCCATTCATTTTGCACATGCCATTCTGTATTTTGTCCAACTGTCTATTTGACTGCAAACAACCAACCTGTTTAAAACAAGCTGAAATGTTTGGAGAAATTAAACACCTAACTATTCCCCTTAACTCAGAAATTCTTGGAGAAAACAAATCTTACAAAGCTCCTGAAGATAAAAAACATTATCATTTAAGGATTAAGAAAAATTCTGACAAATATCTAATCTGCTTTTTTCAGTAGCAATTTGGATGCCGTATCATAGCAGAGGAGGCGCAGAGTGAACAGTATAGTAGATACTATACTATTGATAGTGGGACAAAAGCGCTGACATATATGATTTTAGATGGGCTAAATAACTGGTAGCTGGCAATTTGGTGAAATGACAACTGCTGGACTTCCAGGTTGCCAGTCACGTACCCCTTAACACACCACAACACTTTACCCAGGGAAATCCAACTCCAGTTTCCAGGAGACAATTTCCAGGCATTCCACACTTCTTTATTTTTCATATTTCTTTTCAAGGAGAAGGGAATAAACAGTTAATTTACTTGAATTAATATTTTCTCTCAAAACAACACTTTTTGTATTATGCATATTTACAAACCCTTGGTTACGCTTTCCAATCAGTAATCAAAGCCAAGGAACACTCCATACCTGCAGGTTCTTCATTGGACTCTGGAGACTCCCACAGCTAAACAGAGGAAACCAGGCAATAACATTTGCACGCAGGTTTCTTGCTGCAAATCCGAATTCCCCCTGAATTTCTCCTGAAGTCGCAGGCTCAGCTCCCGGCCGGCTACGGCGAGACGCAGCGGCTGCAACCTGCGCTCATGGGACCTGGCAGCAGCAGCCAGGSAACAAAGGCGAGAGAGACATGAATTTGTTTTTACTTATCAGGCTTGCTCGCATGCAAGGAGCCATGAGGAAGTGCTGTCAGCTGCTGCCGAAATCTAAGAAAGTGGCCATTCAAGCACAGTAGGCCCTTGCAAACAGCTAATCCACGCAGCTGCAGTAGTTAAAGCAAACACAGCACCCTTCACTGCCCCATCAATTACACCTCCCCGAAAAAATTACACAAACTTTGCAGGATTTTTCAGAGAGAAGATAGATTCTTTTGGAAGCTTGAGGTCAAGACTGGGCTGTTTAAAGTATATTATTAACAAATAAACATTTATTGCAAAAAAAAACCCTATAGGCCTTTGGGGAGGAAAAGGGTGTTATTTTTGGCATCAAATGACACAAGCCATTTATGACATGAATGGCTATCACCAACAGACTGATGAAATGGCAAATGTCTCCCACTTAACTTCCCCTGGCTTCCTGAATAAACTTTTTCAAACGCTTTTTTCCTTCTGAAATGGCAATAAACTCCATGTAATTTTGGTTTTCTCCCCGTTCCAGCTATTTCAGGATCCGTGGCTGGGAAGGGCTGGCAGAGCTTCCAGAAGGAAGTRGAACCTGCCTGAAGCCCGTGGCGAGGAGGGCGCAGGGGCCGGACCCGCGGCAGTGCCATCCTCCCGAGCGCAGGGCAAACAGCTGGCGTCTCACTGCAAACGCAGTGAATGGGATGTTGCCACTCTTGCCACTGAACGCACCTGCCCGGGTCAAGTGTGAGCCGAATTTCTAGGGAAAATGCTTCAGCCAGAGCAGGTCCCACTGCGCCGAGCGTGGCCCTGTCCATCCACGATGCCGGTGCCGCCTCCGGGGGGACCATCTCTGCCACGGCTGCGGGAGAAGGCTGGGAGGAGGCCACGGCCTGGCAAGGCGTTCCCAGGAATTGCCTGGGATCCCCGGGCTTCTCCCACGTGAAATTAATGCAGGCGCCGTCAAGGCTCATTTTCTCCACACCCACAGAGCACGGCTGGGGATGGGCGCGGGCGGCAGCCTGACGCCAGGACGGGGCTCGCGGGGCCACCGCGCACCTGGGACACCCGGCCGGGCTGGCGCCGGCGCAGGGCAGAGCCCCCTCGCGCTGCTCCACGCTCAGCCTCTGAAGCTCCGCTGCGCCCACAAGTCTGCACCGGTTCGTGCACTGAAATGAAGGAACCCCTTCTTTTGCACCAGAAATGCTTCCTCCCTGCTCTCCCGTTGCTCGTCCCCTTCGAGTGCATCACCCACCGAAGTGCATGTGTGGGACGCGCTGCAAACGTCGGAGCCGGCACCGCAGCACATGGTCAATGTGCTCYCCGTCACTCATGCACCACGATCCGGTGCAGGCAGGTGGGCACCTTGGCTTGCAGGTCAGGAAAACACTGATAAATGCAGCACTGCAGTAAGTTATTTCTAAAAAAATGAAAGCTAAAAGATCATTAAAACTATGAAAAAGCAAATGTATATCCTCCTGAGTGCTAAGCTTCCCATTTGCATGTAATAAAAAATAGACTTTGACATGCTATAAAATTAATAACAATTCAATCGCTCCAGCACTTTTTCTCCTAAGATTTCAGGCGATGAGCGAACAAGGCACACAGTGCACAGAGCCCTTGGACACCCTGGCTTGCACTGACCCCTGCTCAGAGGATTTTGCTCGCATTTCTATCTTTTTCCTCTTCCTTCCTCACTCCGGACTCTAATTATTAAGCATCGGACCCTGGCCATGGAGGAGGGACGATGAAATGACTGCACATGCCCAGCGCAGTCACCAGCGCAGAGAACTCAAGTGGCTCAGAGGGGATGTCCGCTGTTGCATAAACAGTGCAAGGACATGTGCCTGCTGCTATCGAGGACCCGTCTGCCTCCCCTGCTGCGGAGCGAGGACACGCGCTCGCTTGCTGTGGGGGCTGAGGGACGGAGCAGGACGGAGCGGGCACCGTGTGCGTTCAGGATCCAAGCCGCGGGCCGGGCTGCATGTGTGCAGCCTCGCGGGGCCCATGCGGAGCAGCRCCCAACCTGCCGCCCGCCCCGCGCCTGCGGGACCCACACGCAGCACCCAGGCCCTCTGGGACGGTCCTGTGCGAGCGAGCCCGCCTTGCAGGCCACGGCGCGCCGCGGCCTGCCGGGGAACRGGCTCGGCGGCCTTGCCCCGAGCTGCACGCGCCGGGGTCTGCTGCTGGGCGAATGCCTGGGCAGCGGCGCTGGCCGAGATGCCCTGCACAGCCGGTCACGCTCACTCCCGCCTGAGGGCACCACGACGATGCCGCACACGGAACACGAGCCTGTCACTACCGTGCCAAGAAATGCTTCAAAAGGGCATTTCAAAAAGAGCAAAACACGTTCCTTCTCCAAATGCAGTCTTGCTTGCTAGCTACCATAAAAATAACCAGTATAAAAGTTACAATTAAAAAAAGAATTATCCATCTAGACTCTTTTTTGAAGACCTTTTCTCATGTTGTTCTGTTGTTGTAATCAGTGCATGCAGATTCAGGCTGCGCGAAAGGCCAAAGCCAGGAAGCAAACCTGGAGCAAACACCGGGAGGGTCTGGTCCCCACACGTGCGCACAAACCCCACCTGTATTTCCTGGGCGCGCGCATGTGCGCTTTTGTATGTCGTAAATAATACACAGATTGCAGTAAAATCAGGAGCCAAATCCCATCCTTTGATGAGCAGGGATGGCTCCAGCTGAAGTGAACAGGAATTGCATGGTCACAGATTCGTGTAAACATTTGCAGAGGGTGATTTTGTGCATGTTAAAAAACACAGTATGTTCTGGAGCAAACTAAATGACCTGCATGACAAGGGTTGTCTGTAAACATGCTGGCTTGCTATAAGAGTGTCAAACTCAAACTCTCAAAGAGTYCTCAGCAGTACGTCATTCCCTTCGTGTTATGCTGATATTGGAAGGTATTTGATCAATTTGTGCAGTAACAGTTCTGCCATATCTGTACTGAAGATCACTGCACACTTTCAAGACGAACAAAAAYACCAAACTAGAATTAATCACGTTAACAGTTCTGTTGCAGTGCAACCTTGCAAATGTCTACTCGCTCAGTTGCCCACGGCAAATAGTTTTTGAAAGGTGAGTAAAATAACCTAAGTTCTGTGCGAGCATTGCGATAAGAAGAGCACAGGGAGGTTTTAGCCGGCTAGCAGATTCCCATCTCAGTCCTGAAAAGCTGTTGAAACAGATCCTACGTTCCCTGGTAATACTGATCTCAACGTTTTATCTTCTAAAGACACCGTAAACTTAATGTTGCATACATTCATTTTAAGTGTTTTATTTCTACATAATCTGCATTAAAATTGCATAATTTGCCACACATGATGCTTTCTGCTTACAAGGTATATCGGCAGCCTATTTAACATCCAATAAATGGCAATGGCAACACATAGAATCTGTTCACTTGAAAGCAGAAAACACTTGTTGTTCATTTGCTGAGGAACAAGCGGTACCTACGCTGCAAAATGGCTGTTTTGAGAGCTGCCTRTGGGCTCGCAGGGACGGAGCCCCCGGCCCTCCCGCGCGGCAGCAACTTGCCCTTGCTTTTCATAACACTGCACGATGCCAGTGGCTGGCTCTGATCTCCACGACTGCATTAGTCATAGTGATTGGACAAGTTTGTCAGGATATGTTCAAAGCAATTTCAGACATACCTAAAAGTAAAGCAATATTTCATGCACTGAGTATCAGTCTTGCCAAAGCAAGTCCAGGAACTTCAAGTAAATGTAAGGTTAGTAGTTAATAATGAAAAAAGACAATGGCAAAGATCTGCCTCAATTTTATCTTGAATTTAAAGAAGCATCTAGAAACAGTGAATAATTTGCCTGAACAAGGAAAGCAAGATTTAGATCTATATTAGCATGCAGGTAATAAACACCGAAGAGCATTATATATAAACCAAAGTATGCTCGTACCATCTTTAAATTATTATAATTTCTTTTTCTCCCTTATGCTCTATGTGCTTTAACTCATAATTCTAACCTTTCTTTCAACATGCATCTTAATTGAAATAAAGTTATTCACAGAATTTTTTTATGTAGGTACTAATAGAGAAATGTGGTGCTTTTTCTTTCCCTCGATATTGTCAATGTTGTTACACCTTCGACTGCCGTAAAATAAACTTATTTCCCATAATGTTTTAAAAAATACCTTAATTGAAAAAACACTTCTGCCTTGTATAAAAACTGACATTTTTAATCAAACAAAGATCAATTGTTTAGCAATTCTAGTTAAAGTATACCACAATTATAAAATCTGTAAGGTCCATATTCAATAATCATTCCCTGCCCACATGATACAGTTATTACAATTCAGTTAGAGCAAGGAAATTTCCGTTCTTAATTGCACCCATCTAAATCAAAGTAACTCTTGATTTCAGAATCTGGTTGCCAGCTAACTTAGCTGTCAAGGCTCACGTCACATTGTTATATGTAAGTAATCTTATTCTTTGTTTAAGAATAAATGTGGGGGTTTTATATTTTGTAATGAACAAGAAACTGTCATTTCATTATGAGTCAATCTCTGCCTCATGAGTAATGCAATCATCCCCAAATCATGCCAAAAAAACTTTCAACCACACAAAACTGTCCAAGAGTAATACTTGGTTTGTTTACCTTTGCTGGAGATTACTGTGCAATTCACTTCGGAGTTTTTTTATTTATTGTCTTGCTTTCTTACCTCACTCAATCAGTAACATGACATATCATACAAAAGAAAAAAAAAATAGATCCAAAAAATAAGTCCTTGCCCTGGTTGTACCATTCTTACAACCTGATACACCCACAATGAAGGATATCAGTATAGGCTTTTTCCATTATGTGCTAGAAAATTCATAGCTTTTTTCTGAGTTTGCATTTTATACAACTCGCAAAATGGTTGAAGTCAGCCCAAGCACTAGAAAATCACTTTCTAATATTATCCTGAAATCCTACTGCTCTATTTACACACCACATTCCTACAAAACTGCCACGGACACCGAAGAGAACAAGGATTGTGCAAACCAGGCACAAAAAGTAAACGTCTATTTTCCAACCTAATAAYGGTAAGAAAAAACAAAGCGTTTCCCTGATCGCCCTTCCCTCATGCTGCTGCGCTGAGCAGGCACCGAGGTGCAGCGCGTCCCTGTGCGCGTGCGGGGCAGGACGGGCACGCGCCCACGGTGCTGCGCACACATGCACGTTCACACCCACGCCACGGCGCGGGACACTCCATGCTTCTCGTTAAGTAAGCGRGTCGTTATACGGACGAAAGGGCCCGACCCTCTTCTCGCACGCTCTGGCTTCCCTGGCTCGCACCAGGAGCGTGGAGGAGCCTGAGCTCAGCCTCGGAATTTACAGGGTCTGCCCTATCCCTCATTACAGCAGAAGGAGATATGAAATGAACTGAAGCAAACTCTTGTTGCAACAAGAAGAACATTAATGAAGAAAAGCAGGCTGAGTATAAACTGCAGCCTTGTGAATTTTGTTTGGGCTAAAAAAATAAAAATCTTTATTTCTATTTGAGTCATAGCCCCATTATGTAAAGCATATTCCTTTTCCTCCCGATCATTTCTTACCAATTATCTGACTAAATTAGGGCAGCCCCCAATTATTACTAAATGCTCCTCAGTTTTCAAGACCACAATGGCCATAAGCATTTTAATATGCATCATGCTCTACAAGCTGCTCCACATGGAAAGCAAGAAAGAACAGTATGTAGTCACAACTGAAATGCAGTAATAACATAATTAGTCTAATAGATACATTACAATTAATCCATTTTATCACAATACATTATTTTTAGTAGGAAAAAAAATGTGACGGATGCTTTTGAACTGGTCCAAAAGTTTAGGCCAAGAAATAATAAACACCGTTTCCTAACAGAATACAAAATGTTCCCGTTCTTTATAGATCTCAGCGAATAATATTTTCACAGTGTATTTCACATTTATTGGTTATTCTTTCTAAGGCTGGTAGTTAAGGATTATAAATTATCCTCATATTAATATAATTGCATATTGTCTACATTGCGCAAAGGTCCTCCCTATCATTTTCTGTCACGGATTAGGGCAAATTAAACTTTACTATTGCAATTATTTTGCCCAGAGAGGTCAGGGTGAATCTTGCAGGGAAGCAGAGGATTTCCTGGGCCAGGGCGCCTGGCGTGCAGCCGTGCCGTGGGCTCCGCGCTCCCGCAGCCGGCTCCGCCGTCCCGCTGCTCCGCTGCCCTTCCCCAAGGAGCGCTGCATCCGTCCCCACGGCCGCCCCAGGGGCCCTGTGGGGCTGCGCGGGGCCRCAGCTTGAGGTGCCAGCACGCTGCAGACACTTCTAAAAGCATTTTTAGTGGATGACATAACTCTAATCATTACTCCATGTCCTGGGCATGTGCTCGCGCGGCTCCCCTCTCCGAGTTCCAGGCAGCGCTGGGCCGTTCCTGGCGGCAAGAGCCCCAGGGCCAGCGGGCGAGGACGGGCAGGCGGGTACTGGGCTTGGCGCCGCTGCCCGCTGCAGCCGCAGGCGCTGCAAGGGCCGATGCCCCCCTCGGAAGCTGCAAGGAAAACAGAGCCGCCGTGGGCAGGGAGCCCCGCTCCGGCGCACTGCGCCGCCACCGCGCGCTCCGCCGCCTCCTGCATTCCTGAGCCCGCTCCTGTGGCCGGGAACCGCCACCAAAATCACACACAGGCACCAAGAGCAAGCGCCTGTTTCCTCCTAGGTACAAACTAACTGAACTGAGGCGCAGCTCTCACTGTTTTACTGATGTGAAGGGATTTCCAAAATGTGAAGAGGCAAAAATCTCCATGYTGCAACAAGGCTTCCCTGCACTGCCTCTGCTTTTCTTTAGGTACAYGCTGCTCCTGGCTGACTACATGCAAAAAATAAGTTCAATCTCTACCAAGGAAAGGCTCAAGGATCAGAACACTGCAAACAAATACCAGAAATACGMAGAAACTTACTGCTTATAGTATAAAATATGGACGCTAAAACAATGTCTAACATATCCCAAAGCTTTTAACAAAAAAAAAATTCTTCTTTCTTACCCAAAGCAAAACTTAAAAATTATGAACAATTATGAAATATTAATTATGATTCTTTGCTATCTTATTCCTTGAATCAATGATACTTCATAGCTTTCATTTTGAAAGCTACATTAAGAATAGATATCTTTTTACAAATTATATGTATTTCTTACACATGTTACCTGAAACAGTTAGCATTCTCAGCATATATTTTTTAAAAACATCAGCAAGAACTAGGGCAAATGATTATATAACACTAAATAGCCAAATAAAAACAAAGCAGAAAAGTATAATTGATAAAAGTATAATTGAAAAAAAAAAATAAAGAGAGAGATGGGAAAGAAAAGTAGTATTTGTAATTACTAATGTTTTATACCAGGAGGCACTGCTTAGAGTGAAACAATAAACAAACTCACTTAAGCAAATAACCTGAATATTACTACTGCAACTCTCCTATTTTTGATAAGCATTCATTCAAAAGACTTCAGTTCAACGGAAAGAAAATTTCTTTTAAAGCAGTGAATGCAAGTGTAAGGTGCCAAACATGCAGCAATGTGCCAAACCCCTCATTAAAGTAAGAGTCTCCGTACGAGTTTTAAGATTCTAGTGCCCTAAAAAACCTTGCACAAAAACCTCGCAACCAAGTATACCTGTGACTGTCAATATCTACAGTTTTAGCAAAATAAATTCCTTGCATTCAGCTGAAAGATCAGTATCTTCCTGCACAGCGGAGATTTGTTGGATTGACTTGTGCAGCCAGAATCTGAAATACATGCACAGCAGAGACGTTGGTCCCATTGATGCAGCGATGATATTTTTGTGATAAATTGCATTTATCAGGCACCTCTGACTACTTCAAACTGAGCTTGGGCCACTAATCCATCTCCCCAAGGATTTATTCTAACATTCCAAGCACAGGACTAGTTTCAAATAGCTAACATTTCTATTAAAAAAAAGAAAAAAGAAAAATGTTTTCTCCCTTCCCCCTAATGTGAAATGCCCTCACCCGAGGATGGGCAGTAATCACTCCTGACCCAGTGAAAGGTTTAAGGTCTGATATCTGACCCATCAGGAGCTTGCTTTCATTAGAAAGACGAGACATCAGTTTTCCAAAGATATACACACAGCACTTGATTATAGTCCTGGGAGTTCTGGAGAAATCTGACCTTTAAATTACATTACTACATACAGAAAAATCTATTTAAAGCAAATTTCAGTAACTAAGATATTTAAGTAATATTCTGAAATCTCCCTGTTATTTTTTTTCAGAGATCTGGACCCACGATAACAAAAAAGCACCTAGTTTTAGTGCTCCTGGTCGCCAGTCTGCATGAGACGGCTCCGTCCCCGGGTTTCCAAGCCCCCTCACTCMATCAGCACAGAGGCGTTTCACGCGCCGCTCCGCTGCAGCGAGGGCTGCCCCGGCGCACTGGGAGCGCTCGCTCCGCTCCGCCGCCGCATCCTGCTCCCTGTGCAGCGAGCCCCGGCGCTGCGTGTGCACGCGGAGCTGCTTTCTACCTGCGCGGCGATAAAGGAGCATTTGGCTGCGCTCGGAACTCAACGGCTGGGGAAAGCACATGAGCAAACACCGTCAGCTCAGCTTCACGTGTTTTCTCTTTCAGGTTAATAAAATTTCAAAGAAAACAAATTCTGGTTTCCCGTGGCTGCCGCCATCCCGGGCCGCGCGGCTGTCAGTCGCGGGGCACGCACAGCAGGTTGCCATGTCGTGTCACGCGAGGTGCTGCGATGCAACAAAGCCGAACATGGTGATATCTTTTTATTGCTCGTCAGCCTGGTTACCCCACTTCCCCCTATAGAYGGGCACCTTTGATACTGCGGAACGTTCGGCAGAGGTTACGATTCTACCCTGAGTCAGAAAAGTATTCTTTCTTTAAAAAAAACAAAGCAATAGGCTATTTTGTTGCCTTCTGAGACAGAACGAGGTTTCCTTTATTTTACACAAACTAAAGGGACCACTTTAGGGCTACACATATTTGTATAACCCCAAATTTGGAGTTTGACAAACTCCCAAAACTCCATMTTTGTAAAAACTCCAAATAACGTTTTTTGGATGTCCTACAGACTATTCTAAATTCTTTCATAATTAACTGAAATACCTAAGTTAGCACTAGCCATTTGAGAAGCTTCACTGATTTACCACTACAACTGCTAAAGGGGAATTTATTTTATGTAGAAGTAAAACATGGAGAAGGTGGAAACGCTCATGTGCTGGTGTATGCGAGGAAGTGCTAACACTGCTCAAAGCTCAGCGCCGCGACACAGGACGGCAGCAGCCCGTGAAGCCAGACTCACATCCACTCTGAGCGGCACCCGGCCGGGGAGGGTTCCCAAGTGGCATGCTGGTCAGGGCTGCATCGTGAAATAACACGTTTTGTTGTAATTCCTAAACAGGGGGACATTTATCTAGGCCACTTATACAAGAATTATAACCCTAACAATATTTATACTCAGCATGTCATGTTAGCATTTACAACCAGTTTCCATGGAGATGGATTTTCATGCTGTAGCTATGAAATGCACATTGTTGCCACTAAGCCACTTCAGGCCTTTCTGGAGCCTGCTGAATGCCTGACAAAAGTTGATGCAAACCAATAGTTGTTGTTCTTTGTTTGTTGCCAGACTTCTAGCAGAGCCACATTATGTCGCGGTGATTGAAGTGCCCGTGTTTGCCCCCCGCCCGGCACAAAAAGGCTCCTCAATCTCGGTGACAAGCATGCAGCGGCCTTTGCGGRGAGGCCAGACCGGCGCGGGGCAGCGGCTCCGTGTCGGCCCGGGGCCGCTGACACCGCAGCACCCGGGCCCAGGGCGAGAGCARCGCCGTGTCCCGGAGTGGGCCTTGCGGCCACCGCGCACCCCACGCTCCAACTGCGCGCCTGGGGCTGGGGGTTCCCCAGCAGCGCGGCTGGGCAGGCGCGCGGGGGCCGCGGCTGCAGCGCTGCGGCCGGCACTGCTCCGCGGCTGCAGGACGCGGCTCTCCGAGCCCCAGAGCCCGGGCCGGCCACAGGCAGGCCGTGTCTGCACCGCCTCACATGCCGCGGCCCCTCGACGGCGCTGCGGGACCCCGGCGCGGCTCGCTTTTTGGGAAGGACATTTCGACCCTCGGCGCTGTGTCGCTCCCGCATCCGCACTGCCCGGGCAGCCCGGGGCCCGCAGCGAGGCCTGTCCCACCCCGCGGGGCTTGGGGCACCGTGGCGGGCTCGGCTGCGCAGCTCGCCTCGCTCAGAAAAGCGCCCCGAGGCGCGCGACGCGGCGCGGGCGGCCGAGGCTTCCCCGCCGACGGGCCGGGCGGAGCGGCGCGGGGCCGGGCCGGGCCGGGCGCACCGAGAGGCTCTTACTGTTGGTAGTCCTGCTTGCAGTAGAGTTTGCGGTCCCGGAAGTAGCAGCTGGTGGTGAGGGCTTGTTGACACACCGCGCACTGCAAACACTCTTCGTGCCAGGACGACTCGTTCACTCTCATCAGAAAGCGATCCGAGATGGGCCGCTGGCAGCCTTCGCACACGGCCTGGTGCTGACACTCCGAGCCTGGGAACGGCAAAGAGCGCCCTGAACGCCGGCACGGGGCCCGCCACCTCCCCGGCCCGCGCCGCTCCGCGCTCCGCTGCCGTCTCCGCTCCCCGCGCCCAGCCCCGCTCTGGGCCCCACTTCGCTCCCGGCTCCGCTCCCCTGCTCCCGGCTCCCGGCCGCGCTCCCGGCCCCACTTCGCTCCCGGCTCCGCTCCCCTGCTCCCGGCTCCCGGCCGCGCTCCCGGCCCGACTCTGCTCGCGGCTCCTCTCCCAGCCCGGCTCCTCTCCCGGCCCCGCTCTCCGATCCGCCGAGCACCCGAACTCGGCGCCAGCTCCGCGTTTCGGCCGGACGAGCCCCGCGGTCTCTCCCAAGTCGGCACCCCGCAAGTGCCAGTCAAGAAGGTCCCCCCGGCGCCCGTTGCCCGCGGCGGCCCCGCAACCCACGCGAGCTCCGTCCGCGAAGGCGCCGCGGGCAGCGGTCGCAGCACGAAGTTCTGCCTGGCCAGAGCCGAGAACCGAGCAGCAACTCACCCAATAACACTCCTAACGTGGCCGGCCCCGAGCGCAGAGGGTGATCTTCCATTTTAATACCGTCCAGCATCTTTGAGCAGTCCGACGGGCCTCGCGAGAAGCACCTTTCCAGGGACTCGGGACCTGTTGCGATATCCATGGGGCGGGCGGCGGCGGGGCGGCGGCGGGCGCGCTCAGCCCCGCGCCGGGCCGCGCGCTGGGACACTCTGCGGCGGGGAAGAGGGAGTCGCTTTTATTTTTATCTGGGAGACATGAGGAGCGTTTCCTGCCTGCACTTCCAGAGACGGGGGGCAGAGGAAGGAGCCGGCGCCGCTGCCCATGGGGGCAGTCCGCGCTACACAGGCGCGCACATGCCGCGCACACGGCGCAGGGCAGCCCGCGGTGTCACCTGCTCGCCGAGGAGCGCCGGCGCCCCTCGCCCTGCGCGGGGCCCTCCCGGGGCCGGGCAGAGCGGCGGGCCAGGCCGGGCCGGGCAGGCGGCGGGGCTCCCCGGCGCTCCGCAGCCGCTGTGCCATGCGGCGTGCCGAGGAGCCGCGCCGTTTAGAGCAGGGGCCGTGGCGGAGGAACACACCCCCCGGCGCCTCACCCCTCCTCAAACTTGCTGACATTTGAACTCCATTGGTGCGCGCCGTATCGCTGCGCCGCGGTGATCCGTCTCCTCGACGTCAAATAGTGCCCTGGCCCCGGCGGGCCCCCGCAGCCCCCGGAGCGCGGCGGTGCCCACGACGTGTCGGGGCGGCCCCGACCCCGGCCCGCGGCGGTGCCCCTGGCCGCTCCGCACCGCTCCGAGTTTCTCCGCGCCGCCCCGGGCAGGGCGAGGGGCGCGGGGTCCGCGGGCAGCAGCGCGCGACCCCGATCCGCTCCCGCCGCGGGTGCCGCTTCGCAGCGGCCCCGGGCCGTGGCCCGAAGGGGCGGCGGCGGCCCCGGCCCGACGGCGGCTCCTGGCTCCCGCCCCGGGGTACGTAGCTGCGCCGCTTCCCCGCCGCGTCGCGGGCAGGTGGCGGTGGGGCCCGCGCCCGCGGAGCCGGCCCCGCGCCGCTCTCTTTGTCCCGCGCTCGACGGCGCGGTCGCGGCACCTGGCGCAGGGCGGCCGCTCCGCGAATGCGGGTGTGGGGGGGCCCTGGGCGCCCGCGTCCGAGCGGCCCGAGGCGCCTCAGGGGCTCCGCGCTGCCCAGGGGGGCGCGGAGGCTCCGCCAGGGACTCTGTAGGAGCCCTCTAAGCCCCGCGGAAGCCAGGGACGTGTAGAGGGGTTGTGATGGGCTATATGGTTGGTAGCCCTCCCTGCAGCTGTATTTGAACGTGGAGGTGCTGGATGTGTGCGTATCTGGATTTATGTGCGCAATTTGCATGTGCAGAAATATAGAGATTTGAATCTGTGGCGCTCTTTTTATTTGATTCTTAGGAAACAGAACAAAACCAAAAAAACAATACCAAACGATTTCACGTGCTCGAACCAGTGTCCCTCGATCCCGCGTCTACATCTTTCCTTTCATTTCTCCTTTTTTTTTTTTTTTTTTTTTGGATGTCGTTTAAAATTTAGATCTAGAGAAATGAAAATCTGGAAAGGTTCATTTAAGAATTTCTTAATGTGACCCATGAAGTGCTGTGACCGTGTAAGAAGGAAAGAAAGAGTTTATTTTGTATTGCTCCCAAAATATTGGTACTTAATAGGCAGGACAAGTGTTCAGTTGAATTAATGATATTTTTTTCTCTGTCTCTTAAGATAAAGCTTTACTTCAGTGCTTTTTCATAACAAAACGTCTGTGAAAGAAATTCATTATTATATTTTAGTTAAATAATTTGTAAAGGGTTCTCAGTACTATCGATTATTATTATTATTATTATTATTATTATTATTATTATTATTGTTATTATTGTTATTATTATTATTATTATTATTATTATTATTATTATTATTATTATTTTATTTCTGGACCATATAAAACTGAAATACTTCGTAGGTAATACTTCAAAAATAGTATATGATTATTTAATTCTGAGATCAAGATAAAAGCTACTTAGATTTCAGAGTTCAGTCAGTGGAGAAAAAGCTTCTTGTTTGCATTAAATTTTTATGTCATATTCATATTTTCATGTAAGGATTCAGCATATTCCATCACACAAGACTTACTTCAAATTATCTTCTACAATTGCAAGGAAAATTAGATCCCCTTTTTCCTCGGTGCAATA
>NW_020455865.1:361374-440416 GCF_003342845.1 Nothoprocta perdicaria
GAAAAGAAAAGAAAAGAAAAGAAAAGAAAAGAAAAGAAAAGAAAAGAAAAGAAAAGAAAAGAAAAGAAAAGAAAAGAAAAGAAAAGAAAAGAAATCTATGAGAGGGGGCAGTTGAGAGGAGCGGGAATCCTCCCAAACTCGCGCCCACAGCAATATTTCAATCTGTGTTCGTGGGCTTTTGTTCACAAATATCACGCCAAAGATTTGTTGCGTCTTGCCGTGTGTGTGTACGAGCACTGCCCGGATAATTACGATCCCTGCCTGTTACCGGCAACAATTCGATGAGGTGTTACAGTTGGTTTATAAAATGCTTTTAACGAAAAACAAAATACAATTAAAACACCCACGCACAAAACCATCACAGAAATAAAACCAAAGCAAGACGAACGCAACCCCACCGCCTCGCGGCGTGATTCTAATTCTGTATTTATTTGCAAGACAAGTCTTTTTGTTTCGAGGTGTTTTGGTTTAATTTTGAGACCTGAGCGAAAAATGCGGCCGGTCAAAATCCTGCATCTCCTGACCGACGCAAGGCAGGCTGGAGTAGGGGAATAAATAATGCACGATGTGATCGRCTAGGGAGCCTTTCCGCGGACGAGTTTGTGCCCGGCTCCCGCGCCGCTCAGCCCGCTGAAGGACAAGAGGCGGCTGCGCAGCGAGGTGCTCGCTCCGCTCCGTGTGTGCGGCCGAGCTGTACCGGAGAGCACGGCGCAGTCTCGCTTAGGAGACCCTCTCSGTGGGTCCGGAGTCGTGTGCGTGGAAGAGGCCCCCTCTGCATGTGTGTGTGTGCGCGCTCGGGACAGCGAGGGGCCCCAGGCTGCTCGAAAGATAAAAGAGGAAAGTGAGAAACTCCTCGGTCTGTGTGCGCTGGTGTGCACAGTGCTCTCCACTCCTCTCCTGCGCGGCACTGCTCGGGTGCCCGGTGCCTGCACGCAGTCCTGACCGCGCACAGGCTGCGCGCTCCACGAAATACCAACACACAGCCTCCGGGCGCAGGACGCAGCCTATGTTCCCCTGCACAGCGCGCACGCCCGCGGCGCTCAGCGCCTGTGGTGCCGAGTGCTGTGTGTGCAGCTCTCGAGGTGCGGAGCTCGCTCCCTGGGGCGCGCATCCTGCGCAGGGCAGTAGTGCCAGCGGCCCTGAGTGCGTGCAGGGAGTCTCCTGCACTGGAACACAGGGCACTGCTACGCAGGCACCCCCGGGTGCGCAGAGGCTGCAGCGCCGCGGAGGCGCAGGGTGCGCCGTGCCCTCCTCTGTGCAGYGCGCGCTGCCTCGGACGCGGAGGTCGCTGCGCCGGGCAGTTCGTCCCGCGCGTGCAGAGCGCGCAGCCCCGCTAGGTGCCATGTCCCCGGGAGCGGGCGCGAGGCGCTGCACCGGGAACGGGCGCTGCGCGTTGGTGCGCGGCGCTGCGCGCTGGTGCGCGGCGGGCCGGGAGCAGCCTGCCCCCTGCCGGTGTGCCGCGGCAGGGCCGGGGTCAGGCGGGGCGAGCGGTGCCCGCGGGCCCGGGCACCACGAGTGCTGGTGCTCGCGGCGCCGCGGATCCGGAGGGGCTGGGGGATTTTCCTGTGGGCAGTGGCCGCGCCGCCCGCCCCTGGCCCGGGAAGCCCCCTGCCCACAGCTGCCTCGGGAGTGGTGGCCGAGGGTTGCCGACCTCGGTCCCGCCTGCGGAGCCACACACTGGCGCGCAGCCTTTCGGGATCCGATTCACTTTGTGCTGTTTTGTCCTCATCCACAGCTCTACTCTGCAAATCAGCTTCTCAGCAGAGGCCGCGACCCTCCTCGTTCGCCAGTGGCCGGGGCGAAACCAGCGCTACTTGGGGACCAGAGCCATCCAGGCCCGAGACCAGAGCACCACGACCTGCCCCAGTGGAGAGAGACTGGGCTGGGCCGGACACAGTGATGGCGACCTAGACCGGAGGCCTCTCCCCCCAGCCTCGTGCGCCCTCACTGCCCCCAATAGGCTGCACAGCCCAGCGTACTCCAACTGAGGCCCTCGCAGCCTTGCCCGCCTGTCGAGATGCAGGAGCGGAGAGCTCCTATCGGGACGCTCAGCGATGAGTGACTGAGCCCGTGCTCTCCCTCCCTCGGAAGGACAAATGTAAGCGTGCTGCAAAGTGTAGTTACTAATAACAATAACAATAAATTATTGGGCTGTAGTTCAGTAGCGCAAACAAAYGACGGCGGCGAACCGCGTGCCTTGAGCCGTTCCCGCGGGGGCCAGACTGGCGGCACAAGTGCCAGCAGTGCAGCGGGGCTGGGGGCAGCACAGCGGGGCCACGGAAGAACCCTCGCTGCTCGACCCGGCTGTGGGTGGCCCGCGCGGGCACTGCTCTCCAGGGCCACCACGGCCCTCCAAGGGCCCCAGCAGTGATGGGAGCCCCRGTAAGCGCCGAGTCAGCCCGAGGGCACAGGCCGGCAGAGCGTGGTCGGAGGCCGGGCCCCGCCGAGGGCGGCGAGCACTGAGCCGGTATTTTAATTAAGCAGGGTCTCTTTGATATAGGCGGCCTGATGCTATCTCTGCGCGCTGTTCCCTCCACGGCAGCTTTTGGGTAGGTAAAGTGCTGAGAAAGCTGGATCTGTCGGGCTGAGCGAGCGGCGCAGCGCAGCGCCAGAAAGCCCTGGGGAGCCGGCTGCGTTGGGCCTGTGTGCAGCGCGCTGGGAGAGCCCGCCCTGCCGCGCGGCGCTGCGCGCCGGGGAGGTTTTCGGGGGGCCTGGAGGAACTAGAGTCAATTTACCATGATTAAAGGCGCAAGCAAGGAGGCGCCACGCATTTGCATGTGCCTTCATCTTTTTTTTAAAGTGGATTTTTGAGGGCAGAGCGGCAGACGGAATAGATTGCGTGTCCCCTCGGCGCTGCCGGAACGCCCCACACGCACTGCCGCAGAGCGGAGGTCCCCGACCCTTCACTGCGCTCTCAGCGAGCAGGTCGGAGCGGAGCCGCCCCGCAGTCGTGGCCTCCTGCCAGCGCGGACTCGGGCTCGGCCCCGCGGAGGCGCCTGGCTAGGTGCGGACGGGGCCGCGCAGGCGGCGCGCACCGCTACCCTCCGCAGCGAGCCCCGCGGCCCCACTCCGCACTGCCACCACCCGGCACGAGCCGAGCCCTTCTGGGCCCTCTTGGTGCTGCGCCCACCAGCGCAGSGGTCGGGGGAGCGGAGCGGGCAGGGCCTGCTGGCTGGGGACAGGGACACGGACACAGGCAAGGGCGCGGTCAGGGACACGGGCCCGCCGGAGTCCGCTCTTCCAGGGCGGGAGGGCTGGCAGCGGCGTGGCGCGCACATGTGTCCCCGGCGGCTCCCTGGTGCCAGGTGCAGGGCTGGGGGCAGAGTTACCGCCGGGCTCTGAAGACTCAGCGGGCTCCTCAGCCCGGTGGGGGCGGGAGTCCTTTCCCAGTTCAGGGCAAATACCTTCATTTCACTAGGAAATTTAACCTCTCCTTGGAGTTGGATCCATTATACGGGTTTAATATCCGCTCTTTTACAGCTCGGCGTTGTAAAGGCAGCAGCCAGGTCTGTGAACTCTGACATGTGCACCCAGGGGGTGGGGGCGCGGGGCGCGCCGCGAGCGCAGCCTTTCATCTGGGGGTCGGCAGCGCTGGGGAAGGGACGCACTGCCCCCCCGGGCCGCGGGGATGGGACTGCACTTGCGATGCCCACTGACGGCCCCGGACTCCCTCGGCCCGCGGTGCCGCAGCGCGGGGCAGGCGCGGCCGAGGCGGCTGCGGCGGCTCCTGCGGGAGCTCGGAACGGCCCCGCTCGTGGCCCCGGCGCTGTCTCTGCTGAAGGTTTCCCTGGCGCAGGGACGCGTTCGCAACCAGCCGGGCACCGACGGGGCGGCCGCCTGCGCGGAGCCGCACGCAGGAGGCCGCTCCGGAGAGCCGGGCGCTCGTCGGGGCGGCCCGCGGCAGTGCGGAAGGGACGGGGGGCGCTGGCGCCCCTGCGCCYGTCCCGAAGCCGGCAGGTGCGCGGGGCCACCCGGGAGGGCTGCGCCGGTTGCCGCGGGGCTGTCGGGCCGCGTTAGCCTCACGCAGCGGCCGCTCCTCCGCGCCGCGACCCCGCGGGCTCGGCCGCCGCCGGCTGCACGGGGGACGACTCCGGGGAGGGCGAGACGGAGCTGCCCACTCCTCCGTGCTGCGCCCGCTCCGCGACAGCCTTTCTACAAATTTTACCTAGAAACGACAGTCAAGCTGCCTTTGCAGGACCAAAGCCGCAATGCTGAGGGAGCGGGAGCTCCCCGAGCGGCGCCGCTGCTCCCGGGAGACCGGAATCTCCTCCTCCTCCAGGCGAACACGGAGCCGAGACCGGCTCCGTAGCCCCGCGGGACCCAGGCCGCCCATGCCCGCGGTGGCCTCCGTGCCAGCACCCGCGGCCCCCGACCCAGCTCCTCCCGCGCTGCTCCAGGATCCGGGCTGGGCATGTCCAGCCAGTCCGGACCTATCGCGGACTCCTTTCATTACAGGAAAAGTTTGTTCCTGCCGCGGTTGTACTGCAACCGACAGGAAGGCCCCGTTAGACACCCATCAATTCATGCTCTAAGTGCCGCTTCAGAAGAGGAGAAACAAAAAAATAAAAATAGAATTGTCATAGGACTTCACATGCATTTTTTWAAAATGGACTTAAGGTATTAATAGTAACAAGAAAATATAGTTGGAAGGTAATTATATTATCTGCTTTGATTCTGTCCTCTGTGACTCTCCTTTACTGCCTTTGTAAATAAGAAATAACATCTTGAAAATTGAAAAATATCAAAAATTGTGCAAATAAATAATGCTATGAACCTTGCTGGTGAAGGCTCCCTTGAAGAGCAGGGCCGAGGGCTCCTTTCTGGTTTGTATTAGTGATTATTGCACTGTCATTAAGGAATGCAGGAGGAGAAGCATTTGCTTCAGGACGCTCGGCACACACCATGCAGTGAGTGGGGAGAAGCACAGAGCACAAAATAATGCTAAACCAAAAGAGAGTGAGAATTCCCAAAGCAAAGGAAAGCAGCGAGGGGAACACCCCTTGTTCCCCATTTCTCTGATCTCCCCTGGGCCTCTCCTGTCTCTCAGTTGGTTCTGCTTAGAAGAGGCTACTTCCAAGCCCAAAGAACACAGGGCTTGCTTGGCAGTTTGTCACCAAGACTGGCTGTGTGATGTAATTCCACAGCCTGACGTGTTCTCACCTGGTGCCAGCTGATCACGCTCAAGATGCACAGGAAGCTGCAGGCTCTTCTGGCAGCACTTTCTTGTCCTCTCTCTCCCTTGCATGTCTGCATTTTTATCTAACATGCTGGATGCTGGCAAGACATGACTTGGAGCAGCCCTCAGAGGTCTTTATGAGGAGCAAGGGCTTTGATCACCGTGAAGCAGGACTACTCTTTATGGAAACCAACTGTCCCTGCCCTGTTCTTCCCGACTGTCTACCCATAATCCTGCCACACTCCGGGCAACCACAAGGCACAGGAGCACACAGCTATTTTTTTTTTTCTTTCCATTATCAATAACCCCAAAGCTTACTGTTTCTTGTTATCCCGGAGKGTAAGCATATCTAAGCTCCATCGTGGCAGCTGATTAAAAAGCAACCCCTTCCAAAGGTGTTTTCCTTAAAGAAATCCTCTGATCCCAGGGCAGGAAGGTTATCAGGAACAATAAACACTTTCACCTTTAGCCTCATTTGGACAATGACAGATGAGCCAGTTTGACACTCTTTCTCGCACTACAGATTTGCTCCTCTAATTATTTTATCATTCTTACTTTTGGTCAGCACAGAGGGCTGCTCAAGCCTCATGTTGTCCTGGGTAGAGCTGCAGTGCCCAGGCTTTGGCTCCAGTGCATGAGCATCTTGCCTGTACAAGATTGCAGAGAACAGTCAATACACAACAGAGCTGGTTTGGCCACTTCTAGCCTGAGTCTCTTTTCCATTGTTCCTAGACAGAAGTGGAAATTTCCCTGGAAATTTCTCAGATATTGTTGAAACATACCATTCAGAAAAAAAAAAATGGGGGAAAACCTGTGCACGGGTGCGCAATGCCTTCTTTGCTGTCTTCTCAAAATTCCTTCTCTTTCACTTTGCATGGAATAGTGCAGTCAAAAAGCCTAAGGAAATAATTGACTAATTGGTAAGTTATGGTTCTGGGAAGAGAGTAAACTACTACTGCTAAAGTTAGGAAGAGGTAGCTGTGGAGCCTATGAGAGTTTGACCTTTTAAGTGCTAGTTACTGAAGAGAAGATGGAAAAGTGCTGCACAACGCTCGTGTTTTGTGACTAGACCTTGCAGCAATCTGCTGCTGCCTCACTTTTTTTCCTTAAAGTGAAGCAACTGCCTCACTTCTTTTCTTAAAAAAAAAAAAAAAAAAAAAAAAAAATCCAAGGATCCCTCACCCGAGAGGTGCCACAGTGGCGCTGGGTTCCCCTGCGGCTTAAGGTGCGTGCTGGGCACAGCTCTGCAGGAGACAAGAGAGTGGCAGAGGTGGGCCAAAACACTCAGCATTTAAATGCCAGGAAAAGACTGGGAGAGACAGGCAACAGGGTCTGTAAGGGCAAACCATGGGCAAAGAGACATTTCCAGGGTAATATTTTGTTCTCTTCTAGCAGGTGAGACACATGCAGCAGCAACTGATACTGAGCAGAGCTTCCAACATACCAAGATCCACAACCAAAACCATCCTCTGCCCACGCGCTTCTCAGACACAATTACCTTAGAAAAACGAGCATTTCCATTTCAATTACAATTGTTCTATGAGAGACAGATGTGAACTGTTAAAATGTTTATAACGTGGTTTAACAGTAAAAACAACAAATATTAATGAAATGTGTTTCACTGATGGGATTTGAGTGGCATGCTGTATTAATTACAGGCCTTTCACCTCTGAAATGGCTGCTCTTAATCCTGCCAGGGCCCAGGGAAAACAATTAAAAACTGGCTTATATATTTCAAAATGATACAGTTTTTTTTTTTTTTTTTTTTTTTTTTTTTAAAGTCTGAATTACAGCATCGGTTCTGGTACAGTAAAGTACTTTTAAAGAGACTCTCATTGACTCTGGGCACCATCCTGCATTTCCAGGACATCTGTGAGGACATCTATGCACACAGAACATCTGTCCAATCCTTAATACAGAGCAAAAATTACAACAGTAACCACGTTTCAACAGCCTTACTCACCCAAGACCTGTAGCTTTTTCTCTCTTTACCAGCAGGTGGAGACAAGAACTCTGGAGTCCTTGACACATTAGTAAAAATAATGAAAAAAGGTCAGTGAAGGGGAATTCATTGCAGTATCTCTAAGCTGAAGTGCTCAAAACACATAATAATAATTAAAAAAACCAAAACCCATGAGTGGTTTAAAACCATGTAATTGTAAACCAGCCTCTTGATTTTTTGGGGGGGCAAGCAGAAGGCTCCAGAGCCTTTGCCAGCCCCGAGCACTGGTCCAGGGCACCCACAGCCTGCTTCCTCCAGCGGAGCATYCTGCAAGGAGCTAGCGCTGCCTGAGGAGCAGACAGACAGACAGACATGTCCGGAGAAGCCGTGTGCGCTTGTGCCCGCGGAGCCAGAGCTGGCAGCCCCGGCCGGGCGCTGCCGCCTCGGCAGTCCTAGCGCAGCCGCTGCCAGGTCCTGCTCCCACCGGCACCTGCCACCCACAGGGACTGCACCCCACAGAGCCCTTAATCCTTCCTGAAGGGGGGAATAGGAAGCAGAGGGAGCCCTTGCATTGAGTGGAYGCATGAGCAAGAAGGCAGCCCCTCYAGTGCTCTTAACCCCCCAGGAGCCACTGACTTACCTGAAATCAGGCAGCAGGAAGAAAAAGCACTGTTAATCAGCAAGAAAGAGAAAGGGGGAAAAGGGGAAGGAAAAAAAAAGGAGGGGAGGGGGGGAGAAGCACCAAAGACAACGAATTAAAAACAAAATAAACCCTACAATCCCCATCACCTCCAACCAGRGCTGGCTCTTACGCAAGGAGGAGCACACAGGTGACAGTGTTTGCCCATGGTGAGACCAGAGAAAGCCTAGGTAGGACCCGAGCTGATAAGCACAATTGTGCCTTGCTTGGGTTAAAGGCAAATGCTCTGACATAGCGGATAATAAGGAAGTGCATGTCTTCTGCTGATACAGACATACTAACATTTAAAACACCATGTCATATTAAGTAGCTTAGCCCTAGTATTAAATGTGAGAAAAAAAAAAAAAAAAAAAAAAAAAAAAAAAAAAAAAAAAAGAATAATATTCTAAACCATAAAACACATTTCAGTCTATTCTGCATGGTCTATGGCAGGGCATTTTATGTGATTTGGATACATCTCCACTAGTACATTAAAGTTTATTGGCCTTGAAATAATGGATGCATCACTGATGATAGGAGACTTGGTGTTATATTGTCGATGCATACTTTATTTGATCTCTGCCTTAAACACACTTCAAACCTTTGGGCTTCATACAGAGTTGGACTTTAGGCTTTTCCTGTAATTATTTGGTGTCTTGTTGACATTTTATGAGCATGTCTGTTTAAATAAACTTATTTGATGTGCATTTATTTTGGCTGTGGTCTGCTACATAGGATGGATGTGCTCTTCTTTGTCTTAAAACAAATCAAGACAGATGAACAATGGAACTACAATGGAATAAATTGAAAAAYACACTTTAATTCATATAGCAACAATACAGTTGAAATCAAATAGGCATTTTTTATGAACATTTAGTATTTATTAGTTATGAGTAGAGCATTTGGATAATTACAGCTGTAAAGCACGGGTATATTTGCCAGTTACATTGATTGAATGTTGTATTTCAGCGCTACAGGCGTAATTTGTTTGCAGTATTGAACTGTGAAAAGGCMTGGGGTTTTAGTTTTTGCTTTTAAACTGCCCTTCTATACCAATTATATGTCTGCTTTTAGAGAAAGAGAATATCTTCAGAATTTCTTAACTACTTGCATGAAAAGACATTATTTATCCTGAATCACACCACTAGGGTCAGCTGGGAATCAGGACCAGACAGGAGTGCAGGAGTCAGCACCTCCTTCCCATTATCTGCACTGAAGTGGTCCATCCTCAGCCCATCCTGGGTAGGTAATTGCAGAGGATGCTTGCAATAATATAGGGATATTTGCCTCCCCTGTTCTTTAAATGCAAATTTCCTCCTGGAAACCTGGAAGTTTTCAATACTTGATCCTGAAAATAAAATGAATACATAAATAACAAGAAATTGCATTAACTGACATTTTGCCTTTCTTGGTCACCTTGCACTACAGGACACCAAAAAGGGCTTAAAGCAGGTGGAAGTATTTTCACTAACCACTAGGACACACCAGACTCCAAAATAAAYTGCAGCCACATATAGCCACATTCAGCAAGGGCTAAAAATAAAGATATTAATCACAGAAATATTCTCCGTGTTTTGGAAGCTCATGGAGGATTTAACACCATCTCCTCTGCCTGCTACTGCTTTGGCTCCAGGAACAGCACTGCACACACATAGTTTTGTGAGAATCTGGGGATTTTCCTAGGTTTTCTCCCAGAAACACGGAGATGTAGTATGCAAGGAAGGTACATAATCTCACATATGCCTTGGACAAAATGTTACTGTTTTGCCAGCTCTGCCCACGAAGCAGGTTGAGGGTTGATGAGGATGTGCCCTTGGCTCTGGCATAGCTGGTTTGATGTGCAGGCTGTTCAGGCAGGGTGAAGAAATGAAGTTTCCTCTCGTTTTTATCTGCAACGGAGCACACTACTGCACCCAATCGTCTCTTTTCCCAACGCCAGTTTTTCACTGGCTGTAGCGGTCAGAGCTAACCCAGCTATTCCTGCTGTTACTTGTGAAGGAAGTAAAGGGGGAATTTTGCCAATGAGGTCAAAGCAAGAGGCAGAGCTGCTCTGGAGCAGGGCGCGCGCCTCGCCTTTCCCTTCCGCGCAGCTCCATCTGCCGACACCGTGGCGGGTTGCACGCGGCTGCGGTGCTGCGCGCGAGCCGGGCGCCACCTCCGCCAGCGCTCGCTTTCGGGATATTCCCTGGAGAAGCCAGGAAAGAAGCTGCTGTGCAGACAGAGAAAGGCTGGGCAAGTTAACCCCAGGGGGGTTGCATTTGGACTGTGGAGTGAATGACAGGAGTGATGAACGGCAGAGAGTCAGCGTTTCACTGGCAAAACACGTTCTGCAGCCAGTTCAATACCCGTCACGGGTTGCACATCCTACGGGAAAAATTCTGTCCTCGCTTGAACTTGATCGAGCGTTTGGGGGTAAAATACTGAAATGCTTGTTCAGCAAAAAGATTTAAAGCCAGGCTCATAAAAGTTCACTCAGTTCTCTTAAAATTGTAAGATCAAAAAAGTGATGCTTCCATTTATCTCCTGCACTTGGAGCACTAAGAGTGACACCTGTGTTAAACCCCCAGCATTACACATGGGTTGTGTTCACTCTTGCAAGCAAAGGGTGAAGAAGAGCAGAGTGGGATGACAAGCAGCTGCAGTTTTGCTTTTCATTTTCACTGCGGAGATGGTGCTTTGAGAGCTCAGATCTTGCAGAACCCAGTTAGAAAGCTGTCGTTGTTATGGGGCTTCAATGGGACATAAACCCCGTCGACCTCCCCTTCTGTTGCAGTCCCCAGCTCCGGAGGTCGGGCACATATTGCAAGGTGAAACTTGCCCTGCTTGTGTTGCACTGACAGCATAAAAAGCAAAGTCTTTTCCCTTTCGGTTTAAATGAATCCTTGCCACTTAAGTTCATGTTTATTTTTATAATATGGACTCTATGTCGTTTATTGCTCCCAAAGGGACTCCAAATACCATGATGGTTATGAGTGAACCTGGGAATATGACTTCTGAATTACTCGTGATTTATCTTGCTTTGAATGCGCATAATAACCCAGCTCTTGCAAAGCCTGCTTAAGGCTTTTAATTATTAATTCCTGTACTTCATRTGGCACTGTGTGACAGTAATTGCTGCTGTGGGTGGGGATTGCTATATCTGTGCTTCCTGGTGGCAGGAACATCACTGGGAATTTCGTATTTCAGACTAACTGTTAAAAGATCTGCAATAGCCTGAGCCCTCCCCAGCAATGGACCAGACCCTGAAAACCAGACCATTTGCCACAGTGCCCAAGTTTGAGCGCAGGCCGTTCTGAGCTACTCTGCGGCAGCTGCGCGYGGCGTGTGGGAGCGGGAGCGCTCGGGAGCGGGGAGCGCTCCTCGGCAGCGCGGGAGCCGCGGCAGGTGGCCGCTGCACCGGAGCTCGCGGTGGGTGCTGCAGYGGGGCGCTGGGTGCAGGGCTTTGGCTGAGTGGGGCAGGTGCGGGTGCTGCCGCGCAGGGTGCCAGGGCCTGGTGCTGCCCAGACCAGCAGAGCCAGGTCCAACGGGWGCAGCTGCCAGAGCAGCTCTCCCTCCCTCCCTCCCTTCCTCCCTCCCTTCCCTCCCTCTATCGTTCCCAGTTACGAAATCTGTTTGAACTAGGGAGAGGGGTGAGGAAGTGAGACCTTTCGGAGAAGCCACATAGATGTTTGTTTTCCTTGGGGGTTTATATCAACACTGGTCTTGACATTTTGCCTCTTATTATGTGTGGCTCTTTAAAGGGTGAAATAATATTTTCTTTTGCTTGAGAAAAGGACAAAGTTCAGGCAAAGCGCTCAACCCAAAATGATTTTCCCCCTACCCAGCAGTTTACATGTCTGCGCAGCGGCCCGTGTAGGGTGCTGCTCCACGAGCACGTGGGGCCCGTGGGTACCTGCTGCCACCGCTGCCCAGCGGGGCCCGGGGAGCTGCCCTGGCCCCGTGTTGCACTGTGACCAGGGCCAYGCTGACAGGCAGAAGCCTGTGCTGGCACCAGGAGCACGAGGAGCAGGAGCACAAGTAGGAGAAGCATGAACATGAGCACAGGCAGGAGCACCAGCCCGGATGCCAGGCGCGTGCTGGAGCCCTTCCCTGCTCCGGTCTCTACGTGTGCGAGACCTTTGCGGCACCGCTCGGGTTTTGGTGGCTTTGCGCTTTCCAGCTCTACCTGCTACTCGCCGGTACTGACACTCAGGGAAACAAAATATTTTCCAACTCGAGAAGCTTTGGTTGTTTCTTATTGGTGTGAAATTGTCACTCACCTCTGGATTAGGAGAGGTGAGCCGCTTCCACTGCCCTTGGCAGGCAGATCTGGAATTGTGAAAGTTCCTGGAATCTGGGCTTGGTTACGCTCATTAGAAAGCTAAATAAAATATTTTAATTTTTATGCACTAATCACTGTAGATGCAGAGCACCGTATTATAAACTCATTGCATTACCCACTTGCAGAATTATTTGATACCAATATTTCTCAGCAACCCAGCAAATCTGCATAGAGTGAAAAAGCAACTCTCAAGCAATAACCTGCAAACCTCTGATAGTGATTTTTTTTTTTTTTCTACAACTGGTGCATTTCCATTTCAGAAGTTTTCTATTAGCTGTTCTCCCTGGGAACACGTCTCGTGGTGGGACGTGTCCCAGCAGGGTTGGTGGTGACGCAGTAGGACGTGTGGGCGAGGGTCGGGTGCGCCGGGCTCGCGCGCGGGCACCATGKGGCACCCCGGGTTGCAGACCACGCGCCGGGGCTCCCAAGCAGAGACACGTCCCCCGTTCCCTGTGGCTGCAGGGGACAGGCGGAAAAAAGGGTATTTTAAGAAATGAGGGGCTGGAAGGATGCCCTGAATGACTTGGAGCCTGAGAAGGAAGCAGGGAGGGAGGCTGTACAGCCCTGATCTCTCCCAAACATCCAGCTTTCACCCCGACTATTTGCCATAGAGAGTATAAATAACRAGGACCTGCTCTTTTAGGGGTTACCTGTGCTTCCTAACTTTCTAAAACCCCCTCTAGGAAGAAATTGGAACCGACAGGGCTGAATTGTCCGATAATAAATTTATCGAGATGTTAATGATCATCAGCCGCTCCGCGTCCTGCCTGGCAAAATCACGACAGCTCTTCCTATTAGCCAGAGCTGCTACCCATTTAGGGCTTGCTTTGAAATTTTATCTTTCCATCTTGTTTTCTGTTTCCTCCTTTTTTTCCTCTTTTGGAGACCTCATCTGTTTGCCAGCGTTCTCTGATCAACATCTCCCATGTGGTTCCTATTAGGGCCTGATGTGTCTAGCCGCTTTGCTTCTCCTGCCCTTTTAAGTGGTGTCAGTCTCTTTGCTCTGCTACCAGTTGCCTTTTATCTCCGCGGTCCCCGGCGCTCAGCGCACATCATTACCCAGCACTTGAACCGTGTGGGCCGGGCCGGGCCGCGGGGCAGCGAGCTGACACAGCCTTGCCCCGGCGCTTCCTGCGCCCCGCGAGAACCTGCTGGACCCCAAACCTGTTGTGTCCTTCATTGCCATGGGCTTCCTCCCAAGCTCTTCCCTTTCCATCTCTTCCCGCACCACATCTTGGAGGCGTCYGGGCTGCTGAGCTGTGTTTTGCACTGCATTTAGCTCAGGTTGCCAGCTGAGTAGCTCCAGAACTTGATCCATTCCCAGTCGACAGTGGCTCTATTCCACAGGACCCAGAGTTGAGCTGAGGCCACTGCCTCTGCTGCCATAAAGGTTTAATTCCCATAACAGATATGTTATTAGCAAAGAGCACTTTTGGCAGCGCATCTTCCTGTACTGCCTCTCTGTGTGCAGTAGCTAGTTACAGAAACGGGAGAGAAGGCAGTGAGCACACGCGTGCCCTTCGTGCTGGTTCCTGGCAGCGACCCGTGCTGGGGCGGACACGGCTCCCGCTGCTCGCGGGCTCCCAGGGAGCAAAGCCAGAGCTGGGGGTACCCGGCGCTTCTGCTGCAGCTGGACACAGTCTGTCCTTTCCTGTCGAGCAAACCCACGTGCACTGATTCTGCAGGAGGCCCTGGAGGCAGCAGAGCCCCTGGGCGCGGTGCTGCCTTCGACCCCGTCTCGCTGGAGCGAGGTGCTCCGGCCCCATGCGGAAAAGCTCCTGGATTCCCCGCAACAGTCTGCGGGCATGGCGGGCACGGCAGCATCGGCTACGCGGACGGGTCACAGGACGGTCCTCACTCCTCCAGAGCAAAGTGAGTGAAAATTGCCCCATAGGCTGGAGCAGAGAGGTGTTCCCACTCGTTTTCCAAGGGTATGGAAAGGATTTCCTGCAGTGCTGTTCCCTCAACCCACTTTTCATAAGTCGGTTTTCAACAACATCATCCAAAAGCCATTAGTTTCATTGTACACATCGTGCAGAGTTATTTAGTAGGTCACAAGGAAAATCTAAATGGGCAGGTGCTTTAAATTACAAGATGGTGGAGGTGGCTAATGAGAAATAYTGGAAAGAAGGCAAGCTCTTTGGGCTAAAGGGGGTGCTGCGACTCGGGGACACRGAGACTCCTCGGGAGCGGCAGGAGCCGGGGCTGCCCGGGCGGCGCTGCCGAACGCTGCGCCCTGCAGAGCCGCTCGCTGCCTCTTGGGTACTTGCAGCGTGGGGACAACTAATTCCATGATGCAGCCGCCCTGCCCGTGTGACGCAGGGGGAAATCCTGCACACGTAGCTCAGTGGAGGTGCAGCGGGTGTCCCATGGACACCTTGATATTACCTATTGCAGTCTACGGGACACAAGTGAGCACTGGCATACATGGTGCGCACGGAGACAGCCCAGCTCATGCTGGCCCCAGGTCATCGGGTGGCAGCCAGCTCTGCCAGCCCGGAACAGCCTGGAAGCCCAGCGGGACTTTCCTCTGTGCCTTGTTAGAACCGGGCCCTGCATGATGGGATCTGGGCGGCGTGACTTACAGTCACTGCAAATTCCAGCTTGTTTTCTTCTTCCTCCGCATCTCCTCCCGGTGCGCATAGTTTGCATGCCAGAGGATCATCTTTTTTTGCCTACATAATTTTCTGTTGTTTGCTTTACAGACTCCTTGCAGACATGAAAAGACTGAACAACTTGTCCCCATGTGCCAGGAATGCCAGTGAAGTGAGTGCTGCGGGAGTGGGAGATATCTCAGCCTGGCACCTGTGTGCAGATGCTATGGTATTCATTGCACATCCAGGGTTCTCCTATTTCTATCAGGGAATAACTGGAAGAGTCTATAGGTTCATGGTGCACAACACTGATGCCACTGCAAATGAGGTGTCAGTCATTTGGAAGCTAATATTAAGTCCTGTAAATCAACAGCCTGTGGTATCAAATACATTGAGAAAGGCAGAATCTGGCCTGGAATCTGAGATTTTTAAATCCTAGATACAGCAAAACAAAAGCGGCCTTTTAAATGAGGGAACCACACTGAAACACCTTGTCCCTTCCATTGGGCTCCTGATCCTGCTCCCAGTGCTATCCCAGGAGGAACAGACCTGGTCGCTGCTATTGGGGAGAATCTGCAGAGCAGCCCAGTGCCACGTTTCCCCCGAGGAAACCCAAAAAAGCACATTTCCTTCCTAGCAGCCAGCTCTGCAGATACCTTTCTTGCCCTAAGAGTTAACGATTCCTAAAAGGACCTTCCAGCAACTTCTGCATTTGCATTTCCATGCAAAGCGTACTCTGGATCCGGCAGGATCTCCACCTTTGCACCATCTGCCCGGTGCCACCGCGGGGACTCAGCCCTGCTTGGGGCCAGGACGAGCAGCAGGGGCGCCAGCAGGTTTCCATTACACCGTGAGCGAGCGAAATGCGGGAGATTACACCCGGCCCCGACACTGCCCCGAGCAGCATCCCGACATGTCTCACACTGAGCCTAAACCAACACGGGATCATACATGTGGTTCAAATGTTTTTGGCATTTCTCTTGCGTGCTCGCAATGTTTGTACTACTAAACCACAGCTTCCTTCGTGGGGAAAATAAGAGGAGTTGGAGAAATATCTAACAAACACAAGCAGAAAAAAGTGCAACACATCTCACAGCCTGCTGGTATGCAACTTAAGCGCTTAAGCTGACTGGAAGAGCCAAGTTCTGAGTATCTGGGTTGGTCATTGCACCCCTGCCCTCACGTTAGCAGGAGCTCAAGTGTGTTGGCAAGCAGCCCCCCAATCTTCCCTTGCATTTGCTTATATATTAATTTATCACTTGCATCTCTGCTGGCTTACAGAGAGCAGCTCAGTTTGCTCCTGCATGCATGCATTGTGCCACTTAAAGACAAGCAGTGGTATAACACTTTTCTTCATGGAAAGTGTAGAACATCTCTGCAAAATTAGCTGGCTATTTTCAACACACTAGCTGCAATTTGCAGATGAGGACGACTGCTGCAGGGGTGTCCCTGGAGCTGTGTGGACTTCATGGCAAGCAGTTATAACCCTAGGCAGCTCCTTTCTCTCCTTTTCTTCTCTTTTCTCCCTGAGGGAGGGGAGAGGTGCTGTGGGAGCCACGGCTGGAGAACAGGAGGTCCCTGTTCCTGGGCTCACTGGGACTTTAGGGGCTGGCTTGAGTAGTTAGTTATTAAGCACTGCATTATCATATTAATTTTATTGCAGGAAAACACTTAGGTTTCAATAAAACATTAATCTGTTTATAAGTGAACTTAACAACTAACATTCCTTAAACACTGCCATCACTTCTGGTTTACATTTTCACACATCCAACCTCACTTCTTCAGTTCTCCCATCCCACACCGGCAAAGGCAACACTGGGAGCACCAGGAAGGAGAAGGAGGARCAACTGTCTTTTCCCCAATGAGGAACCTAGAAAGTGGAACAGCAGTGAAGATGCAGGGAAAAACAAAGCTTTGCAGCCGGGGGACGCAGTGCTGTGAGGCTTTGCCCTCGCATGGCATCTCTGGCCGGGCCGCCAGYACTGCTCAGCGTCCGGGGGACATCCAGGCCAGGATGAGCCACTGGTTGGGCAGGAGCTGGRGCCCGGGCAGCGCTGGCTTCCTGCCTACCCCGGGAAGGTCTTTCCAGGCCCTGTTCCTGCTATGTGCGCGAGGGAGGCCGCGTGAGAGAGCGGCTGCTATGCAAGGGTCGCCRTGCTGCGCATGCCAGCAGCATTGCTGCTGCCAACGTCACGCCTATGAAACTTTATATTTGAAGGATTAAGAGAAATTCACATCAGCGAAACATCAGGAGAGCCAATCTTGCTGCTTTACGCTGTTTAGGTGTGAATTTTCCATTCTCGTGATGATTTTTTTCTTGTTTGCAACCAGATCTTGAGCCCGCACTGAGCTCCTCCGTGACAGTGTAGAGAGGTCGCTGTYGCGTTAGGACTTGGCGCAGGAGCTGGCCAAGGGACACACTGCGGTTCCCCTGGGAAGCAGCTCCTCAAGTTGTTGCTTCTCCATATGCCTTGTTCCAGAAGGCCCCAAAACAGAGAAATCCTCATTGCCTCTGGACTGCAAAAACCGGTGTAGCTTTTGGGTTGTGTTCAGAGCCCTCGGATTGGGTTTTGCATATGAAGCTAAAGTAAACCTCCATTTCTAAAGAAGGATCAGGTGAAAATGATGACTTTTGCCTGCTTTCCATCCAAGAACTCAGAGCGACTCAGGTTGTCCCGAAACCCATGCAGGTTGCCCAGCAGCTCACCTGGTTTCCAGTTTCACTCCTGGCTTTACAGGAATTCCCATTAAATCTGCAGCGGATCCCTTGTAAATCGCTAGGTCTAATACTTCTGCATTTTGCCCTTTTTATGCCTATCCCCTGCCAAATCGAAGCATCTATAAGAGTTGGAAACACTTCAATTATTTAAGAGTATATGCACAGCAGAGAGTCAATTAAAACTACTGACGTGCTTTTTGTGTGTGTGTATTATAAGTGTTTCCATTTGGAAGCAATTCAACCGAAATTCTAGCAAAGCCCTTTAGAGCATATTGAACTGATTTAAAGAGTTTGCATCCCAAAAATTTGAAATTTAAACAATGAAAAAAAGAGGTTAAAAGGCGCATTAATGGTTGTTTATAAATCATGCCCTCAAATGTTAAGAAAACACAGCGCCTTCCTCGCTGGCAGGGGAGGAGGATCTGCGCGGCGGAGGCAGCGGGGCACCAGCCAGGGTCCCCAGGCCCGGCCGCGCCGCCGGGATCCCGCTGCCGCCAGGACGGGCGCCACGGAGCCGCCAGAGCCAAGAGCTAAGGAAATAACCTGCTTGCCCGGCTTCCTGCTCCCGTGTCGCTTTTCACACCAGACAAGCGCGCGTCCCGCCTGCAGGAACCCGGCCCRGACAGCGCCCGCACACCTGAGCGGACGCCGCTTCCCTCGCGTGCGCGTGAGGAAAGGCGAGGGCCCGGCACTCATCTGTCTGAAAACAACAATTTCCGATGGAAGATCCAGCCCTCGGGGCCGTGGTGCTGCTGCCCCTCCTCGGCAATATTCTTCTGCCTGCACAAATGGAAAAAATTGGGGCAGCCCGCAGGCTACTCATACTTCTCCAAAGGTTTCTCTTAAAATAAAACAAAAGGCAAAGACATAACCTCCCCGGGGACTGCTGCACATTGAACACAGAAAACCCATCAGGGCCTCTTCTCCCAGATGAGCTCCACCAGGAGCATCCCAAGGGAAGGGGCAGCGCAGAGGGCAGGGAGCGGCAGTGGCACCTGGAGCTGGCAGCCGAGCACTCAGGCTCCTGGCACCCCAGAGCAGGGCAGCCCCCGTGGCACAAGCTCCCACCCGCGCATGCCTGGGAACAGAACAGCCAGGTGTAGTCCCCAAATCCCCCTCTCCAAGATGCCGGCCTGGGTTGTATTCCCAGGCCTCTTAGCTTCACCTCTCCATGGGACTCCTGCATCAGGGAAAGCACCAGGCGCAGTGCACGGGCTGCAGCTGCTCTCGTCTAACAACAGCCCTCGTGAACCTGAAACAACTTGGCTATTGCTCAGCTTTGCTGGGCAAGGAGGACTCGCCTAGGTGAGCAGCCGCTGCCAGAAGTCGCACACATGTTTGCAGAGCCGTTGTGCCAGCCAGCCGCTATTCCAGCAGCTCCAGCACAGCTCCGAGCTGGGCTGGGCCTTGCAGCCCCCTCACCATTATTTACTAAGGCTAAGGAGCCTACGGAACCCCGTCTGCAAAGGGCCTGGCCCTCACTGCTCGTGCCGTGGACCTCGTCCCCTCAGCTCGTGGAGCAGCATCGTGTGCCCTGCAACGCGCCCATCTTCTTGGGCACATTCATTTGTACTTCCAGATTCCCTTGTCCGTAATGAGAAACTCTCCCTTGTTTCAGGGGTCCTTCCGGAGCCCAGAGGCCCATGGGCAGGTCCCCAARGCCCACAGGGGCAGGAGCTGGGAGTGGGCAGAGAAGGAGGGAGCTCCCCCGCCTCAMGTGCCCCAGCAGTCACTCATGGTGCATCCTGAGCCATAACTCTTCATGCTGGAGCACGCAATAAAACCCCAACTGCAAAGTGCTTACAGTTGTAATATTCTGTAAATCATGAAAGAAAGAGAGAAGAATCAAGCAAGAGCTTTCCAGGAGTTATGAGTAATGGATTGTCAGCCCAGTTCAGAGGCACGCTAAAGATCTTCCTAACTAATGCATTAACTCTTTCCCTGCCTCTGCAGATGAAAGCGCTGAGGTCACAAGATGTCACAGCTTCGACATCCTGCTCCAATTCATCCTGATGCATCGGCGATGCTGCCAGAGCAGCTCCCCTTCCTGCCAGGCGAGAATTGTGCTCAGAGGTGCTGGGATCRCTAAGCGGATATTCAGGGAACACAGGAGCTGCCAAGAGCCACGATGTGCAGCAGCCACGAGGACGAGGAAGGAAACTTGGGGAGAGCGCTGGCAATGGCCTCGCGACCCGYGTCCTGGGATTGCAGGGGAGCGATGCTCCCGGCATCCTCCCGCRGCACCCCCGGGCTGCTCTGCGCCCAGGGCCCGGCAGCGCCCACGTCCCTGYGGCTGCCCAGGCTCCGTGCCCACGGCAGGGGCAATGTGCAGCCCRGGGCCAGAGCACGAAAGGTGCCACACACAGAACTGCTTTCCAGAACGAGAAGCACAACTCACAATAAATCACAGACAAACCCAAGTCCGCTCAAAACAAAGATGCACCAAGACGCTCGATGCCTTTGTTTCAGTAGCATTTCCACCCTTTGCAGGATCGGGGGGTTGTGAAGCCCCAGTAGTGGAAGGCAGGTTTACCCAAGTGCTGCCTCTTCCCCCTTGCTTGGAGTAGTCAAAGGAGAAAGAGCAGAAAAGTAGGAAGCAGAAAAAGTAGAAAAGTTCCTATGTCTAGAGAGGCGCAGAAGCACCACTGCTCCCTTTAAGTATATCCGTTAGGAATCGCTCACTGCAGAGCCTCATCCCTTGCCGGGCGGCTCGGTGCTCCTCRGCAAGGCTGCAGCTTCCCCAGCAGCGCAGGAGCCCTCAGCGTTGGCTCGCGCAGGAGGCAGCACTGCAGCCCGCAGGTCACCGCCATGCAGAGCTGCCAGGAACACCACCCATGAAACCCCACACTGATAAACACTCCGAAACAAGCCCTGCACAAGGCTGGCAGCTGGCCGCAGCCACGCGGCTCTGCTGCTAATTTCCGAGTGACGCATTGAGCGTTTTTATTCATCGTGATGTTCATTAGTGCCCAGGGAATTCTTCCCTAAACATATACAGGTTACCTGCACTGTAGCTACTGGAAGAAATAGGCACTTCTGTCCTCAGTTATATAGTTTACAACTGTAATGACATCACTGGAAAGCATTTTTGGATCAGATTTAAAACTGCTTGAAAAGGCAAGGCAAAGCCGAGGTGCTGCAGTTGCAAGGCACTGCTGCAAATACCTTCAGCAGAGCTGGATATTAAAACTCTCAAGCTTGTTTGGTCAGAGCAAAGCAATAAACCCCGATGTTCAATCACATTGGAATGCAAGCGCTGCAGMAAGCGCGGCCATGCCACTCGCGCGCCTTCTCCTCCGGCTCCTTTGTACAAACACCGCAGGAAGAAATCGGAGAAGTAAATGTGGAGAATACACAAAAAATACCACAAAGAGCAGCAATGACCAAAAACTAATCATCATGACACTTCAGCATATTTGACCAAAGAACAAGGGACCTGTTGCTGAGAGGCAAAGGGCAGCTGGGCTAAATTAGCTGAGCAAGTTTGAGTCTGGATAGTATCATTAGGAGAAAAGCAGAACTATGCCATAAACTCTAATGAATGCATTAATGGATGGCTTGTGCCTCTCAAAAGGGGAAAAAACGGTTTAAATAAAGTTATTAACACAGCCCACCTGTGTTTGGCTCTTGGACTATGTTGTTTAAATAGCCCATTAACTCTTGAAGTAACTAATCTTGAAAGTGAATATAGCCTTTCTGAAGTAGACATTTAACTACATTCATATAATTCAATTAGATTGAGCATTCTTAGTCCAAAGCCCATATTCAATGCTTTCATCTCTAATAATGGTGCACAGACAAACCTGGTTAATACGGTGTTAAAAAAAGAATTTTCAACGAAAAATAACTTGCTGTACCAAACCCTAAAATATACCTTGTAATTTACATGATGTAAGTTAATATTATTATAATAATGCAGAATTGTCACCTTTATTTAATATTAAATCAGCATTACAAGAGTGAAGTGAGTTTGCCTTAACTCACAAGGGAAAATTATTGTTTTTTTTTTTTTTAGCTGACATTTGGGCAAAGTTTCTTTGAGCAGAGCTCAGCTCAGTAACAGATAATGGCCAGGACTGCTTTTGCTTTTGTGTTTTGTTGGGAAGAGGGGTGAGGGAGARGAAAAACAAATCTTGGACCGAAAAAGTTCATCCAGTTAATAAATAGTTAAAGCAAATTCATTAGGAAACAGGAATTTTATAGATTTAGTTAAAGGTTTCTTCCTATTTATGTCACTGAGAAATGATAAAATTCCTTTTATCACTCTACAACTTGTTAATGTTTTACCCCAGGACCACTTCATCTGTAATAAACATCTTAACAAAATATGCATCCCTAGGGAGGAACCGTTAATTTCCTTAAGGCCTCACACATGTAATAGCTTTTTATTGCATGCAGGTGCTTTGTGAAATTGCATTGACTTGTAATAAACGTCCAGTAAAGAGCAGGTAGCACCTAAAAGGGGGAAGTGTTTGTGCACCTGTCTGAGGAGAGACTTAGCACACCCTAATCCTCCACGGGCTGCTCCTCGCCGGCACAGGGACCCCGCGCCGCCGCCTCTAATCACTGCAAGGTAAACGCCTGCCTTCTTAGGGCTGCGCTTGGCCAGATTAAATATATTTAAATATATAATAAATYCACTTTGCATTTGTTTATTACTGTATTGGCTAAAATTGCACTGGTTAAGATACAATTAAACACTTTCAAAAATATAGGGGAAAACAACTTATGGTAGCCTTTCCTTTTCTTTAGTAAGCAGCTATCCTTGCAAGACTCTTCACTGAAGTAATAACTATTATTAATTTGCTTAGAATTAAAAGTAAATGAAGTTTAGCATAACTCTTACTAGTTAATAACATGCCATAGATATTTCATATCTAATAGCTTTGCTTCAAGTATTCTCGTTTTTAGGCATATTGTTTTTAAAAATTCCTTGAACAAAGGTGTGTCTACAGATTTCCATGGAAGTTTGTTTAAGAATGTTATTTTGCTCATTATAGAGATTAAGGGCAATGAAAATTCTCCATTTCAGGAGAATCCCAACCTAAGCAGTGGGATTATGTACATTCACTAAACCTCTTTCATTGCTGTTCAAGCGACTGCTTTGCTGATTCTCCTTATTGTGCTGGAGCTCTTAAAACAGCAGTAAGCTTGGGATTACCTCCTGCTTTGGGGAAAGGGATCTCCAAGAGAAAATATCTACGGAAAACCAGGGATCTGTTAATGATCTGTATTGCCACTGGAGGCAAAACTGAGTATTTTGTGTCTTTGAGATGAATTTTGAAGTCCAGCTACAAAATCCAGAATCCAAGGAAGTTCTTCAGTGCAAAACACCTTGTTCCATAACTGCCCACGCTTCCCTAACTCCAGGAAGGGTTCAGAGTTTCAGGGGACTCTTGAAGAAAGAGGAAAGAGAGAAAAAAAAAAAAAAAAAAAAAAAAAGCTTAAAATTGTTACCCAAGGGGAGTTTTCTGATCTTTAATGGAACTTTTTCTCTAAAACACCTAAAATGCTTTTGAATATCAAGTCTGGATCCTGGAAAAAAATACATAGAAGATTAAAAGCTTAGATGTTTTGACTAGTCAAGAAAAAAAAAAATGACATGGACTTCATAGTGAAAAACATCACCTGAACTATTTATGAGTGACTGCACAACTGAAGCAATAAAACTCAGCAAGACTCTGTAAGCCTTTTAGAAATGTGTTAAAAATTCTACACATCAAATATATTTACTTYTCATTGGTGCCTTCCTGAACTGGGCATGACATAGAAATCCAGTTGCAATACTATTGAAGTCATGAATAACAGCAAATATTTATGCTAAAATGACTCTTCTTAGGGGGGAAGAGATAATTAATTACTGAATAATTAAGAAAATAGTTCCTAACAGCGTGTGAAAAATCTTCAACTATTTATTCAGATAGTAATCTAAACATTTTATACGAAGAAAAAGAAAGATGACCAGTGGTTAGATGGGGTTTTCAATTCCAGGGGAAATCTCTCGAGTTAGAAAAGAGGAAGAAGAGCAACCTGAGCAAAGAGGGCAGAGAACGGGAGAGCGGGCGCCTGCCTGCGGCTTGCGCGTGCTCGCTCCCGGCGGGAATTAGCCCTGGGGACGGAGCCCTGCGGGGGGCTCCACCGAGGCCCGCGAAGCGCCGCAGGACGCGGGGGCCAGACAGCACCGCGCGGAGTGCCGGGGACGAGCGCTTTTCTGGGCAACCCCCCAACTGGGGCGTTCGCTGGCCTGAGCGCGGGGACGGTCCCTCCTGCAGCGTGGGGACCAGGGAGCCTGGGTGGGGACGGGCTCCGCTCCCCGCGCTGGTCACAGCGGGGGCTCACGAGGAMCGTGGAGGCCCTGGCTGGTCCCCGTGGTGGCTCTGAAGAGTYGCTGCGACCAAGAGGAAAGGGGCGCCTTGAACCCTGAACGGACCTCTAGGAATTGACCAAAACATAACGGCAATAACAACATTTGCGCTCGGCGTTTCCCCCAAAGGGTGTACTGTCCCGAGCTGCACCGTAGGTCTCCGCGGAGGCCTCGGGCCCAGCGCAGCCCCGCGTTCCCGCTTGGCGGCTCCCAGGGGGAAACCCGAGTGCCCAGGGCGCCGAGGGAGCCGCTGGAAGGGACCGAGCGCGGCCTCGGCCTCCAGGGCGGGAGTCCCGGAGTCCCGGCCTCCGCGGCGCGCGGGGCCGCTGCGGCTGCACAGCCAGCGCCGCCTCCTCAACCGCTCTCCCTGCCCCTGTGCCCAACGCTGCAGAGAGGCTTTTTCTTTTAAATAAAGAACAACAATTGGCCCTCTTAGTACTAAGGGGGGGAGGAAAAAAAAAGGAGACAGGAGTCATAGAGGCAAATGTAATTAGGAAACATATGAGAAGATTCAAAAAAGTTCAAAAGAATATGAGAAAGGAAATGTATAAAAAGTAAATAAAACACATTGTTTAAAAAGTTTCATATTAGACTTCCCCTATAAACATTTTACTTTTTATTTTATAGATTTCATGCTATTCTAATCAACTTTATTTTTGTAACTTCACAACTGAAACTGCAAACCTTACAGCCTGTTTTCACATTTCTGGTGTGTCCTGTCAGTCTTTTATATCTCTCTGGATGGGGGGAAAATAAAGTAAATGAAGTGAGCCAAAAAATTCTAATTTCAAAACTTTTATAGAAATTTCTCCCAAAGAAATTCAGGCACCACATCATGGAAAGATCATAAAGGTTTGGTGCAAACAGTTCCAACTCCCAGACAAATCAAAGACTAAATAGTTTACTATTGCTTATGAAGAGTATGTAAACTTGTAAAGGATATTAATGAAGGTGTAAACTCTTACTGAGGAAAACCGAGTCCGTGCCGTAGAGGGCTGGAGTATTAAATAAAGCAAACACAACACCTCATCTGCCGTGTTTTACTCCATGCCAGAACTTCAGAATTAGCGGAACCAGGTAATCTAAAAAACAATTTAGAGATGCAAGGCTTCGGCGGGCCTGCAGTCATCTGGGGGAAGGTCCCATCTCATCTTTACAATCAAAGAGTTAACTCTGATGTCCCAGCACACAAATAAGTAAATGTGGGATAATTAGGAAACAAATTCTGCAAACATCTTGAAAGGGGCTGGAGACCTTTGATCTTTATAGAAAAGAAAACATTACAATACAGTCTAGCTTTTGGGGTCTGCACACATTTTATACCAAGGCAGAGGATGGTATCTTTCTTAAAAATCAAGTAACACCTAATTCCATCATACCCTAATTATCTTAACTGATTTCATATGTCTAAAGGTATTTCACCAAAAGATTAGAGTAGAAAGAGGGACTGACAAAATAATTAAATATGCAATTTGCCAAGCTTGGGCAATATGGCTTTGAAATCACCTTTTCAGGAAGTTTTACAGCTTGTTCATTGACATATATATTGCAGCCTTCAGATTCTTATTTAAGCTCTTTTGATTACTTTAATGGATTAATACCCGAGTACCATCAATGTAAGGTCTAATACTCAAACCTGTTTCTAATTTGCCAAAAGTTGCACTAGTTTCCTTTTGGTGTTATGGTAAAAAAGAAAACAACAACAACAAAAAAAAAAGAAAACCAAAATGAAAACTACCGCACACACAAAACCTATATTCTGAAGTATAAATATAAACATATATATGTATTTTTTTTCTTAATTCACAAAATTCCCTTTTCCAAGGCAACCATGTGGATACAGGACTAGCCTTATTACTAGTGCCCCTTCTGGCTTCAGGAAACACTTCCATGTTTCCCAGGGCTTGCTGACTCCCCAGCAGCTGCAAACACCACCCAGATTTATCCTGGGGAACAAAGTCCCAGTGACCTCGTGCCTGGAGCCTTCTCCAGGGCACGTTGTGGAGCCGCACGGCCTGTCCTGTGCCCAAAGCAGTGCACAGGAGGGACTCGAGGGGACAAGCACATCTGCCCCTTTCTAAGGGGATGCTGTTTGAACCCCAGTTTGGAGCCATCAGGGCGCGAGAACCAGACACATTTTAAATGGTTTGCCCTAGAAGGAGTCTCCAAACTGTACCTGCATTTACCAGTGCAACCCAGAGCTGCTCCTGGAGATGCCTGAGCCTTTGCTGTACCCTGCAGGCGCCCTCGGCTCGCTCGCATCCCGGTTGCTGGTGAAGGGCCAGCGGTGCGCGGCCAGCTCGGGTGCATCCCAGCCACGCCGGGACGCAGTTAGCAGTGCCACCAGCCGGTGCTGGAGGCCGAGGTGGCCCTGGCCCCACTCCCCGCCGGAGCTGTGGCGGCAGCTCCTGCTGCAAGCGGCAGCAGCGCTAGCCCTGCAGCTCCTGCTGCAAGCCCTGCTCCCTCTCTGCCCTTGCATCTCGCACGGTGCGGAGCTTGCAAGACTTGTGCAGGGGGTCAGCACAAAGACCATCCAAGCCCAGCTCTGTCCGGGAGCAAAGGCCTGGAGCAGAGCGCAAGGCCGAGCACATCCCGAGCGCTCCTCCGACAGACCCTACACAAGGGATTTCCTACCACAGATGGTTCCTGTGTCTACCAGTCCTTAATGTGCTTCTCCCTGCAAAAGAGCCCAGTTTTCTCTTGACTTCACATAGCTTCCATGACTACCTGCAGCCACAGGGCCTGCAGCAACTGCACCTGCTGCAGCTTGCAGCACACGATGGGATGAAGATGCTGCGTGCATGCAGGGCACGCACAGCCCACCAGCCACTGGCTTTCATGGAGCCGAACACGGTTTCTTCACCCAGACACCAAAGGGAAGGGTTTTTTAAAAACATGCGAACCGGACATACACTGCAGCATAGAGGGCAAGCGGCAGCCCACTGCTCAGCACCACGAGCACAGCTCGCGGTCCCGTGGCCAATTCCGAGGCTTTTGCTCTGCCCAGCCTGGAGACCAGCTGCAGTCCTCTGTTCCTCCAAGGGAAACAGCCTCTGCTTCTAACACTCACTCAGAAAACCTTCCCAGGCTATTTGGTCAATGGGAAACACTTCCATATCCAGGGACCATCCCAGCAAACTCCAACTTCTGCTGCTACACATTGCAACAAGCACCCATTTTGTTTGGGTTTCACTGACTAAAAGGAGACTCAAGGTTTAAATATCTAAACAGAAAGGAAATTCACATTTAAAAATGCACAAGCTGTAGATACTCAAAAGGGGAAAGGTCTTCAGCCATTTCCCTAGGAGCCAACACACGTTATTAATGAAGAACAGGTTTTCTGAGATTTAACAAAACAGCCTAACCCAAACCAGGGCAGCCGTTATCTCTTCCCACAGACTCACAGCCTACTTACACATTTCTTTCCAAAGCTGAAAAACACAGCGGGTACTCACGGCTTGGAGGAGTGGAGGCTGATGCTTGTAGCAGTTCCCTGCAGCCATTCTGCAAATGGCTGCTAATTGCCTCTGCACCTGAAAAAGATTCTGGGAAAAGGATCTCCCAGCCTTCCTCAAAGAGGAAAGATTTTGCCAGGTCCCTCCTTTTATGTCTTATTCCACAAGCCTRGCTTTGCAAGCTTGTGTATGCTTGGCTTTCTCTGGGATTGCACTCATGCTGGGGATGCTCTATGTTAGTGTCCTTCATCTTCCTTCCTAAACAGATCCACTTCTGAACCACTTTGGTTGTTTTTCCACCATCTTTGTTCTTTGTTTTTATTTTATGCTTCTTCATATGAAGATATGAGAAATGATCCCAGGTTAAGGAAAGGCACTTGCTGACCACAGACACGTGCAATGCTGCTGCTCAGTGCTGCTCAGCAGCGTGGGGGACGGCCGGGATTTGCCTCGCTCCCCAGAGCGAAACSCTCGAGCTTCACCAAGCGACACAGGTTGGGTGAAGGGTGCGGGTGCTGCCAGCCAGGCAGGCGGCACAAGGAGACTTCAGGATCGGGCCCCTTCTTGCTCCCTTTGCACCCCGTGGCTCTGGGGAATACCTTGGATTCATGATTTATCAAACTGAGTATAAAAATATCAGAAAACCACTTYAACTGTCAAACAGCAAAGCAGGGGGTTCACAGCACAGGAGCAGAGSTGGGCAGCTGCGGGTATGATGTGTGGAGCATTGGCTGAAGAATCCCAGGAAGGGCGTGCGGGGCTGACCAAAACRGCAGCAAACGGCCCTGAAATGGCCCTTAGATCTCCTTATGGTGCCCTTTGAGATAACACCCATCCGTGCCTGGGCAGCTGGGGCCTTCCAAGAACAAACTGATTAAAGAGCATTTTGCAACCTATAAACCTGGTGCCATTTAAAAGAAGTCTTTTAACCTTGGAGGTCTTATTTTCCTTAATAAGACACTAGGAAAGCCCTTGCTTTCCCTGGTTTGATCAGCTCATTAACGGTCTGACAATATCTGAGGAGTTGCTGATGCTCCATGCTTTAATAGTAACATCTGCTCACTTCCTCGGGGCCCTTTCAGGAGAAATTAGGCCCAGGTTTGTGTGCACGAGGAGGAGGGATGTCAGGGACACGGATGTCGGGGACGTGCATCCAGCTGGGGGCAGCAGCCCCCGATGCCGGGAGCGCCGGGCCCGGCAGCTGCCCGGCTCCTCGGGAGACGCGCGGCCCCGCGTGCTGGCGGCTGCGGCGCCCTCGGAGCGCGGCCGCTCTCCCTGCCRCTCCTGCAGCAGCAGGGAGACAAGCAGCCCTGCACATGGGAAACCAAACCCCGGAGAAAAGCCCCTAGGCCAAGGGGACCCACCTTGGGGTGGCTTGTGTGCAGCGAGTCCCAGTTTAACCCACGCAGCTGGTAGGAGGCTCTGTTAAACCACACAAGTGCAGACCGTGAGTGAAGCAGAGGGYAGAGGCACCTGCTGGGCAGAGGCGCAAATCCCTCCTAAGGGTGCAGGGCTCCACGGAGGCAGCCGCGGTGCTGGGCGCCCTGCAGAGCAAAGTGCCCGTGCCGGGTCCCACCACAACGCGGTGCTGCCTGGAGCGCGCTCGGGTTTTGGGGTAATCGAGCAAAACTCGAGAGGTCAAATTTCAGCTCTGGTCCAAGTCTGTCATTGCACTTCCACGGTTTGCAGTGGAAAGGAAGAAAACAGCTCAGCCTGGAACCTGTGTCCTCTGGAGAATTGCACTATGATTTGATCAGGACTTTTCTCCTTGACACGTCACCTATTTTATTAACTTCTGCTTTGCTTTGGAAAGAGGCATCTACCGTTTGCTTCCCTGAAGAAGCTCATAATGTTATAATTCAAGTGTCAGGACAGATTAGGTTAAATGCACTGTGCGATTCCCAAAGGAAAACAAACTTCCAAACATACTCTATTTGCCTTGTTACATGTCATGGATTGCATTAGAGCTGAACATGTAATTCTGTCGCCTAATGTGTTAAAGTTGGCATGAATTTTATTCTCTGTGCAAGGTGAGAAATTACTTAGCTAACAAAACATTTCGTTTCCCCCTCTTTGCGTTCCTTCTTTATGAGATTCTGAATGTGACATTTTCACAAAAAATCCCTGCACTTATTTGTGAAAAATGTATATTAAAACCAAAACACATCAAATGGAAAGAAATCACAGATGGTTTTATTCACAACCAGTAGAATTAATGGCCTTCTCTACTCTTTATAAATATTGGAAGCAGATGAGTTCATTACTATTTCACTCTAATAAAGAAAACCTGCTTTATTTTGACAAGACATCTACTTATCTAGTGTTTCTACCGAATAATAAATCTATTTTCTCTGAAAAATTAAATATTATCAATAAATAATAACCTGCTTGGAAAATCCGTCAATCAGAAAAAAAAAAAAAAAAGAAGAAGAAAAAAGAAAAAAAATCCAAACATCTTCATTTCTGATAATGCCTAATTGGAATTCAAGGGATTTGGAAAATGTCACTAATTTTCAGAATAGAAAGTTTTGAAATGTTTACTTTGTGGTTGTCTTAAATTTTTACATCTTTCAACAAAGCAAGCAGAAAAGTGAAAACATCTGAAAGGGCTTTTGAAAAGAAAAGCGTCAGCACAAGCTGGATCAAGCTGCGGGCTCCTTTATCTTCGGGAGATCTGCGCACATGGGGCCGGGCGAGCGCCTTTGTGCGCTCCAACACTTCCCGCTCCCCATCCTCGCGGCGTCGCGCTCGCCAGACCTTCAAAGTGCTGCTGGCAGCCTCGCCTGCCGGGAACGAAACATCCTACCCAAGGGAAGCAACGCTGAGTCATTTTTAACCCCAAACAACACTGATGTGGTCATCTTGTTAGTCATGGAAATCCCGTGTTGTTTCTATTTATGCTTCTTTCAACACTTATTAACCGAGAAGCGAGGAGGTTCCATTTTAAGCGGCAGAAGATGTTTACCCTCTGCGGGGCCGTGGCAATCGGTTACGTGGCTGATCAATCAGTGCGAGGGAGCCAGGGAGGCCGCGGGGCTCCCARGGCTAGTTAATTTTTAAAACTGTAGGAGGGAGAAGGGGAAAGAGAGACAGCAGCAGCAAAGCCACAGCCAGGCAGAGCAGCGCGGCGGCGCAGCCCTTCCCTYGGCCCCGGGGCAGCCGCCGGGTCTTGCAAAGCCAGGGCTATCCCGGGCTTGGAGCGGACGTGCTTGCGTTTGCAGGGCCTACGGGCAGCTCCACGCCGCAGCGCCGGCCTGGGCACAGAAGCCTTCRGGGGGCAGATTCAATCGCCAAGTTTCCCTGGAACGGGAATGAATTCTCCGAAGGATGCACAAAACCACCCGGCTGGGGGCTCCCGGGAGGGCAGGCAGGGGGACGGGAGCCAGCCGGCGTTCCTGCGTTCCCACCGAGCCGGCTGGCACAGGCTCTGCGGGAAGCGGCAGCAACACTGGCCACAGGGCATTCTCGCTGGCACGGGACATCCCCGCTTCCTCCCTGTTGCAGTGAATGGTGCGGACCCTGAGYGCCAGGAAAGGAAGGGAGCGAGGGTCGGCGCCCGGGAGCAGAGCTGGGAGCAGGTTGCACTGCAGCCACGTTCACTTWCAAACTCCGCACAGCGTTCCCAGGGACGCTTCCAACACAGCCCCTGCAGCAGGCAAAGCGCAGGTGTCACATGGGCTCCCTTCACTTGCAGGAAATGCTTTCACTGAGCTTCTCCCGACTTTTGACCACGCAATCTCTTTAACAGAGACACTTTCGATGATAGATTTTCCACGGCTTCTCATAGATAATTCTCAACATAAAGAACACAAACCAAAAGAGGCAGGCGGCGGCGGTGGCGCTGCCACCCCTGCAGGTGCCGCGCTGCCCAAGGACATGCCGAGGGAGCGTTGCTGCACGAGGGAGCATCGCTGCAGAAGACGGCGCTGCCGAGCTCCAGCTCCCCCGCTCCAGTGGTGCCAGTGTTCCGGGGTGGACACGGGGTTCCCATGCTGCGGCCACAGCTTCACGCTCCACACACGCAAACCATAGGGAATAAACTGATTAAAACAAACTTTATTTAACAAATTATATTAAGAATACAGACTAAGTTATCACACAATGAAACTTCCCTTTGTAAAATACTGGAGAGTCATCTAAAATAAATATAAAAAGTAGTAACATTCATAAGATTAATGCACAGTAAATTCACTTTCAGTAACCCAACAAAATGCATAGCATCTTAAAAAACACTTTGCAACTGCATGAGAAGTGTCTCTCCTCTGCTGATATGCTGCCATTGAAAACTGCTGCCGCGAGGGGCAACGAAGCCGGGGCGCCGCCTYGGTCCGTCCCGGGCGCAGGGAGACCCCACGGCTGGCGGTGACAAACCCCGTGGYGCGGCCAGGAGGTACCCGTGGGCATGAGGCCCCGGGTGAGGTAAGGTCGAGGGGCGGAGGACGCGTGGCCGCGCAGGGACGTGGCACCGCGGCTCCTCACACCGGCAAAGCGCCCTGCGGGGCAAGGCCAGCACGGTGGGAATTTTGTTCTTTGCATTTGTGAAGATTCTCAGCAGCACCCGCGTGGTTGTGCCCCCGGGCRGGGCAGAGGAGGCGGCGGCGGCCGCGGAGGCTCCGCGCCCCGTGCGGGCTCCACGTGGAGCCGCAGGACCCCCTGCCATGCGGCTGTGCCCGCGACGTTCACTCCTACAGCTACAGCTAGGGATGCTCCTGCAGGGAAGGCATCTGCTACCTACGTACGTCCACACTTGCATTTACCACAAAGTTCACACGCTATGTCACTTCCTGCACTAATTTTCTTGCCTCTCCACTACTAACAGCTCAGACTGGGCCTGGAGGGCAGCTCTGCACGCGCCGGCTCCTGCGGGCAGCGCGTCCCCTGCCACACACAGCTCTGCTGTGCAGCTCCCTGCCCCTCGCGGCTTCGCTCTGCCCTCGTCACAGAGACAGGAACCCAGGAGACAACCTGGCAAACCTGGCAAACTAACGCTGAGCACAAGGCTAAGCTACACAGTGTCTGCTCTTGTCCTAGGAGCAGCAGCCAGGCAGCCCGGCACATGTGCTAGAGCCCTGCACACCCGCGGCTGCTGCACTCCAAGGATTCGTACCCTCCTCTCACGCTCCGGGGGCTTATTCACTGCCGGGCACAGCAGCAGCAGGTCCCTCTATGCWCCCTGCCTGCACCAAGGCTCTGCTGGCACACGGGCCTCTGCACAGCAGGGAGGGAGATGCAGGGGACACCCAGGATGGAGGAGACACTCGGGATGCAGGAGACACCCAGGATGCAGGGGACACCCGCACAGGCCCCCGCGCGCACCAACAGGGAGGACGAGCTACGAGGATGCAAGGGCCAGCCTCGCAACAACTTGCTCGGATTACAAAAATTACAGAACAGCAAATGAACGTGGCCTGCTGAAATGCTGACCAAGCACCCGCAGGTCGTGGGAATTTGCAAGTGCAAGGCAAAAGCTCCTTATAACCAGTGGAGTGACAAGAAGACACTCACAGTCGACACGCCTGCAGCGTGGACATGCTGCAYGTCCTGCTGTGCTTGTAAGCGCTGGCTCTGAGTCCTCCCGGCTTCGGAAATGCCGGAGAGGTTGGAGCAGCCCTTGACTGAAAACGCCCCTGTTGTGCTTACACCGAGATCTGCAGCGAAGGCTCAGGCTGCAGCACGGGTGCTTCGCAGTGCCACGGTGTGGAAGCTCCCTGCAAAGATCAGGTTTCTCTGAAGATGTATCCCTGCAGCAGTGTTGCTGGGCCAGAGAAAGGGAGGGAACAGTGGGAAACAGCTAAGAAAAAGATATCCCCAAATTTCTTAGGTGTTTGTCCCAACTGCATGTCCTCTCGGCGTTTTGAGGCATCCAGTGTTTTTGGCAAATCACTGAAGGGAAAGCTGAATCTATTATCTCTAAGAAGACTGAGAAAACGTCACTTGCTGTAGGTATTAAAACATCAATTTTACCTAGTGATGATCTTTAAGCTAAATCTCACAAAAAGGAAACAAAAGAAACTTTTCCAACATTTTAGTTGCAGTTTGTAGCTCAGCCTATTAGACCTGGTGCAACCGTTTCTGACAACTGCTCCGCTCTGTTGAGGGCCACATGTTGGGCACCCAGAGCAGTGCTCAGTGCGAAGACCTTGGCCTTGCCCAGACGCTGGCAGCAACACGCACACCCTGAGCGCGAGCTGGGCACCGAGCACCCAACGCTGGCTCCAGCACCAGGGCTGCAGCTCTGCGCAGGGGCAGCTCCATGCTGCATCTCACCATGTCTCGGCGGCAGCAGCTGCACACTGGACCTGCAGGCAGCGTGTCCGCCCCTGCAGCAAGGGGCTCAGCACTCTGCGCTCGGCCTCCGCGCCACGAGGAAGGCAACGCTGCTCACAGCCTCTGTGCCACGAGGAAGGCAATACTGCTCACGGCTGCTCACAGCCTCTGTGCCACGAGGAAGGCAATACTGCTCACGGCCTCTGTGCCACGAGGGAGGCAACGTCGCTCAGGGCCTCAGCCTCCTGCAGCGCTCACCGCTCCATGGGACAAGCTATGAGTGGATGCCACAGAAAACTGCACAACGGATCATGAACAGAAAAAAGGAAAGACAAAAGATGGATGAGATGGGCATACTACTACTGCACAGAGTGGATTTGAACTTCAAGTGAACCTGAGCCGAATGACCAGGCTGCCATGGTATGTTCATTTGTCGATGTCGGCATCATCAATCTAGCCTTTGTGAGGCCTGGCAGTGAGGTCTGGCTTTGCTTTCCTGCAGGATAAATAAGAACTAAAAATGGTACTGCAACCTTCAAGTAAATGAGCACTTGCAGGGGGTCACTCCAACCTCCAGAGCTGACGCAAACAATTCTTTTGCCCAAATACGACACACTTGCAACCAAATCTGCCTACGCTTGCAAATCACGTGGCCTTGCTTTAGGGAGGCAGTTTCAGAGAATGGTTACCTGGCTGGGAGAAGACGAAGTAGAGAACTGCAATGAGTCTATCCTGAATATTGTTGTGGTTTCGTTGTCCCAGAAATATGGTGCCTTAAAACCAGAAATGAATCTTTGGACAAGAAATACTTTACATATGTACAAATAAAAAATACAAGTTGACAGTACAAAATCTATTGTTAGTCACCACTCTGTCCTACTAGAAAATGCAAGATCAATCAAAAGCAGTGCAAAGCAGGTCGGGGCGCAGATACAACCCAGACCGAGAGCTGCAATACTGTTATTTGTTACTATGGCAATTGCATTTCAATAGAGTTAGGTAATCAGTACTTTACAATATAAAAAGTTGCACATTTTAACACTTACTTAAAAACTGCTATTTTGCCGCCATGATGTGTCTTTGTTCTATAGCAGAGACTTGAAAAAGAACATGGAAATCAGATGGACATTTCTAAATAACTTATTATAGCAACAGACTTCACCAAGACATGCATTCGACTGAGGAGTGAGCGAAGGTCACCAGTCGTAAGGAGGCTGAGGTCAGGGTTTAATGCATCACACTCTTGACCGGTGGAAATGAACCGCTCTCATCCTGCGCCACATCAGAGTTCAGCGCTTCCCCCCAGGGCGCAAAGGCGACAGGCACAGCCCTTTCGTGCTAGCAGCTGGCAGGGCAAAGAGCAGAGCAGGGCGCCGGGTGCCCGGTGGGGCGCACGTCGGCCTGGCTGGTGCCCGTTGCGGCGCGCAGGGCGGCCCTGGGGAGTCTGTGGGCATCGCGGGCCCCGTCGGCGCAGCYTGTTGCGTCGCAGGGCCTTGGTCTCTGCTCCCAGGCGGAGATACCAACACCTTGTGCAACCCCGAGGTGCCTCCCCTMGGGGACGGGAGTGAGCCCTGGGCTCTGCTGAACCTTGCCAGCAAGCTGGGAGAGGGCGCAGAGCAAACCCAGGAAGAGATCTGGGCTCCATGAAAAAAGGCAGCCTCTGGTTCATCCTGGCCGCACGGAAGCCGTTGCATTCCCCGGACTGGGCAAGGGCAGCGCGGGCTCAGCGCAGCTCAGCACGCGGTTGGCAAACCGGGGAGCCGCAGAGCCGTCCGTGCGACACAGCTCCCGCTCCGGTGACTGGAGCAGCCGGCGGGACTGGAGCAGCCGGCGCGGACGGGAGGCCTGGCATGGGCTCCCTGGCATGGCAGGTCTCGGTGGTCAACAAGCTCGCAGCCTGTCCCTGCAGCGCGGTGCTCCGGCTCCGTGTGGGTGGCTCTCCGGCAGCAGGGTTACGGGAAAGGGACTGGTGAGGAAGCTGCCAGGCGGGCGCTAAGGAACGTACTCACGTGCGGAGAGGCCCTGGCCGCGGGGTAGGAGCGGGCGGCCGCGCGGGGCGGGAGGGCGGCCGCTCGCGGCGCGGGCCGGTGCAGCGGCGGCCGCGCAGGGCCCGCTCAGGACGGCGGCAGCTGCTGGCACCTGGTGGGGCTGGGTGGCAGGCGGGCCGCGGCGCTCTGCTCCGTCCGGAAGCTGTAGTCGTACTGCAGGGCGAGACGGRCACACGTGTGAGCTGAGCCGAGCCGAGCCCCGCGCCGCCCGGGCGCCCGTCGCGGGGGCCTGCTCCTGCTCAGGTCTGGTGCCAACACAAGCACGACCACACTCATCCTCTGCACAGCCTGGTCCATGCACGTCTGTTTTACCCACGCCTGCCCCGTTTTAATTGAAATTGCTTTGCAAAGCGGACAGAGCACCCTGCACACACATTCTGGGGCCCAAGCACGGCTTAGTTCAGCTTAGTCTGTGCCTGCTCTTGATACRTTGAGGCTAACCCGGAGGAGGCCGGGTTCAAAGAGCAGCACGAGCATCCAGGCACACCTGGCTAGGGAGGAGCGAGCGGGGCGCCAGGGAGGCCCCGGCTGCACGGCGCCTTGTGGGACCGAGCGCCCACGGGCCTTGCGGCAGCGCTACCACCTCGTGGTGCTCCTGGCCATGCACGGCCCCTTCCCACTGCACCGCGCAGGGCAGCAGCAGGAGCAGGAATGGGAGCAGAAGTGGGAGCAGGAATGGGAGCAGGAGCAGAAATGAGAGCAGGAGCAGAAATGGGAGCAGGAGCAGAAACGGGAGCAGGAGCAGAAATGGGAGCAGGGAATAGGACAGGGAGCAGGAGCAGCAGCGGGAACAGGATCAGAAAGCAGTTGCGGGCACAGTGCCCGTCGCCAGCGCGGGTGGCTGGGCCCCGCGGGGCGCGAGCAGCACACAACCCGCTTGCTGCAATAAGGGGCTGCGGCACTAGAGGGTGCTCGGCGACCGCACGTTGTCGCATGTGGCAGCATCTTGAAAGTTGGCGCCTACTTTTCTGTGCTCTCTGCTTTTTGCTGAATACACGGAATACCAGCACAGGAATTTTCTGCTGCGCAGCTAGCTGAGGACAGGACGCCCATGGGTGCCCCGCACAACTTCTGCTCGGTTACCTCTGCTAGAGACATGCAGGGCGAGCCCTGCACAGGGACAGTGTCAAGGAGTCATCTTTCCCAAGACTGCCTTTAATTGGCAAACATGTCTTCATTAATTTTACCTCAATGTCATGATGTCACAGCTAGCAGTACCAGCCCCAAGCTAAATAAGCAATAAGCCTCATTTTTCAACACACAAACACATAAAGATGTCAGCTCAAACTGTTTACTAATTAACACTTAAAAAGACACAAATTAGATATGCGTGGCTAAGAGCAATTATAATCAAGACGAATTTCTCTAGTCATTTGGGAACTGAAAAAAATGCCTAATTGCTGGAACCAATGTTTTAAAAACTGAAATCATGCCAGTTAGCAAATATGTTCATTTAAAGAACATTTCATGTGACTACACTCTGGAGAATTGACTACAAACATGAGAACAAGGAAAAATAYTTCTGTATAAAATTAAAATTTTAAGCTCTTTTAGATTTACAACTTCTTCATTAAATATATTTGCAGAGAGCAGCCTACAAAAACTTATAGCAATTAAGTAGTTAAGTGAAGTTCCTTCCTTGTCGATTTGAAAAGAGCGATTAATATGAGATTCCTATCCTATTCCTATCAGATTTCCTAATTAGAAGTTGCAGACTTCTAGGCAAACGCCGAGTGAGGCAGAGGAAGGCCTGGAGCGCCTGTGTGAGTGCTTGCCTGGGGGCTGGAGGCTGCGCACGACTCTGAACACCCGCAGGGCTCACGCCCCGATCCGGGGGTGTTGCCAGGGCCACAAGGACCCGGAGCCTTGGGGGCAGCGAGGTGCAAYGAGGTGCAGCCTGAGGGTGCAGCCCTTGGGTGCACTGCGGGATCCGCAACCCTTTTCACTGATTTTCCTGAAAGGGTGCAACCCCTTAATTAGGCTCACTTCTCAGCTTGCATGGGAACATACATCTGCAAATGTGGTGACAGAGAATAATAACTCTTGGAATTCTTTGGGATTATTTTTTGCAAGGCATCTAGCTCCAGGGAAAATGTTCTTGCTGCTCTGGAAATCCAGAAGATTTGCTGTAATGGTGCTATTGCTTGCAAGGGAAATAAAGCCATACAGAAATGCACAATATTTATATGCATAGCTATCTATGTGCAGACAAGATGCTTCATCAAGGAATATGGGCTGCATAATTATACTTTTCATTACCCTGAAACACACAGAGGCTGTAATGGCAGAGGAGGGTGGGGGGAGAACTGGCAGGTATCAAGAGCTCCTTCCTGGGCACACGAACAAGGGCTACCCTGCCCACTCACACCGCACGGAGAGGAGGAGCGTGGAGCTGAGGAAGGCAGGGGCGCATCCAGCACTCACCCTGAAGGCTTTCCAGCTCACAAATAAAGTCCTTTTCATTGGGGAAACAAACAGAGGAATTCCGAAGTTCCCATAAAGCAAGTGTTGTTGTTAAAGGCGGCCRTGATCTGCGTGTAACATTTGCCCCTTATTCGGTGACCCACAGTCACTGTGCCCGAGAAGTGCAGAGGACACTTAACTCGCATGACAGGATGGGAGTCCTACTGTGCTGCACTGACTCTTTGCCTTTAACACAGCTGTCTTCAGGCTTCTTTTCCTGGCACCAGGCTACGCCTGCCACCACACCAAAAGGCCACRATGCAGTTTACCTTGCACTCCTAAATCCAGTTCAACTGCTTCCCAAACTATGAGGCAACCTAACACACATAGTGCCCTGCTGGTAGCAATCATATTTTGTTAATAAACTGGAAAAGTTTAAATAAAAGAGACATTTGGAAATAAATGGAGGGCAGACAACTTCATCATTAGATTCAATGTTTAAAGGCTCTTTATCTGGCATGAATCACAGGTACCAAATTTACTGTTTGCCTTAACTTGACATTGACTTTGTCTATTGTCAGTGACTAGAGAAAAACAAGTGAGATCTTTCCACGTGGGAGGGACTCCTGCAGCTACACTATCACAAATCTTGAGATGATTTTGCTTAGAGCACTGCTGTGTACTTACCTCCTTTTCAATTTCTGCTAGGGTTTTGATCGTGATGCCCAAGAGATCAACTGTCTGCACCTGGTACCAAAAAGAAACAGAGAAAAGTCTTTTTTGTTGTTGTTTTTGCTGAACTCAGCAAATACTCTCCCACCAGAGATTCGGAGGCACCATCTGCAAACACACACATAATCCTGTTTCCCTATTCACCCCAGGAGCATGAGAAGCAGGAGGTGGTCTGGGGATTCGAGCCCTAATGCCGGTCTCCTGACAGGGTAGCTGACCCTCCCACCGTACGTGGGCGACTTGCCCTGCAACGGGACGGCAGCTGCAAGGCTCTGCTTTCCGAGGGCCACAGCAAGTGACGTGGGCCTGGCTGCGAGAGCCCTGAGCGAGCTGACCATGTGGTGGCAATGGTGTGTAAGGAACGGACAGGGAGGATCAGAGTGCCCCAATTGCTCTGCAGGTGTCCCGGACACAGGGGACTCCAGCTTCCTGGGAATGTGGGTCTGCCCGCAAGCAGCCCTGGGTGGAAAGCCACGGTGGTGAAAAACTGCGCCCGCTGCATATGCAGGTTCCGTCAGGAAAAAGAAAAGTGCAAAGAGGGAGCAACATGTGAAAAATCAGAACCCTTTGATAGGTCTGTGCTTGTCATAAAGGCCTCTTGCTAACTGATTTTTAAAGAGGTAAGGTCTTAAGGACTGGCTGAATGAGGGGCTGGTAGTGGGATGCCTTTGAGCCCTGCATCACCCCTTAAGGTAGCGCTGGGCCGCGATGCAGAGGAGCCTCCGTGCTCGGCTGGAGGGCGTCCGCTCTGTGGGCACCCAGCGTGTCCTCGGAGGGACTGGGCGGGCGGGAGGCTGCGCAGGCACCACGTCCCGGCGCCGCGGGCTGCGGCTGCCCCGCAGGCTGAACCCCGCACAAACACTGTGCAGGGAGAAACCAGCCAGTCCTGCCGCTGCCCTGCAGCCGCGCTGGCTCGCGCAGCCCCGCAGGCAGAGGGCAATGGGAACACTACAGCCATTTCTCTGCCTGTGTTGGCACTCCGCAGCCCCAGCAGCACTCCAGCTGTTGCATCATTAGGACTGCACAACCTCCCTCAACTTCCAAGCCCGGAATGGGGAAGCTGGACGGCAGAGCCGGATCCCCGCCAGCGTCACCATGGCAACCCGCTGCCGTGGGTCAGCCCAAGTTCCTTGCGCTCCACATGGAAAAAACGCCAGCATTTTTCAGGATTAAGCAGCTCCCTGGAAGGCTGGGGCRATGCCAGCTGCCCTTGGCAGGCGTGGGATAAATCCAGCTCCAGGCACGGTCCCGCTCGGTGTGCTGAGCGTCCCCCGCCCCGGCACCCACTGCRGCAACACGGGAGCCCGATAAGCGCAGAGGTGACTCACCCCTTCGGGAGCGCAGGCGAACTTCTCCGAGATCATGAAGGGCACCCCATCCATCGCTGCAAGGGACAAAGCAGCACACATGGTCAGCTGCCCCAGGCACCCCGTGAGCGGCTCCCTCAGCCCGTCCCAGCCACGCGCAGGGCTGCGCTCCCCATCTGGGGAATCGCGTGTCGGTTCAGTCCAGCTCCCTATGGACACGCTTTGGAATGGGAAGAAGCGCAGCCTGCGGAGCCGCGCKCCAGCCCTGCCCAGCACGGCAGATGGAGACACGGTGCTTGGGTGCCCTTCAGCGCCTCGCACCCGAGGCCGAAAGYGTGACCACCCTGGCAGACTAAAGAGCAGGGCAGCATGGTGATAACTCCAGCGAAATCACTGGCCCTGGAGCCCGGTGCGAGCTGAGCTGCACGCAYGGAGCATGGAGCACGCACAGGGACCACCAACCACAGCTGGAGAGCAACGGAGCAGCAAGACAGACACAAGGACACGAGTGTGCATGGTGCATCCCCGTGTCACCAGGCTGTTTGCAACACAACCCTAACGACACGGAGGGTCTCTTGCACTGGTATCGCTGCGTGTTCTCTGCTTGCACAGCTCAGCAGCACCGGCTGCTCTTTGTCTTGCTCCCACCATCCAGGAGACGTCACCTCCCACAAGACACGCTCAGCGTGACGCGAGTCACGCCGTGTCCAACGCCTGCACCCCAGCTACCCACAAGGCTCCCACGTCCCAGGGAGCCCCCGCTCACCCCAGCTGCACCTTAACATTTTACTCCTTTGCTTTCAGCTCTGAACAAAATAAAAGCTTTGAACTAGAGCAAGTTTCACCTCTGAAATGCCCTCATGTAATCCCCAAACAGGTTTTCTTTCACAAGCATCTGCCTCCACCCTGCATTTTGTTGCTTGCTGTTTTGCAACTTCCATTAGCACCAGCAAGTAACTGTGTTAGTGAKCTAATAAGCATTATTTAAGAATAAATTTTACATTAGCTTTCCATGTTTTTGACTTTAAAAATGTTATCCCGTATTATTTCATTATCAAAGGTGCTACATGGCAGCCACAAAGTTACATGAAACAAAAGGAAACAGATGAAAAGCAGCATCACAAAATCCAGGAAGTTTTGAACCTGAAAGACCATCTGCATTTGTTATCCCGACAGGAACCTGCTTTGATCACTCACACGCTGGCTTTTGTAAAGCAATTTAAAGAGATAGCCCCGAGGAGCTGGAGTCGCCCCCAGCCCTGTGCGCGGCGGGATGTGCTGTGCTAGTGGGATGCGATGTGCCATTGGGATGTGCTGTGTGCCACTGGGATGTGCTGTGCCGCTGGGATGTGCTGTGCTGGGGGGACACCATGCGGCGCAGAGCCCTGGTCCCCCAGCACTTCAGTCCTCCCGGAGCACAAAAGTGCAGAGCGAAGCAGCAGATGAAAGCAGGGTGTGCCAAAGGCTCAGCAGCGCAATTAGCACTCTCCTAAACAAACGAGCTTCAACAGAGCTGTAATTAAGCAGGCCTGTAATTAAGTATATGCCCTTTATCATAACGATCATGCTTAAAAATGGCATGATGCATGGAAGTGTGTTATTAATGCTGCAATCCCAAAGCGATGGGAGCGCGCATAGGAACCGGTGTGTCAGGCCCATCACTGGGCTGCTTGTAAAGTGCAGTAAGGGGAAAAATCAGAAAGAACGAGCTCATCCAAGAGTTCCTTTCATAGTCGGGCACTCTGAGTCAAATGGATTTAAACATCCAGCTCAGGAGGCCCCAGGAACAGGGCTGGAGCTGCCAGCAGCCACTGCTTGGAGCATGTGGTGCGAGGGATGCCGCATCTGCAAGCAGCAGCACCGCTCTGGACTCGGCAGCGCTGCTCCGGGCTCGGCTCCCATGGGCGCACGCACCTCCTGCTCAGGACATCCTGCCCCCGAAGCCTGGGACTGCGGACGTGGGGCACCTGCTGCCTCCCRCACGCCCTGAGGTGCCAGGAGAAACCACAGGCCCAGGAGGTGGGCTTGGGGAGGGGCCCCCAGCACCGAGCRGCGATGTCCCCATGGGAGCCCGTGCAGGGCTGGGGCCCGCGGCAAAGCCCTGATGCCTGCAAGAGACCCCTGCCCTCACGCAGGTCCCGTTGCCAGCAGCCCCTTGCGGGGGCCTGGACAGAGCACCTGCAGGTCCCGCTCAACCCCATTCCACTGCTCTGCCCTGCGAACCGCGCGGCCAGGGAGCAGCACGGCCGCAATGTCGGCTCCAAGGTGCAGGACATGCGCCTGTATGGCGCGCTCTTGAAATGCAAAAAAAAGCAAGAAGGGATTTCAAAAAGCAACGCATTTTCAGGGCTGTTTACCGTCTCTGAGGAGCAGCTCCTCCCTGAGGGTCACGTCAAGTTAGTTCACTCGCTGCAATTAGATAAAAGAGTTAGAAGGGCTCAAAAGGCAAACCTCACTGCTCTGAAAACACAAGTGCAAGTGGGCAACTGCGCGGAGACCACAGCAACACTCTAGCTGATRCACTAGATCACCACTTCATCATCAATTACCAGTACTTACTATTAACCTCTGCAGGGCATGTCACAAACCCATCCTCTACAAACACAACTTGTTAGCTCACTTAGGAATGCTCTCTTTAATATGAATAAAGTACTGTCATCCTCCTCTAGGCACACGGTAGATGCAACCTTCTGTGCTGTAGACTCCAGCTGAATCTCAGTTGTCAAATTAGTAATTCATCTTTCTAGAATAACTGTATTTTTAGCAAAGCTACCAGATTTAAATAATCAGACCTGCCAATGCTACCCTAATTTAAACATGCTGACGAACTTTCATAGGCAGCATCAGCTAACATAATGAGTTTCTGGATGACAAAGAACTTAAGACTATAGTTCTCTACACTACGCAGTATAATAAGCACTTGTTCTTTTCTACAATGTGCACATAAAAGAAGAATCTAAATAATAATTGCTGTAATTATCTTGAAAAATATGTGGTGATTAATGGTGATTATGAAAATCTGTATAATTGTTCATTGAAATCTCCAATGATCAGATGCTTTCTTGAAAAAGCCTTTAACGGAGAACTTAAGAACACAAAAAGCATCAAAACTGAAGCCAAGCTTATGACCGTTTGAAGCATGGTGAGGATGCGATTTCCAATGCCCAAGGCTCAGTTTTAACTCCTCCTATGAACTCTCTGCAAGAGGTTTCAGGATGTCCATGATGTGACGCACATGTCATTGTGGTTCAAAGCACGAAGTTCAACCTGTTATTTATGCAAATAATTAATTACTCTTGTACCCAACTAGCAGTTTGTCATGACACATTAATGACTTGATAGACTTCTGTGAACTAGTGAACACAGGACAGCAGAGCGCTTTTATCGTCATTTAATTTAAAAACGATCCTGTGTGAAATTATCTAGTCGTGAGTGATGGAAGCATAAAGAACAGACTCAGCAAAGCTTCTTTTGGATCATTGCTTTATTAATGGTAACGTCAGGGAAATGAAAAATGCTAACATTGTCATATTTAGCTCCTGGGTATAGATGAATAGCTGCCTCAGTGCTTGGCGGGTTCGGTTTGCACACTGCAGTGAGCGCTAATTCTTCACACCACTATTGTGGGGATACACAGCCACGCAAGAGTTTATATACCTCAACTCCCAAGGAAATAACAGCTGTTTCTGCATTTAAGCTCTCACCATAAGCTTTTACAGCTTTGACTTTCTTTACTGCTATTTTTGCATGGCCTTTTATACTTCGATTTTGAATCACCGGTATTAAAAACATTTAAATAAATAAGTGCCTTACAAAACATTCCTCTGTAATACTTTGAAAATTAAGCCTTGCTAATCCAAAAGAGAAAAAAAAAAGATATGCTACTRCCACCTTTAAAATTTAAATGACCACAGATTTTAGAAACTGCTTTCTGCAATGCCGGGAGAATCTTCAGGCTTTCTCCAGACCTGAAATGCTGGCGGAGTGTTTATGTTTCACCAAGATGAGCATCTCGTAAAACAGCCTAAAACATCATCATAAACCAGCAAAGCTCCCCTGATCAGAGAAGACCTGGTTTTCAGCCATGCAACACCAGAGGAAACAGCGAGTGCTCTGGCTGCACGGGGTGTGGAGACCAGCGAGGCCGGGGCGGCCGCGCAGCGACGTGCAGCCGCAGTGCCACGTCAGGACGGCCGTGCTCTGCACGAGGCTCGGCCAGTGAGGCAGGGCTGTGCTGCGCRGTGCCGCGGGGTCTGCAGGTGCTGCGGGACCTGCAGGATCTGCATGGTGCTGCACGGTGCAGCGGGGAGCCATGCATGGCGCCTGCGGCCACACGTTGCGTCCGCTGCAGGAGTGGGCACCACACATCAGGCAGCCTCGCCGTCACACGTGATCACGCTGCAGATTCGTCTGCACCCAGGAACATGCGGCACAGTGAGACRGTCGGCACCAGGGCAGGCAGCCGGCTGCGCTGCAGAGCACCGGTAGAAAAAATGGAAGGAATGTTATGTGATCTCAGAACAGAGGAAAGCTATTCAGAAATACGGAAAAAAAATGTTGTACAACAGTCTGCAATGCATCAGGAGGAAGACGTAGGCTTTTCAAAATAAACCACGCTCTTCATAACGCACAGCTAAGTCTCCTCCTTCTGTACTGTACATAGCAATTTAAACAGCAGCCCGAATAGTAAACACGTGTGTGTTCCTCCCGCGCTACCGTGTGCCGGGCCCAGCCAGGCCCCACCACGCGCTCCCAAATCACTCCCGCCTTCACTGGCAAGGACCCAGTACCAGGGCAATGACCACTGCTCCTCCTGGCCCTCGCCCAGMCGCTTCCCAAGCCCTCCAACCCCAGCCCGGCCATAAATAATCTTCCAGACCTGGTGTGGGGGGAGCAGCGGTTCCTCCCCACCCCGCTCGCCCACCACAACGTGACAAATGGGCGGCAGCCTGACAGCGTCTCCAAGACATATTGGAATTTACTTTGTGGCTCGTGCTCGCCATCTGTGTCAGTGCGCAGTGCTGCCCGTGCCGGCTGCTTCGCCAGCGCCCGCCGCCCGCGCTGCCCCGGGGAAAGCAGCTCCTGCAGCCAGCGCAGCCYGCGGGGACACGGGCAGGGACAGCGGGCACTGCAGGGGTGCGCGATGTCACAGGGCTGGTGCCACCTGCCTGCAGAGCTCCCAACTCCAAAGCCACGATGCAGCCGTGGCAAGCGCAGGCATTCCGGTGGGGCACACGATGCTCCCACCAGCAGGCAGGAGGAGGAGAGGCCTTGGGGGTTTCAGGGAGAAACACCGGGAATTTGCAGCTTCTCTGTTTATCCTGAAAGGACACTTGATTTAAAAAACAGGGACTAAATTTTCCTTTTTGGTAATTTGATTGTCAGTCTTGATTTTCTCTATTTCCTGCATAGCTCATGACACCATACAATTAATTCTTTACTGCTAGATCAATCCTCTCAAAAACTTGAGGAAATACTTCTGGTTTTGATTATTTTCTTTTTTAAATAAAGTTAGGGTTAAGTACTGCATGGTAACAGCTAAGCAGTACCTCGGTGCTGCGGCTGCACCAGCATCAGAGAGCATGGAAAGACTTCAAACAGGCTCTTCAAATTGCAAGTGTTTAGGAGCTCTTGATTTTATTATTTTTTAATAAAACGGCTCCTTTGAAGTCTCCGCACTCTACTAAACTTCAAAGATCACACCTAAGCATGTGCTACTTCCAAGCAACAAGCCCTAATTAATTAGCCCCGACCAGATAGAAAGCACGGCAGGCGCCGACTGTGAGGGAGGCTGAGCAGGGCCCTCGCGCGCTGCTCCTCCCGCTGCCCGGCGGCTCCGCGGGACGGAAACGCCGCCGCGTTTCAATTACCCGGCAAACTCCCGGCAAACCTCGAGCGCTGCCGCAGCGGAGCCCCTTGCACGGAGCATCGTCGGCCAGGCGGGCGGCGCCACCTCCACCGCCGCGGTGCTGCAAATGCAGCAAACACAGGGCAAGAGCAGCCCCAGGGCTACCAGAGAGCACTGCAGCACTGGAATCCTCCTAATGCAATTGAATTTTTAAGTGTTCACAGTCATTAGTGGAGCCACGTATTTCTAGCAGGTAAATTTCATTTGCATATGCAAATTATATCTAAATACACCACACCATTAATATGATCACTAATTACATAATAATAGTCACCAATCTCCACACAGATCAAACTTACAGTTTTGTAGCTATTAAGGAAATTGTGCTTTGTAATTAAGATAATCCTCATTTCCAGATGCTAATTAACTATATAATAATTAGGTTCTTTTGCTAATGCAAATTAAGTATTTCCACCCTTATTGGTAAAGGAGTTGCTTATCACTTAAAAAAAAAGAGACAACCTAGAAATAATCCCTCCTCCCCTTTAAAGGTGAAAAGGTAACTCCATTTTTATCAGTCTCATTTGCGAATGCAAATTAGCCCTGATTAATCAAGTCACAGGCAAATGCACCCATCTCATAGCATGGATGGTCGCCTCCAGCTCCTCTGCTGCTCCCAAGGAAGGTGAAAGCGGCCGCAGGGCGCACGGCCCTGCTCCCGATGGCTCCAAGCGCGGCCCTGCTCCGAGCGCGGTGGCTCCGCAGGGAAGCCCCGTTGGATGCCGGCAGGATGCGCGGGGCTGCAGCTCTGCACGGYGCCCGCGGCTCCGCACGGCGCCCGCGCGCTGCCCAGTGACGAGCGGGCGCTACCTGCGCGTGAGCAGCCGCTGGCAGCCAGCGAGCCGCCCGGCCCGGCCGTGGCGCATCCATCATCCGCTAAACCAATCCACCAGCTCCGCACCGCCATTTGTCATTAATTATGCTAATCAGCAAACCATTACTCTCTGATGACACCGCAGCACTTATTAGCTAGTTATGGCTTTTCAAAAGCGCAGCTTATTGTGTATGCGAGGGCTGTGCATACATTAGCCTACAGGGAAGAAATGTCCAATTATGAAAAGAAGAAATTTGCTATTATCTCCTTCTAACAAACCAATTTAGTAATTATAAAAGTCTCTGAACTCGGAAGGATTTTTTAAGAAGAGCTGAGTGATGAAACCAGAGAATTTTGCTTGCAATAATTTTCAGAGTTGGAAATAAAGTGACAATAAGGGAATGAACAGCTTTCATTATATATCATTCTAATCCTTGCATCTTCCACGATCAAACTCCTCGACYGTGTTTGGTTCTTCCCTTGAGGAGTCTCCTTCCTTTGGGGAGGCTGCAGTGTGATGGGTGCAAGGGGCACCGTGCAGGGCGGGCGCTCGCGCAGCTCTCGTCGCGCTGCCGCTCAGGGCCGCTGGCGCAGGGCAGCCCGGCCGCGCATCCCACCCATTTACAATTCCTGGGTTGTTTTGCTCACTGCGAGAGTAATACAACTAGTTTTAGAAGCTTAATATGTGTTAAGAGCTCATTAATATCATCAGAGTAAATGGGCCTATTAAAACATCTTTAAGCAATATCTGAACATAAATCTCCCTAAACTATATTTAATGACTGTACTTAAGATACATTATATGCAAGTCTTAATGAGACATTAGATAGCATTTTGAAGATTAAAATTAGAGAATCCATATAAAGTCTGTCCACTTAATGTAGCCTTAAGCTACACTGATGAAAAGCATTACTACCAAATTATTACTTCATTAGAACAAATATTTTTTAATCATTTCTGATTTATGCCATTAGTTCTCTCCATATATATTATATATACATTCATAAGAGTATACACAAAACAATTTTCTAGTTCCACAGGAGACAAGAAAAATTTTGAGCTTTCTAATAGCTGCATAAATTACTTGTCTTTCTTCTACTGAGTTAAAAATAAGCACTCTTTATAAAAGTCCATTTACTGTATCCCCACTTTTCTAATCTAATTGGAGGTTTTAATTCCATTAACCACAAGGTCATTTTTTAAACGTTTGCCGTACGGCTTCTCAGAGACTAACAAGACGTACCGGCCTCAGCCCYGGACCCTGCCTGCTGCCTCTGCCCAGGCGTCTGAACGGTGGCCGGGGTGGCTTCGGCACCGGCCTGGCTGGGGCAAGGACGAGTGTCACCCTGCACAGCACCACAAGGACGTGTGTCACCCTGCACGGCGCCACAAGGACGTGTTTAGCCCGCACTGCAAGGATGTGTCACCCTGTACTGCATGGACACGTGTCACCCACTGCAATGATGCATTCATCCCACACCGCATGGGCGCATGTCGTTCCACACCGCACTGCAAGGACACGTTCACCCCGCGCAGCGCCACAAGGACCCGTGTCATCCCGCACCACGAGGACGAGTGTCACCCCACTCGGCAGGGTCATGCCGTGCCGCCTGGCCGCCTGCTGCGAGGCGCAGCCCCGCGGGAGCGCGACGACGCGCGGGACCCACGAGAGCGCGACCGCGCACGAACCCGGTGGCACGCGAGAACGGGCGAGCGTGTCCCAGCAACCTTATTAGGAAGCGGGTCCTACGTGTGGTTGTTTGGTATAAACAGCTTTTCATTAGATAAATGAAGCCCAACAACCTTTATAAATATTTTTCAATTACRAAATTATGGCATTGAGATATCCGGATTACAATAATCAGGGAAAACACCAGTGACACCTCTTGATAGGAGTCAGAGTGCGCTGCCTGGATGGCTGCTCCTCCCAATAAAGCCTGGTTTAACTGCACCAACCATTCAAAAAAATCCCTCTTTATTAGATAAAAGCTGTAGAAACAAGACTATTTTCATTTATTCTGCCTGAGTCCTCTATCCAAAAGAGAGAACATCTCATTGTAACAATTCCACATTTTTAACTGTGCAAATTAAGCATTCTTCATAAATAACAGCCTGGTTTTCTGCACTAGAACTCCTTTTTATTAGCAGCAYAGTAACGAACAATGAGCAATGTGTTCTATTATTCTTTGTCAAATCACAAAATGCTACATTAGAATAACTCTGCTGGTCAATGTAATATAGTAGATTAAATTCAACTTCTGTGCAAAAACCACTGTAAAACAGCATGATAAGAAGGCTATAAAAATTTAATTTTACTCCAAACTCCATCAGAAAAAAAAAATGGTGTGAAAAGTAATTTTGCATAATCAGTACACGCCATCTGGAACAATTAACCGATTTCTATAGAACTATGAGGATCAGTCATATCTGCTTATTAAAGATCAGAAATTATACAAGTAATAAATCCTTGAAAAAACTAAGCGTACTCCCGCCTGTCAACGCTATTTTAACTTCAAATACTGAAGAACGCCTGATAAGGCTGAAAAGAAGAGATTAATATATGCAAATTACATCCAGCATTTAAAATCCCCAACAACTGTCTCCGGTTTTCTGTCCCTTATTGCTGCCTTTATGTTTTATTCATAYACCAACTCACCTGTCACTTCATAAGCTATAATATTATGGGGGTATTATTAAACAGCATAAAGCCGTGCTTTAATTGGAAAGCTTCATTGCATTTTCCAATTATTTGGAGTAAATTAAAAGCAGATGCACATAGTTTAATAAGGAGTCTAATATCAGTTCCGGGAAATCAAAATTCATTGTCATTACTATGCTGTGATAGTTTTGCAAACTGTACTCCATTTCAGAGGTTTTGAAAAGAAAATCTGTCTATGCAATCTGTTAATTGTCATTCGGTTAATAACTGTTTAAACACCCAAACTATACAGCCGCTTCCTATTTAAAAAATAAAAATAAAAGCCATCAGCTACGGCACGGGAAGCACAACATGGGAGCCCAGGGTCGCGCGGCGCCGCGGCCAGGCGCCTTGGGGACGCCGGGCGCTCCGGCGGCTCCTTCCCGGCGCGGAGCAGGACTGGCCTCCCTGGCCAAGGCTCGAGCGAGCGGCTCCAGCCCCGGTCAAGGTTCCTACTTCCCAGCTCCCCAGAAAACTGGGACATCCCGACATGGAGATGTGAGCTGTTTCCTTGGGGGTGATGCCTAGATGGGAAAGGTGGCTGGAAGTCTGGCAAGCTACAGGAGAAGAGGAAAGCTGTTCCATGAGCCCGCAGCTCCACGAGCTTGCTCAGACCCAGCTCGAGAAGAGCAAAGAGAGAAGAAGAGCAAAGAGCTCCTTGAGGGGAGCACCACACTCACGGGCTGCTCCGCTCGCACGCAGCGCCGTGTCCCGCAGGGGCTGAGCACGGCGAGGAACGCAGCCCTGCGCATCTCCCCACACACTCCCCTTCCTGAGCCGCGCAGCTGCAGCACGAAGCTCCCTGAACTGCTGGTTATTAATAGAGCCTTTTGTGTCATGAAGATTATCCAAGGCTCTGCATCCACAGACTGGAAATTGCAATAGGGCAAAAGAACAGGATGACTTTGAAACATCTTTATGGGCTAGGATTAACACAGAATAAAGCTAATGTCACAACTMGTCTTTTTTTTCGTCTTTTTGGATCTCCTGATTAAAATTCAGTTCTGATTAAAATTTAGTTCTGTTCCTATTCTTAAGTTCAGTGAATGTAAGTGTAGGAATCTGGATCGACAGCAAGACGCAGCACAGGGCCTCCCGCTTCAGAGGGTGGAGCCTCCTAAAAGACCTGAAGATAGGAGGGTATTGCAAAACCACCAGAAAGTACGCTGAAAGATGAAGATAAAAGCAATTCTTGTGCAGTGATCCAAAAAATAGCATCTTTCTTTTTTTCAAAATTACCTGTTTTAATAAAGCAGACACACTGTGCCAAGTGAACCATTTAATTATCTGCAAAAATGATGAAGCAAAACAATAGTTTGCAAAAATAAATGACTAACCTCTGATTAAAACGTCTGTCCTCATTACATACAGATAAAAGATACAGTATCTTTTAAAAGAGAATGTACATTGAAGAGAAGCAAGTGGCAGTTGTGGTATAGATAACCTGACATTTTGCAACAAGAAAGAAGACGACATATGGGCACTGAAATGAAATCTTTAATTTTTTTCTCCATTTGTTAATCTAGAAAGATCACTGAAAGAGATTATTTCTTTCATTCTTCCTCCTTTCTTGGTTTTTAATGCTGCACATGCAACAAGGCATGGAGTCAATAGCAGCGGTGGAAAAGGCAGCTGCAGAGCACGGCGCGGCCGGCAGCTCTTCCGAGCGCGCGCAGCCATCGCTGCCATGGATCTGTGCCAGGCTCCGTGCTGGCCAATCCCTACAGGACGCATTTGGAGCAAGAGAAGGGCAAACTCAAGGCCATGCCGAAGAAAGTGACTGAAGCTCCAGAAAGAAGGGAGGAATGTGGAGGCAAACTGCTATCRTAAGAGCTACGTGCAAAATAAAGGCTTCAAAAACAGAACCATGCAGACCAACCACCATTTCCCCTTGCCAAAAACTCTATTGCCCAATACAGGAAAGCAACTTGGCTGCTTCTTCAGGAATCCACTGGCTTTGATGTTCTTCCAGACCATTAGCATCACTTTCCATTCTCCGTGCTGCCTCCAGACCTCCGGATCACAAACCCATGTCGGAATGAGCTCCCTGTACCTGGCCTGGCTACTCACCCCAAGAGCTGGGCGAGACACTCATCTCCTGCACCCAAAGCCCACGCCAGGCCCCACCAGGGACATGGCCGATGGGACCCACCTTATGCAGGTCAGTCCCTGCTGCTCAGGGGGTGCTCGGTGCCGGCTTCCGCACTGACCACTGCAGCGCAGCCCGGCTGCCCCGACCCACTGAACGGACCCCCGGCACAGAGCTCCCCGCACAGACCCCTAGCACAGACTCCCCTGCACAGAGCACTAGTACAGAGCCCCTGCACAGACCCCTAGCACAGACTCCCCTGCACAGAGCACTAGTACAGAGCCCCCCGCACAGACCCCTAGTTCAGACTCCCCAGCACACCCCTAGCACAGACCTCCTGCACAGACCCCCCTCCGGCCACACGCCTGGGTCCCTGCAGTCCCGTGCTCTGCAGGGCGGCCAGGCGCCCCCGCACCCGCTGCAGGAGCCTCTGCACAGGAACACAGCACGGCCACTGGCTCGTGGGCACCCTGCTGACCACCGGCTAATGAGCAGCTTCTTTTGCGACAGTGACASCCAGGCATCACCCGAGCGCATGGCACCCGGCTCCCACAGCACAGCCAGGGAACAGCTCTGTGCCTGATTCCAGACACCACGAAGGTAGGCACCCGAGGTGGGAATGCTACAGGCGCTATGGAAATCTCTATGGGAATATTCAGAAAACCATCCAGCAAACTTCCATGGAGCACAGACAACGTGCCTCTGGCTCCCGCCTCACTGCTGCGGGTGAACGGCACTCGAGGTTCAGACATATGGGTGACATATCAATATGCCAAGCTAACATCAACTTTATTCCTCTTAAAGTACTCACACAACTGTTTTAGTCGCTCCGGGCCAACAGCTGGCAAGTACCGTTTGAAAATACTGTAAACAACCATATATCAAATGTTACGCTCTGCTTTTTTCTGTTGCCTTTTCCACACCATTTTCATATTTACGTGCTCTAGAAAATGAAAACTCATTCATATCTGGAGGTAACTGCGATCATGTAGTTACAGGCAGGTTCCTGCCAAGACAAGAGTCCTCGGAGACAGGACGACAGCGCTCCAGCCAGAGCTGGGGCTGAGAGGGGCCGCTCATAGGCGCACAGGGACTGGTGGCCGCAGTGCCGCACACAGGTACCGGCTGGCTGCATGGAGTGTTTGGCCGCCACGCGGGAAAGCACACGGGAACACTGCACAGCGAGCAAGGCAACTACCCTGGCACGCGCGGCRACGCGCCCGTCAGCGGTGGCTCTGCCCGCTGCAGGAGCACTGCRGTTAGCGTTAGCAGGACACAGCCTGGATCCGCTCAGTTTCCTGGGAATGCCTGGTGACAGCGTAACACAGCCCTTGGCAAAGCTGGCACTGGCTCCCCGTGCACCGCCCCACGCTGTGCCCTGGGAGGCAGGTCAGACTCCTTCCCAGCCACAGCTCCTCTCCCGGGCTCCAGCGATCCCGCGAGCGAAGGCGAGCTCAGAGTGCGGCGGTGCCGGTGGTGCGCGGGGCGCTGTGTCCCCAGGGACAGCGCTGCCGCCACCACGCTCCGGGGAGCCCTTCCAGGAGGCTCCTCTAATTCCAAGGTCCATGCTTCAGTGGCACTTACGCAGCAGAAAACTTACTGGAAGCAMGATCCCCGAGGGGCATCCGCCCGCCGCTCTGGAACACACTGTTTATTAACTGCAGAGAGAGCTACAGTGGTATTAAAGCACACCCAATTAGCAAAGCCTGCAGGAGTATTCGCACTCCTCAATCTCTTGGTGCCTGAAAGGGTTAAAGCTTATTATTAGCATATAATTTACAGGTCCTTTCTCCCAGGAAAGAAATAATGCACAGTAAATGCCACATTCATTTTAATAATACATGTTACAGTCTGTGCCCAACATCTGCACAAAGGTAAAGCAGACAGATTTTTTTGACATGTCCCACTCTGCCATCCAAACGCAGGCTTTTTGTTTCTTAAGTGACGGAAGGTTTAATCAAGAAAGCAGGCAATTCATCAATCGAAACAAGGCTGCTCACGCCGCCCTGACAGCACACACATGGTTTTATACAGAAGAAACCTGGCCACCTGTCAGCAGCACCTTTTACATCAGGATATACAAATACTCCGAGTGATCAATCCTCCAGCTCTTCCCATTCGTTTCCTCATTCTCTTATTATATTTTTCTTTATGCTAGATGTTGCCCTCATTCTCTGCAGGGATAGATGGGAGACAAGGCAAGCTATGGCTGTTTATACACTATCATAAAAATTTATATACCCTTAAAGTGACTTATTTCCCTTCTATTTGAGTACCATTATTATAAATAATTTTTCACTTCACTCAGGAATTCTCCCTGTACGTGGTTATCTACGCCTGCCTGCGACGGCTCCCTCTCCCTCACCGTCCTCGCAGCTCCGATAAGCCAGAGCAATCGGCAGCCTCAGGGTGCTGGAGCCTGCAAGGACGGCGCGATGCAGGCACCGCAACATCTTAATTAGCGCAGGCCACGGTGCAGGGCTGCGCCATGGGTGCCGAGCGCTGCCGACGGTGCCAGGTCACGGGCGCTCTCCCCTGACAGCCGCCCRACTGCTCCTGCAGACCCGTGGGCTCCTGCCCAGAGCTCCCGGGGCGCCCGTGGGCCGAGCTCCGAGCACCGCAGCGTCAAGGGGTGGCGAGTGGGGCCCTGCTACAGCCACGGGCCCCAGCACGGCGGCACGGCGCGTGCAGACGCCTCCCTGCCTGACACAGGCAGCGCGGGGCCCTCTTCTCTTATGGGCCACCCGACACAGGCACATTAATTAATTAATTGTGCAAGCAGCAGTTTCCCAACACTTAATCGCCAAGACTAGAAAAGACAAAATGTGGGTTAAAAATCATAACAACTATTTTCAGGACCATTTTCTCCTCAACTGCCACTCTGCAATAATAATTACACCGCATGCAAAAAGATGTACACGAGATCCAGCAAGGCCATAGCAATTTCCTTCGAAATACATCCTCTGATATAGCGTAGGCTCCACAGCCAAAATTCCACCTCCCACAAACAGCTAACCACCAGCTGAAAGTCTCCTTTTCACCTGAGGTGCCTGTAGATAGGCGTGAAGAACYTGGACACGCGGCACTCTTGATTTACCCCCTTCACAGACCTCCCTTCCTCCACATCCCATCCCATTCTCACCACCAAGATGCAGATTTGGGTGACAGTGGAACTGTAAAATAAGAGGCTGTTGCTAATTGCTTTTGTTTCCCTGCGACAGGATGAGGAAACCTCCCATTTTGCTGAGAGCCAAGAGAGGGAGCCAGCAGCCTTGTCCAGAGACGCCCCGGTGCCTGCGCTGGGCGAAGGAGCTGGGCGCCCTCGCACGGGCCGCTCGCTGCGCTCCCCTGAGCTGCAACACAGCTGTGCTGGGCACCCGGCGCGCAGCACCATGTACTGCAGCACCGTGCGCCGCAGCACCGTGCGCCGCAGCACCATGTACTGCAGCACCGTGCGCCGCAGCCCTGCTGTGCAGTACCGTGTGCCACAGCCTAGGGGTGCAGCACCGTGCACTGCAGCCCCAGCCCTGCTGTGCAGCACCGTGTGCCGCAGCCTAGGGGTGCAGCACCGTGCGCCGCAGCACCGTGCGCCGCAGCACCGTGCGCCGCAGCACCGTGCGCCGCAGTCCTGCTGCCCGTCAGCAAGTGCTGCCCTCGCGCACGGACGGCCCCGCACCCGTGACGGCCTCCCCAGCACCCAGCCTGGCCCCCATGACGCGCTCAGCGTCCAGCCCAGCCTCATTGACATTCGCTCAGCTCCTGGCTACAGCGTTTTGGTCACCCATAGCCCCCACTGCTGCGTTYTAGTGACCCGCAGTGCCTGAGCGCAGCGTTTTGGACACGTGCAGCACGAGGGGTGCAGCCAAAGCCCTGCACACACCTGCACATGTCAGGGAAGCGCAGCCGAGCCGCGTTGGTGCCCTGCTCAGCAGCTTCCCCCACGGATACCAGCTTGGCCTCCTGTCCCGCCGGCACGAGTGACTCCGGCAGAGCCTGCGCTCTCACCCCCTGCCTGGTGCCGCCATCCCTCCCGGCAGATCTGACCCCGCAGCGCGGCAGCAGCTGCCCTGCTCCGAGGCTGCAGGACACAGGCGCGGGCAGCGCAGACCGAGTGCAAGGGACATGGACAGAGCAGGAACTCGGGAGGGTTTGCGGCGAGGCTCAGCACAAACTGCCTCAGCAGAGCAAACGCGGGGGGAACGGCCGCAGCACCTCATCACGGCTGCTGCACGGCGCCCGCGGCCAGCAGCGACACGTGGACAYCTCTGCAGTGCACTGGACGTTTCCTATGACAGGATCCTTTCTTCAAAAAGGCTTCACAGCTGCAATAGCCATTACAGCCCATGTAGGCACAACAACTCGCATAACAACGCGTCTGGAGGAGGATTTGCAGTGGGGGAAAAAGTAGAAGAGTTATAGACTGACTGAAATGTGCTCATGCAAATGTGGAAGAGTAGTGCTGTGGCCAGTTTTACAGGTCTGTTTTGTGCTTGCCTGTAATCACCTGGTTACATATTCAAATCTTTACAAAACAGGTCACCCTCCCAGGCGTGCCGTGCTGCAGGCAGGCGCCATGCACGGGAATTGCTAGAGCAGGGTCTGGGAGCAGCGCTGCTCTYGCCTCCGCTCCCCAGAGCTGCTGCCTCTCGGCCTGGCCACGTTTGATGTTTTAGCAAGGGCAAAGCTGCCGCTCTCCCATCCACCGTGYGGGACTGTCTCCTCTGAACAAGCTTCCCCTTACATTTCTAAATCTATTAGGGCAGCAGAGTAACAAGAAAAACGAGCACTGACAAGAATTATGCCATTGTTATATTCCATCTATTTAGGAACCTGAAGCTGCAGTTTCAGTCAGAGATTACCTTTTAAATAACCCTTTGATTATGGTACATGAATTAGTGCCATGTTCCCATGCTAGAAGTGTCACTCACTATTAATAGAAAGAACCTGTGAATGGCACATTTTTGCCACCTTCTCCTCCCTGATTATGCACAAGCAGCACTGCCTCCTGCAAAGCTGCTGAACCCACCACTGTGTTCTCCGGGTTTCCAAAGTGTCCTGAACACCCACTTCAGCCACGTGAAGTGGCTGCACTTTTGTGAGATTTTGACACAGTCCAAAGCCAACATTTTTCTTTTCTTGCAAAAATGGCATAACAAAGAGAAAGTCATAGCTAAAAGTGTTTCTACTGGGCTATCAYAGTATTTGTTCAGGAGTGGCATTAGTCAAAAACAAAATCTCAGGGAAAGTAAGTTGAACTGCAGCAGGACTTTGAGCCACGGCTGAAGCTGGGGACTACGAGATACACCACAGAGAACGGGCAGGGACAGGGCCTGGCGGTGCCACACGGCCCTCCCCTTTGCAGAACGCCAGTCCTGCTGTGCAGTGGAAAGAGCTTCCAGGCTCCCGACTCCGGGCACTGGCAAGAGCATGGGGCTCTGCTGAACACCCCTGTCCCCTGCCAGACACCACCCAAGAACCAGACTGTGCTCGTCTAGCTCATTCCTCCTTCCTCAAGCAATGAGAGCTTAAGGAAAACCTCTCCAGAAAAGCAGAGCTGTCAGGGACAGACCAGCAGGGTGCTAGACCAAAACAGACTGACTGTGTGGCCCTGGAGCACACACATCTGCATCACTTAATGATCCTGACCCCTCTATTTAAACGCACAACTTCACTACAGACCAGAACTGGTTAAAAGTTAAGAAAAAAAAAGCCAGCAAAAATATATAATATATTGACTTTTTTTTTTTCCACATTGACATCTGGAAACGATAACTAGCTCTAGCACTTGGGTACTAGCCTGGAACGGTGAGCAGAGAAAACAACCACAGCCAGCGAGGAAGCGTGTGAGCGCAAGGGCGTGYGCCTTAAAAATAGAGCAGACCCCCCTGCGCCCCAAACCTGCCTTAAGACTGGAGAAATAAACCTAAACACCACCTGTGTTCAGAACACAGCAAGGGGAAAGAGTAAAGATATCATCCACTTCGAACGTGTACCCTGAGTGCAGCATCAAAAAGCCACGCGTATGAACCCCATCCTTGTTAGGCAGTCCAAAACTGAGCGAGACATGTGCAAAAATGAGGTGCCTGTGACTTACCTGTGAAGATCACGGAAAAGATAAAGAGCAAAATTTGTGTGTTACATTTCATGAGATCTCCTAGCTAGACAGGCACGGGCAGCAGTAACACCTGSTGAGGGCTGCTCTTGTCGAGCGGTCACTGACATTGACCGTCACGAGCACGAGAGCTGCATCCGCTCCCACGCAYTCCGATGGCACCGGCAAGGACCAGRCACCATCCAGCGTCGGGCACCATCCAGGATCGGGCACCACGGCTCCCGGGCTTTTTTACATGTCCTGGTTAGGCAGGGGGGCCGGGAATCGCGTGTGCGCGGCAGCTTACCCGAAATGGCGTACAGATTGGAGTGCTGGTGCTCCAGGTCCAGACGGCTGCTGTGGCTTTTCCCTCGGAAGCTGGCGGGAAGYGTTAGAGAGATGTGCCTGAAGAAGAGAGACGGGGACACGCAGATGACATTATTACAGAGCAGGAGACACCGCCACTATCAGTGTGTTCTCACCTGACAATTCCAGTGAGGTCAAGCAGCAAACATCAATTTTAACACTGCTTGTAAAAGTCAGTGGGCCTCAAACAGCAGGGAGGAGATGGACGTGGTGATCCTGTGGCTGGAGCTGAGACCCCTGCCCCCCTGCCCAGGCAGCGCGGGCAGCAGGGGAGCGTTAAACAGCAGCAAGGGCTCGTCTTCGCTCAGGCAGGCACAGAGTAGAGCAGCTCCCGCACGGACCGACCGCCAGGAAAGCCCCTGGAGCGGCCCACGAGCAGGACCCTCCCTGCAGGAGTGCGAGGCCCAGCAGGAGCACTGGGAGCACAGCCGGATGCCCCAGCAGGAGCACCGGGAGCAGCTCCCGATGCCCCGCAACCCCGCGCAGCTCCTCCACGGCAGGCAGCGCGCCCACAGCCGCCTTTCGCCCGCACCACCAACTCTCAAACACCTAAGAAATAAAAGCGCTGGGGCCCTCTGCATGACCAGGCAGCGCCCCGACAGAATGCCCCTTGTTAGGGGCCATTACTCATAGACACAGATTTTTAGGCTTTGATAAGAAATTCAGGCTTTGCCCTTTTAGTTCCTATGTACATTTGCCTAATGCCGATCCCAGATCYGTGTGAATTTTTATAAAACGTTATCATTAATCTTCCGGACCCCACTGCCCTATGGAGCGAAGAGGCTCCCCCATGGCRGCGAAGGCTCGGCCTAGCGTGAAGCAGAGGCCGCCAAGGTGACGGCTGCGGCAGCTCCCTCGTGCCGCCCTTTCCTGGAGGAACAAGGCCCTCTGCTTCCCGCCACAACCGCCCAGGCCAAGCCCCGTGTCCTCTCCGGGACAGCATCTCCCACATTTTCTTAGCGACCACATCCTATTTATCAAGCAAAGCAGCTGGAAATCATCCGCCTTTAAGAACCAGACACATTCTGTGAAGACCTATATATTTTTAGGTCTTTATGAAAYTGATGGTGATAAGCAAAAGTAGCATAGGAAGACAAAAACGTCAATTTGAAATTGTGCTTTCCTGGCCTATTCTAACAAAACAGAAAAAAAAAAAGATGGTGTCAGAATATTTTCAAATTTGGCTAACAGTCTTCTGCTTAAAATACAATCCATATGAGCCTCCCTTTGCCAACACAGGCAGGTTTGTCATGAACATGCTTTAAAGCCAAGGACCAGTGCCTGTAGGCATTACACACTTTTCATTTGTTTTTTAATAAAAGTATCCAAAAATACATTCTGAGGCATCAGAGCAGCTAACAGCTAACAGAGGAAGGCTTTTGAATTTCTGCTGCTTGTACTGCAGGCTGGCTTTTCATCCCTACACAAAACAGCAGGAGATGTGTTGGAAGTAAACAAAGCAGATCTCTTTAAAAGGCCTGTTTTTGAGCAGTGTGTTTTAAAAGGTTATACCAACTTCTGCTTCAAGAGAGGCTGAATCTTTTCCATATGGACAATTCTTTCCAGCAACCGCCACCAAACAGAGACCACCTTGCACTGTTGGAGCGGGTCACGCACTTCTCATAACGGCAGGATGGGGACAGACAGTTCCACAAGTCGTTCCTAATGCGCTTTGTGTAAGCAGAATTAAGGCTCTGTCAGATCTGCAAACACATACCACAGCCTCCAAATAAAACTCTGCATTTCTAGTTTGCAAAGACTTTCTGAGCTAAGTCCCCAGTCACTACCAGGCAGGCCTGGCAGTTCACACAAGCACCAGGTTTCCCGAGCGCCATATGCTAAAGTGGTGTATACATTCCATGCGTGTAATTAAAAYGAATTGCTCACAGCCTAATGGGATCTGACCATACACACATAAATATGGCAGCAGAAGATCACATATCCAGACCTCGCTTGCTAACTCGGCACAATAACCTACTTGCTCTCCGTTTCAAATGCCTCAACACTAAATATATAGCTAAATATCCCCTTAAAGCTAGGGAGAAGGATGAACACCGCACGTGGGGTTCTTCCCCATCTGCTTTTGGGGCTCAGTCAGTGCTGAACTGCTCTTTGGGGGTGAGGTGCCAGAGCGGCCGGTCCAGCTGCTACCCAGACGGGGCTCCCAAGGGTGCGGGGTCTGCGGTGGTTGTTCAACAGAAACCTCTCCCCTCCGAGCCCCGCTCCCTGCAGCGGCACAAATTGGGGTTTCACCACCTCCACCGAGCCCCACGATGCAGAGCAAGGCCTCCGCAAGGAGAGYGCTCAGCTGCAAGACCACTAGGCAGAGGGCAATGATCCCCACAATGGGATCAATTCCCCCTTTTCCAAGCATGACATCGTAGGGAAAAATGGGAAGCAGTAATTTATTTTAAATGAATGCAAACTTTGGCCAGGATCAATATAACTTATACCTACTAAGTTGATTGCATAATGCATTTTCCTTATGGGTTGTGAAAGTCAGATCATTTTGCATCACAGAAGACAGAAAAAAGAAAGAAAGAAAAAAAAAAAAAGAGAGAGAGGCTGCCATTGAAAAGCAAGAAAATCCCAATTACAAAGTCCCCAAGTTCCTAAACACATATCGTGAAAGTATGTGCAGCTCTGCGGCATATGGCAAATCAATTACTAGTTCAAATTTTAAAACAAAAACATGGTAGATGTGTTGCAGAAATAATCAAGAACAACGGTTTGGTTTAGATTACAGCGGCCACTAGAGTTTTGAATACAATTAATCATCATTCCAGGCAATGGGAAGCCATATTGACACTTATTCCTAATTTGAATATTTAATTAGGGTGAAGTTCTTCATCAAATTATCACAGAACTGGGAGGAAAGCCTGAAAGATTTAAGCAATTACTACTTTAACCCTTGGTCAACTGCTCACCTGCGAGCCCGGGAGCCTTTTCCCAGCTCCGCAGAGCAAGACCAGGCTCAGGAAAGCACGCAACAGGGAAGAGGGATGCCTAAGAGTTGGGAAATGCTGTGGGAGCCGCGTGGATGTGGGCGCCCTGCGGTTCTGCCTGGGGATACAGGCGAGAGGGGCTGCTGTGTGACCAAGCTCGGCCCCGCGGCCGCAGCACCGGCACCAGCACCGGGGCCCGCTGCTCCTCGGGCTCCCGCGCACAGGGGCCGCTCAGGCCAGCGTCRCGTGGGGCTCGGCCCCCGTCCCAGGAGGGAGCGTGGCCCCCGCGGCCCCCCCCGCACGCTGAGCTAATCCAGAGAATTCGCTTTTAATGAGGAGCGATACAGCGCTGAACTCTCCAGAGCCATAATTAGAGCAAACTAATTGAAGTTGTGTTTTGACACACTTTCCAAATTCACGGGTACTGCATGACATATTCACAACACTACTGCTGCACAGCCATGGCGACAGCAAAATCATTAGGCTAATAACGCTTATTTGCATTCTTATCATGCCAGCAGCACGCCGTTAAACACGTCTTCAACCAGCGCTCACTTACTATGAAAGTTTCCACCGAAAGATATTAACAGTAATTATGAGGACTTTAGTGGAAYGTCTAATGTTAAGGAATGCAACTCACGTTAACTATCCCAATGCCGATTACTTCCCTTTTGAACTGTCACCAAAAGCAGTTTTTCCTCACCCGTTGGGCTGCTGGACGAGGTGGGTTCGGTGCCCTGCGGCCGCAGCCCCGCGCTCGCCAGCGCCGAGCGGAGAACACATTGGCTGAGCACGGGCTCCGACACGAGCCCCGGGAAATGCTCTTCCCCGACATCCTGCAGCGTGCACACAGCCTGGGATAAAGCAACCACCGCAGCGCAATCCAGCACGGATTTAATTGCGCTCTTATTTTTAGCTATGCCTTTATTCATCAAATTTATGAATCAGACCTATGCATGACAGCAGCAGAAGTAGCAGATGATAGGAGAGATCCGTCACAGTCTGGTAAAGGAGGTTTGAGGTCTGCATACAGTATGGCCACTTTTTGAATGCTTGTTTGAGGAAAAACTCTCATAAAGCAGGTCCAGGAATGCCCGACGGTTCCAAATCGGTTATTAATAACCGTCTGCATGAAGGTGATGGACCGCTTTTGAAGTTGGGGAGCAAGTACTTATRAAAAGGAACAACGGATCACAAGGGGAATTCACAAAGGGAGATATCAAAGGATACTTCATAATTCACATAAAATATCAACAATGCAAATCAAAAGGACAATGGTACGTTTTTCGTTTTCAACTGGATTGAGAAAATCAGAGAAATCAGTCCAAATATAAAAAACCTGCCCCACTTATCAATTTACTAAAAACCATACTGCATATTGCAGAACTGGAATTTAATTGTATTTGATGCATCACAGTCACGATTGCAATTTATTTAAATGAACTTGAGAACATTGCTACAAAAGCTGTACAGTCCCAYAGGAATAAAATAAAAAGAATCATATCTTGCATAATCAATGAATTATGCAAAGATCATGCCTCATGAAAAACTACAGAGAGCAATTAAATAAATACCAAGTTGCAGAAAGCCAAAAACACACCTAGAGRGGCAAATGTCTGGCTGTACCTTTCAAGAAACATAGTCCAGCATGAAAGCTTTGCCTACGGACAGAGGAAAAAACACATTTCTGAGAAACGAGCCGCCAGCGCTTCCCTGAGAAAAATCAGGGGACTGTTCAACAAYTGCTCATTTTTCCAGAATATATTTTCCAAACTGTAGTTTACAGAAAATGCCATAGCAGATACCTACAGCTTTAGCAGTGTCCAAAATCACATCCACAATATTTATTCACAGTCCTTAACTTTTACAGTGCCAAAACACCTACCTCATACCCTAAAGAACTGCAGTGAAAAACAGAACTGTTAGGCAAGAATCACCTCGGGTAACGGACTTCATTCCAGACAATCTATTCTCATCATGTAAACCAAATATTTAAATACTTTCTACAACCTTACTGACCCTTTGCCTAAAACAAGCAACATATGGGCTTTCCAAGCAATTCATCTCATTCCAAGCTACTAAAATATCCAGTTTCCCAAAAATCAATGCGAGCTGGTGGTGCCGGATTCAGGTTTATAAAGACCCAAATGCATGAGACAATGAAAGAGGGAGCGCGTGATTCTTGCTGCTCCGGGGTTTACCCCCGCCTTTCCCAGCTGCGGGGCGCAGAGTGGGCTGCATGCAGCACACGGGTGCAYGGTGCTGCACAAAGTGGCTCCGGCTCCACGTGCGACCATCACCCAGGGCCATCGCRCTGGGCACAACGCCGCGAGCAGGGAGCATTGGCTCCCGAAGTACAGCAGCCTGATGYGGAGCCTTGGTGCAGAGAGAATCCCCTGCAGCTTCCCCAGTATGAGCATTAATTCAGATCAGAGGATGTAAGTAACCAGGACAGAACAGCTGCCAAACACTGGGGAAAAAACCCAACAAGTTTAATTTACACTGCTTGGAAGCCTGAGCTGCAGCCCATTGAAGTGCTCCAGGCCAAGTCCTCGCTGCACAAGTACAAAGTGCTCGCGGAGGGGCTGCGTGCGCCCCTGCCCGCATCCTTCACCAGCGACCCTGCACAGCCACCACTCCCAGTTACTGGAGAGAGGGGAAAAAACGCCAAAGAGCAGAAATGCTCCAGAAAGACGAATTGCACAAGGGCAGGGTTCCCTGGTAAGGGCCCCCGGTTAGGATTTTCAATTCGGWCATGTTGATTAGAGTCCCGAGGCCCGGGCTCTCCCCGGAGTGAGCGGCTGCGCATGCAGGCGCTGGGAGCCAGGGGACCCGGCCAACACATATTCCACAWAAAGACTCATTTGGGAAGAGCGCGTTGTCAGCACTTCGTCCCTAATAAATAATGACAGTCCAAACACGTCACTAAAAGAAATAAACTCGGGAAGTGTTKTGGAAAACGGTGAAAGTGATTGATTTAAAGAAGGAAATATCTGAACACAACCACATGCACTTCAGGGTGAAAGCACAGATTACAAATCAACAGTGGCAGAGATCATATTAAATAGCAGACAACACAGAAGTTTTAGGGAAAAAACGCTTGGTTTCCCCGCAGGACATATTTAACAACTGAGCATACAGCTTCCGTGAATGAGTACCTGCAGTTTGTATTTAATGACCCTACGCTATGCCCTAAAGCAAACACGCCTCCAGGAATATTGCTATACCAGGAGCAGGGCTCTATAAAGAAAAACGATCCTAAGGATATTGAAGTCTCTTCACTCTGAGCACTMCCTAAAATTTTCAGTGCCTCCAGAAAATCAGCTAAATCAATCAAACTTCTAACTACGGCTAATGTCTTCCCTTCTCAGCTGCTGCAAGGGATGCTTGTGTCTGGAAATCACTCTTATTGTTTAAATATTTTTTCCCAATCACARTTTTCTACCACTAAAACATACTGGACTGTGACCAATTTTTGCACGTCTTCATCCAGCTGAGCTGGATGCGAGCCACACGGTCACTGCAGCTTCCTAACAAATTCCTTATGGGAAACAGACTTGGGATAAACGTATGCCAGTCCCCACCACCCGCTCAGGCAGGTCATCATGTCAGACATGCACGTTACATGCATTTCATCCCCAAACTGCCTTTTACTCTACGGGCTGGAATGGGCCCATGGAAAACACTTCTGCCAAGCTTCAATTTATTGCTTCAATCTCTGCTTTTTTTTTTTTTTTTTTAATATATCCACAGCTACTGCGAGGTGAACCCAGTCAGTGTGCCATCCTTGACCTCTTTTAGAGCAAATGATTGAAGAACTAGGGATACTTTGCTCTAGTTTCTGCTAAGACTGATATGCGTATTCCAGTCAAAGAACATGTTTTATCGGGTGTCCATCAGAAAGCAGATGTACATTAGAGCTTTTTTTGGTAAAACATGTTAGGAAATGCAACTTCAAGGAAGCAGCTCTACCAAGCTCTGGACGGAGTGGGTTGGGCAGAGCTGCTGAGGAGCAGGCCACACATCCATCCAAAGCACAACCGCTGGGACGGGGACCTGGGCGCTCACTCCCTACCCGCCGCAGCCCGACGGGGTGCCTGGCCAGGGGCCACCGGCCGCCTCTGGCCCCGCGTGGGACCATTTTATGCAGTCCCGGCTTTGCTCCTCGCCAGAACATGAGCAGTGAAAGTCTTGGCGCCTTTGGCTCTACAGACTTCAACTCTACCTACTCCATTGAAGAACCATAAAGAAGAATTTAAGATGTTGTTACTTTTAAACAATATCATTACTACCTTAAACAGAGCAGGGGAGGCGGCAGGCCCCTTGCACCAGGCACAGCTGCTTTATTAACTGYCTCCTGCTGCACATCATCAGCCGCGGGCTCCGCCGCCCGGGCTCGCACGGCTCAGCTCGAACCCTCCAATAAAAGGAACCCATTCAAACTCAGACTCCTCTGCCCAGAAAGGAAATCCTGACATTCCTTAGTGCTGAGCTCCATCGGGAGCACGGGAACAGCAGCAATCACTTCCCTTTCCTAAGGGGAGGGACTTAACTATTTAAACAGTAATTGGGAGCATGGGAGGAAAATTTATGCACCCTGCTCTTACTTCAGGGCTTCAAGCCAGACAAGCGCTCCCTTCTTATCCAAACCCGAACGACCCCTCTGTGGCGCTTCCCAAGGGCCGTGCCAGCCTCACTGGATGCGCCGAGGCCCTGGCTCTGCTGTGCTGCACCTGGGCCCTCCTGGCCCGCCGGGATCCGCAGAGATCTCGGCCCTCTGGAGCGGCCAACCCAGTGCAATTAGGCGAGCACACCCTGCTCCTCAGCAAGCCGCTAACCTTTCACATGACAGCCCTGCACGCGGCTCCATGGTCAGCGCGGATCTACGCACTCAAAACCTGACATCAACAAGTGAAAGTTGTGACTGAATCCTGGTCTCCCCAAGAGGGAGATTAACCGCCAGTGACACATGATCTGCAATCAGAGCGCTCCGCTTCCCAAAGTATCTGTCACAGATTGATAACATCCACGCGAAAAGTTAAGTGCAATTATGTCTGTCACTGTAAAGCACAGGTCGAGCGCTGACTGACGTCCTGCTTGCTGCTGACAGACTGCGAGGGGCTGCCGAGCGYGGGAGGGCAGCGGTGCTCGTGGGCTCCCGCCGGGCTCGGAGGCCGCAGCCCCGCRCGGGGGCAGCGCAGGGGTCCCAAGGGCCGCCAAACCGCCTGCTCTCAGCGCTGCTTTTGTGGGCCCGCGAGCTCCTTGCTTCCCAAGCTTGGCTCTGCACGCAGGGAGGGGCAACGCGCTCCGCCTCGCGCGGGGCTGCAGCACGAGGTCCAGGGACCGAGGGAAGCGCCGCCTCGCGCGGGGCTGCAGCACGAGGTCCAGGGACCGAGGGAAGCGCCGCCTCGCGCGGGGCTGCAGCACGAGGTCCAGGGACCGAGGGAAGCGCCGCGCAGCCCCCCCCCCCCCCCCCCCCSYGCCCCGAGCCCACCGCAGCGTTCACCACGGGCTGAGGCTGCAGGCGCCTTTGTCCAGGCTGCCGTTAGCGCCAAGGAGCCGTTGCAGAATTTGGCATGAAAAGGCACCAAAGCGGTGCRGCGCCCYGTGGGGCGGCCTGGCCATGTGCTCCGTGCAGCGGGACACGCTCGCTGGCACCCGGGGCTGCCCGGATGCCCACGGCACTGGACACCCACAGCAGGAAGCACCCAGGAGAAGAGCAGCTGAATGACAACAAGCGCAACCCCRTGGGCACGCTGGAGCTGTCCTGCCTGCGCCAGCCGCAGCAGCAGCCAACTGCTGTCTCCCACTATGAAAGTTCTTCTTTAAGGAAGGTTAGAGCAGTAGCTCACCAGCATGTATCACCGGCTCAGTTTATATCCAGCATTACCAATTACTATGAAGCACCCAAGCGACCTTGATTGAAACCCACTTTGCAGCRCCAGCCAACAACAGCAGAGCAGCGTGCCCAGGCAGGCGCCCCTCGGCAGCACCGTCCGCCCAGGGCCCCTTGGCACAAAACACATGCACGCAATGCACCAGCAGCTGCCTGCAGCTGTGGTCACATCTCTGCGGAGATGCGAAAATAAGAGGTTACTTGTGACTGCAATCTTCCGCGAGCACTATGCTTGAATAACTTGCCACACTGCTGATAAGGTATTAAAAAAAAGGCTTTCCAAGTAGCATGTGTTTCCCGTAATAATATTTGCAGGATGTGTTTTTATATACATTTCTATTTCTTAAAGAATATATTGGATAATAAATAATCAGAGTAAAGAACAGACATGAAAGATGTTTTGAATGATCAGGCTGCTGGTGTAAAAGTTACCTGTAAATCACGCACAGGGCATGAGAGTGGAGCTGGCTACAGACAGGTGGTTTTTACTAGGAAGCATTAATGTAACATTCAATTATTCCACTGCATACTGGCTGTTTTAACTCAGCCAAATTAGAATACATTTTATATTGACTATTTTGACATTTGCTTTATTTGGCAAGTAAAACAAAACTGATCCAATTTCCTTGCAGCCATTGTAAACCATAAACTGTACAACAAGAGGTTATAAAATATATAAGCCTTGTAAACACTTCTTTTCAGACTGTCGCTGATGCTCTGAGCTCTAATTTTGGCCCTGTTCCCAACAGCTCTGAAGCTGCTCTGCAGCCTTCCCTGTTCGGCCATAAAGTGACCCTTCCACGCCTCGTGATTAAAAGACTGCCACTGACATTCTCCTGCCATGATAATTTTTCTCTTTAGTGTAGAAATTTGCCTAGGCAGGAGCTTCTTGCAGACAAGAACTGACAGTCTGTGCCCTAAAACTCAAGACATCTCTCTCCGACCCTGCATGGCCTTTGCCAGCGCTGCTCTATGTGCAGGGGAACCGCAGCGAGCGGGAGCCTCCAGAGGCCCACAGGCCTCTCCGCTCGTGCTGCAGACAGGCGGGAGGGCAGCGCAGTACGGCAGGTTTGCAGGGGCCAGGGGAGGGTCTAACAGAGGTAACACTCTAACAGACACCCATGGATAACAGTTATGGAAACAATGGAGAGGTGACACCAGCATCTGCCCAAAGGTTCTGCTCCTGCATGCCCTGCACAACGGGCAACCTGCACTTTGTGGACACCTCCAAGGCTGCAGCTTAGCAGACATGTCCAAGAAAAGCAAAAGCAGGACCAGTACTTCAGAGATGACTAATTCGGGAAAATAAGAAATAAAATGCTCTCCTCATTGGAAATTATTTGGAAATAACTAGAAAACTTACCTAGGCAAGTTGGGAGCTGGCGTTGAAGATGGTACTTGGGAAGAAGGGGTTGTGGCTTGAGAAGATTCATGGTTTCGTGGGACTCTGCCCATCCGGTACCAGATGCCCATGTTGTTCAGTTCCCTTTGTAATCAACACAGAAGACATGAATGTTGCAAGCAGATGTTGCATGTGTGCACAAATATCAAGCACAGGCATGTTTCCCAAACATCTTGATTAGTAAGAACCAGTCTAATTGAAAAGATGTTTACTCACTTCCTAGATCAAACTTACTAAGACTTACATAGACCTTTTAAATTCTCCTACAAATTCCTGCTTAGAGTGAGAGAAAACAGGGCGCTTAGCCTTGGTAGACGCCGTTCAACAGAACGCACAAGAGCAGCTTCTAGAGTGAGGGGTACTTACCCTATGAACGTGTACTGAGGAGGGGCTTGCTTCGATCTACCCAGAATTCGGATATCACAGATTGCTGCCTCTGTGGAATCTCGAGGGATGAATTTAATGCACAGCCTCTTCTTCCTGAAGGCTACCTCCTCTGCAAAAACAACCCAGGACAGAGGTTGGGGTTTATGCAAGAGCAGTGCTCCATGTGCAGGGGAGATAAGGAAGCCGCGGGACGCACATGGGGAGCACACAGCACGGGATTCTCCTTCTGTGGACTCTCGTGCTCGCTTCCTCTCTCCAAGGCAACGCTTGCCTTGCCTGCCTGGCCTGGCCAGCGATATCTAAGTATTTCTGCTGCAAAGGCTGCCTCTCGGCACAGCCAGGGAAGCTGCTGCCACAACCGGCCTGTTTGCTCTGCCAAGTGCTCCCAGGCAGCCAAACCCACAACAGTGCAGGGTACAGGCGTGGAAACCACCCTCGCTCCATCTCACACCGCGCAACCCACGAGAGCCTGAAAGGGGAGCAGGAGAAGGCTCCTGACTGCAAATGCAGGCATTTGCAAGAYATTGCAGAGGTTTATTAATAAACTGGAAGTGAGAAGTGCAGACACTGAATGGAAGCTGAAAGCTACCAACAAGTACCAAAGCACACCTGGAAAATAAAAACCTTCAGCTTAATATGAATAAATATCCTTCAGTTTAAAAATATTCCCTCCCTTCACCAGATGGCACACAGCCCTTTCTCGGTGGGCTCCTCCTGTTTGGTAATCTGTGTCTCTGTGATAGCAATCCATCTCGGCGGCGACAAGGCGCTGTCAGGGCAGCAGCGCCCAAGGGGCCGGGAGCGCGAGGCGCAGGCAGCCCGCGGGCGCAGCGCCCTCCTCGGGGCTGCCAACGCCCGTACCCTGAACCCTCATCCCCGCTTTGGAAAGCAACGGCTTTCCAACAAGGTGCCCAAAACAGACTGGAGAATGCCAGGGTTTAGATTTTTGTACCTGATTTTTTTTCCATCATCTGCTAATGACTGCTGTACTTAATGTATTTATTATAAGCCAAATGTCACTTAAGAGAGGAAGAGCACAGCTATAAACAAGTACAACCACAGATTTAACTGAACAGAATTACTGCCTCTTATTATTTGACTTCCACAATAGCACAGAATTGACTGTTTGCTTTTGTCTTCTCTTTCACACTTGGCTAGAGCCTGTAGTCTGCAGCAAACTTGGTTTAGGAGTTAGATCCATTAATTACACATGCTTAACCAGAGCTAATTTTAAACAAACATATTATGAACAGTCAATTGAAATGTGTTTAGTCATGCTAATGGAGGCAGGGAAATGCACCACTTCATTAACACAGGCAGTGCCTCTGCTTTAAAGATTGCAGAGGTTGCYATCCAATGCATTTTAAATTAATGACAAAGTCCCCTCTCTACAACAAGAGCAGCAACACGCGACAACCATCCCGCACCTGCGAGGATGAGCCCAATGGGCTGGGCCTTCCTCTGCCCCGCRCGTGTTGTGCAAGTACCCCGGGAAGGGGGATGCCACGGGGGAAGYCAGTAATGGGTTACAGAGCCGTTCACTTCTAGGTCACGGGTTCAAACCAGGACCAGGCTGGTAGTGAGGGAAAAACTCCTCATGTGCTGCAGAGCTGGAAGAATTATTCCCTGTAAAGGCGGCTCAGTTAAGTCCTTTCTGTTCGTAACAGTCTGGCTTTCATTACGGACAAGCACCGGCACCAGCCGCCCCGTGCTCCAGCCTGCACGAGCCCTGCCTCCCGGCACCGCAACCGAGAGGCGCCGACTTACGTGTGTCAACAGTCTCCTGGATGGGGATGAAGCCCACAGGCAACGTGTCCTTGATGTCAATGAGCTTCATATCAACCAAGACATTGCCTAAATGGCTCTGAAGAGAGAAGAAAACAGTCAACCAGGACAGCACAACGAAATTCAAACCCACCTGTTCTTGTCCATTAAACCTCAAGATGTTTTGCCATTGCTTCTGAACACCAACYAATAAAAAGGCAAGTGGGTACCATGCCAATGCTGTCCTCTCTGCAGGGGCCACATGTGATCGAGTAAGAGAGGCTGGACAACTCCTGCATGTACAGATTCTTATATCTCATCCACACCGYAACACCTGGAATCTCTGGACAACCACAAATTCCTTCTTGAAATCATGGCCATTCAAAGCATCACCCACAACCCAACCTCTTAGCTCTCACACACAACAGATCAGCAGCGTGACGTTTCTGTGACAGCAGCAGYAGGAAGCACTACGGGAAGACGGTTCATTCAGACACAGCCAAAGTGCACACATGCATTAGCTAATTAGTACTGAATCCACATGGTTCTAGCTCCAAAAGCAGGCAAGCTCCAAAAGAGCCCGCCATTTGGAATGATAAACTTCATTTGGAATCCACACGAAAACTGAACCGATGCCGTGTCCTATTAATCAAGGCTTGAAGAGCTAAAAACACAATTTAGAATGACAGCCTCAGCTATTGTTCAGAACCAGATTTTCTTTCCAGTTCTCATTAAAGCCAACATTGCTGCCAATAATCTGGATTCACATGTGGAAGAAAAAAAACAACAACAGAAAAACCACTTTAGTTACTACATAGCTTTTATAAACAGAAATGCAATACAGAACAATTACAGTTTCATCCCAAGCCATCAAACCGTGTCAGTGTGCTTTACTGTTACTTGTTGCTAAGTACCTCCCAGAGTTTGAATCTGTCAGGCAAAGCACTCCAGGCAAACCTCTGCTCTCCAATTATTATAGCGAGCTATTTTAAAACGCATTTGAATCTGCAGCCTTCGGAAGGGGGGCAGATCAGYTGTGAGCATTTGCAGTTGATTTTTCGAGGTTCTTCCCATGGGTGGCCCATGAGAAGGCCCCCAGGCTCCGGCCGTGTCCCTGCAGTGCCCGAGCTGCGCGGTCCCACGGGCACTGATGCCGGCACTTATGCTGCCTCTGCCAGCCTGTGTTTGCCACYACCCTCTAATTATTTCTGACAACCCTGCATTAAGGTAGCCACAGATAAACTTAATACCCAAATAATCACAAATCCTTCTGTTTAATATCTTCCCTACCTAGTCTGGGGCTGTTATTACCACTGCTGCAGGTACTCGGCGACCAAAAGCACAATTCTTCCAGGAAGCAACATTCCCCTCAGCTCTGCGGGTTTATTTTAAACCAGAGCGAGGCGAGAAAGCRGAGGGAATAAAGGTCAAGTGCTGAAAATTGTCAGGTCGCTCGGTTTTCCTGTCAAGATCCACTGCCAGCAGTTGCTCTTCTGTTTCTGTCACTGCTGAGAACACAGGTACAAAATGGTATTCCATATCCTTAATGACAGCCACTGTGAATATCCAAAGCACCCAGAGCAGCAGAATTACCCACTAGATGGAGTGCATTCATTGCAGAATTAAATAGTTCCTTCAGAAAAGAGGAAAATTTCACACTACCCTCAACTGGAAAATTAAGTGAACGCAGTAGAAGGCATCAGGTTCTCACGGCACGCAGTCCCTGCAGRTGTGGGCAGACAACAGCGACCCATTAGACATGACCTTAACCTGATTTCTGTGCAAAGCAGCTAGTACTGAGTGACATGTGCATAACACAGCCAAACTTTCAAGAATCAGCAGAAAAACAATGAAGAACGAAGAGCTAACCCTATAGAAAAATACATATTATGCCTCTGATTCACATTCCTTTTGTCAACATCAGCTGCCGCATTTGCCTCTGTATGTAATTAAGAGCTAGAAATTAATCAGATTTGCCAGCATGCAGTGCCCATTGCTCGAACAGGAATGCAAGGGGAGGGGGGCTGGCTGAATGCAAACAGTTACTTCTCTACCGCTTTTATTGCAGATTTTTCCAGTGATTTCTTTCCATGAAGAAAACAGCCACTGCAGTTTGCCTCCTGACTCACCCAAACTCAGGGAAATGCCTGCCTGAATTATAATTAGCTCCATAAAACGAATCATCTGATGCACAGGACCGTATCAGGCTCAGATGCAAATCATGCAGGCACGCAGCAAACCAACTTACATTTTCTTTTGAAAAYGACCTCGTGAAGCACAGGTATCGTGTGACCTTGGATTTAAATAAGCCATCTTTCCAGAGGTCAGCATCCAAGCCATCTGCTGTTTGTGCAACCTGGAAAGAGGAGACAGAGGGAGGGAGGAGACATGTGAGCCAAGATAAAGTTAATATATGTGCAGTGCTTCTTCCTCAGACCTAGTCTAATTAACAGGAGCCCGAACTCTCCCAGCATCTCATTAGTTTCTTTTCACAAGGTGCAGTGCAAAGAACTTCCAAGAAGTAGTACAAAGAAGAACTTCTAAAAATACTGTCTCTAGGGAGCTCATTGATTAAAGATGCCCTGACAAAAGCTATTCTAATGAGGCAACAGCAGTTTTGGTTGCAGCATCCAAACAACAGTTTGGGAAGTCAGCACATTAAGGCAGCGGCTGCTGCGGCGCATGCAAGGGCGCCCTGTGCCGCGCTGCAAGGAGGGCTCCGCGCTGCCAAGGCGCAGCAGGGCCCTCTGCAAAGGGAGCCCCGGGCAGCACAGCAAGGGCTGCTGCCCCGGGCCAGCTGCTGAAAGGGGCTATGCCCTCCGCTTGCCCGCRCCAGCGCCAATGCGGGCAGAGCCTCCAGCGGGGCCGCGGGAGTTAACGGCGCCGCGCTGCTAAGGAATGCCGGCAACAGTATCTCACGCTAAGGAGATAAAACACCTCGCATGCAAATGGGGCCAGGAAAGCAAATTCCAAGGAAAATAATCTGTTGGTGGCCAAAAGCTCAGTAACACAGCACAAGCTGCGAGTGCTTGCAGAGCACTCGGAGAACCATGTGATAAACGACTACAGCAAATGGCCTGGAGGAGTTACAAAGGGACACGTGTAACGTCAGGAACAAATCTGCTCCAACAAGCTCGGGAAACTGCCTGAGCTCAGCATTACTTTCAGAGAAAGCGGCAGAGGAATTCTGGTCTCTGGGCCAGACGCTGCTTCCAAGAGCCAGAAGGCCAGTCCCGGTGCCCACTACGCGAGCRGCGGCATCGGGAGCACACGCGGACACCTGCCCAGCACCTGCCTGTCCTGCCTCCCGCTCAGGAAAACCTTATCAGGGCAAGCAGCTAATTACACAGCCCAGCCCATGCAGGCAATCAGCACTCAGAAAAATGCAGTAAATTCAAAAATCTCTCTTGCAATACCCTTTTTTCAGTCCCATCCATTTCCCTCCCTTTCGTCCTGCACAGGCTCTGCTACCACCCAGGGCTGCAGATCTGTGAGCAAAGCTGCAGCAAGACGCATAGAAAGGTGAGCAGATGGAGGCTATGGGCCAAATCTTCATATAAAGCTCTGTGATTAGTATTTTATGTTTCATGGGTTGGGCCACCAGCCTATTGGGGCGGGGAGGGGGAAATCAGGCTATTTGTTATACAGCAACTTACCCATGCAATCCGAGGAACAAGCAGATGTTCAACACCGAGCTCCGTCTAGCCGTTCAGATGTGTTTATGCCTCTCATCTCTACTCTATCCAGCTGCTTTTGCTTGCTGCCCAGCCTCCTGCCAATACCTAATTCAGGGGTTTGCATTCTATCCATCAAAATTGTCCCTGCAATTTCAGCTGGATGCAAAACTCTGCTTTCCATTCTGAAGCTTCTCATCATCACTGTGCAGTGCTGATATGTGGGATTAAACAGCTGATGTGGGATCCACTTATTCAGAGATATAATTTGTGCAATACTTAGGAATCCTTCAGGATGAATATTACCAGGATTATTAAATTTGCATGCCACATTGGCCAGCTGTTTCTGAAAACCCCTCCTCCAGGTAATRCTGCTCCTCTGGAGCAGCACAGATGAAGTAGCACGACTGCACCACAAACCCCGCTGAGGGAAAGAGAGGTGGGCTGCTGYACATACAGAAATCAGGCCTTAGAACGCATTCCTGAAGGCAAGTCCTCTCTGGAAATGACGCTATTCCCAGCAAAGTAAAGGTTCATTAATACGGAACAAAAACTTCAGCAAAAGCAGCTGAAATAGCTCTACTTACTACATCGTAACCTGTCGGCGCTCGGTTCCGGGATGCAACGACGCCAACACCRGTGATCGGATCCATGGGCAAGTCTGGCAGAGCATCGGAAAGGTCTCGCACTTCAGGCATCATGGACTGATCCTGAAAGAGAGGGAGCAGGATTAAGGGGCCGGCTCTGCAACACAGCCCCGCAGCCCACACGCACAAGCAGAGCCGCAATGCTGCCAAGTCCAACACCGGATCAGGCCAGACACACCTTCTRCTTCTTCATTTGCTTTTGATAAGCTGCATTTGTGCAACGCCCGATAGGTAGGGAATTTGGGCCAATAGCCTCTTCGGAGATTAATTTTACTAAATATTTAGTATGGGCCAGTCTCCATCTAGCAACAGCAGGAAAACCCAGGCTTATCCCTCCAGTCCCAATGAGGTGCCAGGCTGGTTGGAGGAGCTCTGCTATTCTGAGTACCAAGAAATCTGCTCCCATCCGCTTCATTGCAGGGTTCTGCACCCCAAAAGGGCGTTGAACAAGCCCGGGGCTCGCTGGAGGATCGGCCCCRTCACACCCTCCTCCGCAAGGGCGTTCTCATGCAGCAGCACGGGTGTATCTGGCGCCGTGCACAACACTACACTTGCTGCCGGAGCCTGCGCGCACCAGAACCAGCCAGACGAAGCCATGCAGGACGCCCCGATGCAAAGCGGAGGCGCCTTCGAACAGGCTGCACATCTCCCAGGGGGACAGGGAAGACGTCACTGAACGCTTCAGGGCAGGGAAATGTGCACCGRGGGTACAGGAGGATAAGACCAGCTCAGTCGGGAGTGATGCTGCGGCGGGAAGCAGGAGGGCAGAGCTGGCGGCAGGGAAAGCCAGGACACGGCCCCACGTGCAGCACTCCCGAGGCGGCTCCCAGGGCAGTCAGGGACCCCCGGCGCTTCCAGGCCGCTACTTACTGGCTAGCAAGGGCAGCAGCAAGCGCTTGCGCCCGGGACCCGCTCTACACTTCAGCGCCCGGTCGAGCAAACACCGTGCTGCAGGCAACAGGAGAGAGCACATCTGGGCCCAGGTCGGCGACACCACCACGTGCAGTACCGCAGCAGCAGTTGGTCCTGACGCAAGAGGCTGCCAAGGCCACGTCCTGCCCTGCCCCTCGCCTGGACCAGGGCCCACAAGGGGCAGAGCATCCGCGGCGGCCCCGTCCCCACACATTTCCCCCTCCAAAGCATCACCACAGGRCACCTCACCTGCCTCGCAGCAGGGAGCCCATCCTCGGCACCACCAGGAACGCGGGACCCTGGCAGTACCGCGGCCCCTGCGCAGGGCACCTGCTCGCATGTGCGGCTGGGTGCAGACAGACCTGACGCTGCCGCGCTCCCACGCAGCCGCCCACGGGCACCCAAAATACCCTGCGCGGAATGCGGAGAGGAGGGCTGCAACACGCAGGACTGAGCAAACAGAATGCCAGTTTAATAAAGAACATGCAATCTGTTCTTTGTACAAGCGCACGCTCTCTGAAACTCTTCCAAGTTGTTTGCAATAACCCGATGACGGCTGTTACGCGCCGGGAGGAGCTGGAGATAACGCATGCCGATATTGGCTGCTGCAAGGCCGTTCTGGACGGTACCGGAGGCAACTAACGCTACAGCCAGAAGAAAACCCCAGGGCAGACGCCAGCGTTGGTGCCGCTGTACTGTGGGAAAGCAGCTCTGCTCTCCAAGCCCTGGCAGCACCAGCAAACCCGCCCTCGACCAGGCAGCCCCTGCCCTGGCACAGCTCTGTGCCTGCTCCACAGCCTGCAGCACCCCTCATGGGGGCCGATCAGCACCCACATTAACCACCTCGGCCCTTCTGTCCCCTTTTCGAGGCCCTGGAACGGCCAGGAGAGATGGGAAGGGAATGTGCTCTGCCCCTTCTCCCTCACCAGAGCACCCACAGGAGCAACACGGCTTCATCAGCAAGCGCTCTGCTGCCGCTGGCCTCCCGAGGTGGCTCTGGAGCAAACGAGGATCCAGGGGCTGGGATCCGGGGAGCAGCCACAGGCGACGTGAGGACCTGTYGCCCCGGGACACGACACGAGTCTGCCTGGGCCGCAGGGAGAAAGGCACCTTTGTGCTCGGGGTGCCACGCAGCGAGCGGCACTGAGCTATTTGCGGGGCCCTGACGCAGGGCGCACAGAGGGGGAGGAAACTCCATCAATCCTCACTTTGTCAGGCTCACACAAAGCCTTTTTRCGGCGGGAGCAGGGGAGGTGAAGCAGGAGCGGAGCAGGGCTGCCCGCCTCGACATGGCAGGAGATGCGAGCTGCAGACGTGATGGGCTCGGTGCCGGCAGGGCCGCTCCGACCCACACCCGGAGCCAGGCGGCTCCAGCCGCACAGCTGGGGCTTCACCGGAGGGGTGACACCCACGAAGGGCTTCACTCCTCCGCCGACGGCATTGAGGATGCTTCCGGAGCGGGCAGAGCAGGCTGCACGCGCGGGCGACGCTTGTGTGAGCGCCGCGCCGGTGCAGAGCGGCCGCCGCGCAGACAAGCTGCGCTYCTCCTGCCTCACGGGCAACTGCACAGGCTCGCTTTCGTTTTGGTCACGTCTTTGAACTTAAAATTAAAAAACGAAAACAAAACAAACAGTGAAATAACAGATGGAAGTCAGGAACAGGATTCACTAAGCACCCTTGTTAGAGAGTCCCGCTGTTTTAATGCGGTTCTCTCTGAGCAAAGCCAGGCCAACAGGAGCTCACACCGGCACCGGGACACACGTCCTCGAGCCGGAGGCTCGGCCCGGTTGCACCTGCTGAAGGCTCCTCCGGGACCGGCCACAAACGGTGTTTGGGAGGAGCAGCTGCTGGGGAACGAGCTGCTGAAGGAGCCGCCCCGCGGGAAGAGGGGCCGGGCTGAGCCCCAGGGCAGGAAGAGGCGACACGGGGCCACCTTGATACAGCGGCAGGAGGAACAGAGGTGCCCCAAGCAAAGCGGGTTGCTGCCTGGTGCTGCTGCCCACAGCCACGCACACCACGGGCGTCCCGTCCGCTCCGTGGGGGACAGAGGGCCCTGAAGGGCTCTGCTGGCACGGCTGGCAGCCAGGGGCCCAGGTCAGAGCGGCCGCCTGGATCCGCACACCGCGGCTCCAGAAGGATCCGCAGCAGGAGGTCGTGGCCTGTAGAACACAGCCTTTATCCCACAGGGAGCAGGTTTCGACCCCTTGCCACACAAGGCGTCCTGCTGCCCAGGCCAGACCGCCCTCCCTATGCGGCATTTCCTTGCACCGCGGGCCGCTCCRACACCATTTCCAACCGTGTGGAAACATGAGCGGGGACAGCAGCAACGCGGCGCCTCCGTGCTCCAGCTGCCCCAGCCACCGGCACGACTTCGTGCAGTCTCCTATTTCAAACCAGAACAGATGTCCCCACGCAGATGACCTTGCCCACGGAGCGGGATGTAAACGGCACCAGCTCAGTTGYTTCTCTTGGCAGCTGCAGCAATGAGCCCTTGGGCTGCAGGGCCCCTTAGGCCTGGCCTGCGCTCCAACAGCGACAAGGAGGGCTGCAAAACGGAGATGTTCTGAGACACCCTCGCACCTCCCGAACCTCAAGCAGAGCTTTGGCCACRCTACGCTGGAAAAATCCAACGGCTAGGCTATTTCAGCTGAGTTTTCTAGGCTAATTTTTCCTAATTTTCTAGGCTATTTCAGCTAAAAATAACAGAGATGGCACTAAATTGCATTGCTAACGTGCCACATGGCACAGCAGGCTACACCTAGGTGTATTTTTGCATGTTGCAGTGCAGGTGAAATGARATCTAAGATGCAGGAAGGCAGGTTTGAGGGCGAGCGGACGAGGGCCCGCACGAGCCCACCTGCCTSCCAGCAGTGACGCTCACATCCCAATCGCTCCGCAGCTCCTCCGCCTAAGGAAAGCCTGAAACACTGAAGCTCTGCAGGTCTTAACGAGCCCTTCCAAGCATCAGCGTGAAAACCCTTAGGCCTTCACAACACAAAGGTTATGCAGGCGGACCCTCAGCGTGGCTCTGGTTAGCACTGCAGAAACAACACACGTTACCACCCCGCGCTGCACAGAAAGCCCCAACGCAGGTGGGAGGACGGGCAGCAGGGGGAAAAGCAGCAAACGACAGCAAAACACACCCGTTTTGTTACCCTGTCCTGCAACGACCGGCGTAGCCCCGGGAGCTCCTCGGAGGTCAAGGTCACCAGGACCGCCCCGCGCCCAGCGAAGCCGCAGCTAGGCCTGACCCAGGAACGTCCCCTGCTCCCCGCCGCACGGAGCGCGGAGCTCGCGAGCAACGACGCGGCCGCCCGCGCGCGAGACAAAGCGCCGGGAACAAAGCTGCGCTCCGCGCGACAAGGCCCGCCGGGCAGCGACACGCAGCAACGCGCTATATCGAGCAGCAACGCGCCCGGCGGCCCCGCGCTGCTCCGCGGGC